>NC_136638.1:0-327500 GCF_949748355.1 Melanostigma gelatinosum
ATATATTTTTTAGTTACTTTGGAAAAAAAAATATTTTTTTAGTTTCTTTGGAAAAAAAAATATTTTTTTAGTTACTTTGGAAAAAAAAATATTTTTTTAGTTACTTTGGAAAAAAAAATATTTTTTTAGGTACTTTGGAAAAAAAATATTTTTTTAGTTACTTTGGAAAAAAAATATTTTTTTAGTTACTTTGGAAAAAAAAATATTTTTTTAGTTACTTTGGAAAAAAAATATTTTTTTAGTTACTTTGGAAAAAAAAAATTTTTTAGTTTCTTTGGAAAAAAAAAAAATTTTTTAGTTACTTTGGAAAAAAAAAATTTTTTTTAGTTTCTTTGGAAAAAAAAATATTTTTTTAGTTACTTTGGAAAAAAAAATATTTTTTTAGTTTCTTTGGAAAAAAAAAAAATTTTTTAGTTACTTTGGAAAAAAAAATATTTTTTTAGTTTCTTTGGAAAAAAAAATATTTTTTTAGTTACTTTGGAAAAAAAAAATTTTTTAGTTACTTTGGAAAAAAAAATATTTTTTTAGTTACTTTGGAAAAAAAAAATTTTTTTTAGTTACTTTGGAAAAAAAAATATTTTTTTAGTTACTTTGGAAAAAAATTTATTTTTTTAGTTACTTTGGAAAAAAAAATATTTTTTTAGTTACTTTGGAAAAAAAAATATTTTTAGTTACTTTGGAAAAAAAAAATTTTTTTTAGTTTCTTTGGAAAAAAAAATATTTTTTTAGTTTCTTTGGAAAAAAAAATATTTTTTTAGTTACTTTGGAAAAAAAAATATTTTTTTAGTTACTTTGGAAAAAAAAATATTTTTTTAGGTACTTTGGAAAAAAAAATATTTTTTTAGTTACTTTGGAAAAAAAATATTTTTTTAGTTACTTTGGAAAAAAAAATATTTTTTTAGTTACTTTGGAAAAAAAAATATTTTTTTAGTTACTTTGGAAAAAAAAAAAAAATTTTAGTTTTTTTTTTTTTTAGTTACTTTGGAAAAAAAATATATTTTTTTAGTTTCTTTGGAAAAAAAAATATTTTTTTAGTTACTTTTGAAAAAAAAATATTTTTTTAGTTACTTTGGAAAAAAAAATATTTTTTTAGTTACTTTGGAAAAAAAAAATATTTTTTAGTTACTTTGGAAAAAAAAATATTTTTTTAGTTACTTTGGAAAAAAAAATATTTTTTTAGTTACTTTGGAAAAAAAAAAATTTTTTTAGTTACTTTGGAAAAAAAATTATTTTTTTAGTTACTTTGGAAAAAAAAATATTTTTTTAGTTACTTTGGGAAAAAAAATATTTTTTTAGTTACTTTGGAAAAAAAAATTTTTTTTAGTTACTTTGGAAAAAAAAAATTTTTTTTAGTTACTTTGGAAAAAAAAATATTTTTTTAGTTTCTTTGGAAAAAAAAATATTTTTTTAGTTACTTTGGAAAAAAAAATATTTTTTTAGTTACTTTGGAAAAAAAAATATTTTTTTAGGTACTTTGGAAAAAAAAATATTTTTTTAGTTACTTTGGAAAAAAAATATTTTTTTAGTTACTTTGGAAAAAAAATTATTTTTTTAGTTACTTTGGAAAAAAAATTATTTTTTTAGTTACTTTGGAAAAAAAAATATTTTTTTAGTTACTTTGGAAAAAAAAAATATTTTTTTAGTTACTTTGGAAAAAAAAAAATTTTTTAGTTACTTTGGAAAAAAAAATATATTTTTTAGTTACTTTGGAAAAAAAAATATTTTTTTAGTTTCTTTGGAAAAAAAAATATTTTTTTAGTTACTTTGGAAAAAAAAATATTTTTTTAGTTACTTTGGAAAAAAAAATATTTTTTTAGGTACTTTGGAAAAAAAATATTTTTTTAGTTACTTTGGAAAAAAAATATTTTTTTAGTTACTTTGGAAAAAAAAATATTTTTTTAGTTACTTTGGAAAAAAAATATTTTTTTAGTTACTTTGGAAAAAAAAAATTTTTTAGTTTCTTTGGAAAAAAAAAAAATTTTTTAGTTACTTTGGAAAAAAATTTTTTTTTTTAGTTTCTTTGGAAAAAAAAATATTTTTTTAGTTACTTTGGAAAAAAAAATATTTTTTTAGTTTCTTTGGAAAAAAAAATATTTTTTTAGTTACTTTGGAAAAAAAAATATTTTTTTAGTTACTTTGGAAAAAAAAATATTTTTTTAGTTACTTTGGAAAAAAAAATATTTTTTTAGTTACTTTGGAAAAAAAAATATTTTTTTAGTTACTTTGGAAAAAAAAATATTTTTTTAGTTACTTTGGAAAAAAAAATATTTTTTTAGTTACTTTGGAAAAAAAAATATTTTTTTAGTTACTTTGGAAAAAAAAATATTTTTTTAGTTACTTTGGAAAAAAAAATATTTTTTTAGTTACTTTGGAAAAAAAAAATTTTTTTTAGTTACTTTGGAAAAAAAATATTTTTTTAGTTACTTTGGAAAAAAAAAATTTTTTTTAGTTTCTTTGGAAAAAAAAATATTTTTTTAGTTACTTTGGAAAAAAAAATATTTTTTTAGTTTCTTTGGAAAAAAAAAAAATTTTTAGTTACTTTGGAAAAAAAAATATTTTTTTAGTTTCTTTGGAAAAAAAAATATTTTTTTAGTTACTTTGGAAAAAAAAATTTTTTTAGTTACTTTGGAAAAAAAAAATTTTTTTTAGTTACTTTGGAAAAAAAAAATTTTTTTTAGTTACTTTGGAAAAAAAAATATTTTTTTAGTTACTTTGGAAAAAAATTTATTTTTTTAGTTACTTTGGAAAAAAAATATTTTTTTAGTTACTTTGGAAAAAAAAATATTTTTAGTTACTTTGGAAAAAAAAATTTTTTTTTAGTTTCTTTGGAAAAAAAAATATTTTTTTAGTTTCTTTGGAAAAAAAATATTTTTTTAGTTACTTTGGAAAAAAAAATATTTTTTTAGTTACTTTGGAAAAAAAAATATTTTTTTAGGTACTTTGGAAAAAAAAATATTTTTTTAGTTACTTTGGAAAAAAAATATTTTTTTAGTTACTTTGGAAAAAAAAATATTTTTTTAGTTACTTTGGAAAAAAAAATATTTTTTTAGTTACTTTGGAAAAAAAAAAAAAATTTTAGTTTCTTTGGAAAATTTTTTTTTTTTTTAGTTACTTTGGAAAAAAAATATATTTTTTTAGTTTCTTTGGAAAAAAAAATATTTTTTTAGTTACTTTTGAAAAAAAAATATTTTTTTAGTTACTTTGGAAAAAAAAATATTTTTTTAGTTACTTTGGAAAAAAAATATATTTTTTAGTTACTTTGGAAAAAAAAATATTTTTTTAGTTACTTTGGAAAAAAAAATATTTTTTTAGTTACTTTGGAAAAAAAAATAATTTTTTAGTTACTTTGGAAAAAAAATTATTTTTTTAGTTACTTTGGAAAAAAAAATATTTTTTTAGTTACTTTGGGAAAAAAAATATTTTTTTAGTTACTTTGGAAAAAAAAATATTTTTTAGTTACTTTGGAAAAAAAAAATTTTTTTTAGTTACTTTGGAAAAAAAAATATTTTTTTAGTTTCTTTGGAAAAAAAAAAAATTTTTTAGTTACTTTGGAAAAAAAAATATTTTTTTAGTTACTTTGGAAAAAAAAATATTTTTTTAGGTACTTTGGAAAAAAAAATATTTTTTTAGTTACTTTGGAAAAAAAATATTTTTTTAGTTACTTTGGAAAAAAAAATATTTTTTTAGTTACTTTGGAAAAAAATATATTTTTTTAGTTACTTTGGAAAAAAAATTTTTTTTAGTTTCTTTGGAAAAAAAAATATTTTTTTAGTTACTTTGGAAAAAAATTTTTTTTTTAGTTTCTTTGGAAAAAAAACTATTTTTTTAGTTACTTTGGAAAAAAAAATATTTTTTTAGTTTCTTTGGAAAAAAAAATATTTTTTTAGTTACTTTGGAAAAAAAAATATTTTTTTAGTTACTTTGGAAAAAAAAATATTTTTTTAGTTACTTTGGAAAAAAAAATATTTTTTTAGTTACTTTGGAAAAAAAAATATTTTTTTAGTTACTTTGGAAAAAAATTTTTTTTTTAGTTACTTTGGAAAAAAAAATATTTTTTTAGTTACTTTGGAAAAAAAATATTTTTTTAGTTACTTTGGAAAAAAAAATTTTTTTAGTTTCTTTGGAAAAAAAAAAAAATTTTTAGTTACTTTGGAAAAAAAATTTTTTTTTTAGTTTCTTTGGAAAAAAAAATATTTTTTTAGTTACTTTGGAAAAAAAAATATTTTTTTAGTTTCTTTGGAAAAAAAAATATTTTTTTAGTTACTTTGGAAAAAAAAATATTTTTTTAGTTACTTTGGAAAAAAAAATATTTTTTTAGTTACTTTGGAAAAAAAAATATTTTTTTAGTTACTTTGGAAAAAAAAATATTTTTTTAGTTACTTTGGAAAAAAAAATATTTTTTTAGTTACTTTGGAAAAAAAAATATTTTTTTAGTTACTTTGGAAAAAAAAATATTTTTTTAGTTACTTTGGAAAAAAAAATATTTTTTTAGTTACTTTGGAAAAAAAAATATTTTTTTAGTTACTTTGGAAAAAAAAATATTTTTTTAGTTACTTTGGAAAAAAAATATTTTTTTAGTTACTTTGGAAAAAAAAAAAAATTTTTAGTTACTTTGGAAAAAAAAATATTTTTTTAGTTACTTTGGAAAAAAAAATATTTTTTTAGTTTCTTTGGAAAAAAAAATAAATTTTTAGTTACTTTGGAAAAAAAAATATTTTTTTAGTTTCTTTGGAAAAAAAAATATTTTTTTAGTTACTTTGGAAAAAAAAAATTTTTTAGTTACTTTGGAAAAAAAAATATTTTTTTAGTTACTTTGGAAAAAAAAAAAATGTTTAGTTACTTTGGAAAAAAAAATATTTTTTTAGTTACTTTGGAAAAAAATTTATTTTTTTAGTTACTTTGGAAAAAAAAATATTTTTTTAGTTACTTTGGAAAAAAAAATATTTTTTTAGTTTCTTTGGGAAAAAAAAAATTTTTTAGTTACTTTGGAAAAAATAATTTTTTTAGTTACTTTGGAAAAAAAATTTTTTTTTTAGTTTCTTTGGAAAAAAAAATATTTTTTTAGTTTCTTTGGAAAAAAAAATATTTTTTTAGTTACTTTGGAAAAAAAAATATTTTTTTAGTTACTTTGGAAAAAAAAATATATTTTTAGGTACTTTGGAAAAAAAAATATTTTTTTAGTTACTTTGGAAAAAAAATATTTTTTTAGTTACTTTGGAAAAAAAAATATTTTTTTAGTTACTTTGGAAAAAAAAATATTTTTTTAGTTACTTTGGAAAAAAAAAAAAATTTTAGTTTCTTTGGAAAAAAAATTTTTTTTTTAGTTACTTTGGAAAAAAAATATATTTTTTTAGTTTCTTTGGAAAAAAAAATATTTTTTTAGTTACTTTTGAAAAAAAAATATTTTTTTAGTTACTTTGGAAAAAAAAATATTTTTTTAGTTACTTTGGAAAAAAAAAATATTTTTTAGTTACTTTGGAAAAAAAAAATTTTTTTTAGTTACTTTGGAAAAAAAAATATTTTTTTAGTTACTTTGGAAAAAAAAAAATTTTTTTAGTTACTTTGGAAAAAAAATTATTTTTTTAGTTACTTTGGAAAAAAAAATATTTTTTTAGTTACTTTGGGAAAAAAAATATTTTTTTAGTTACTTTGGAAAAAATTTTTTTTTTTAGTTACTTTGGAAAAAAAAATTTTTTTTTAGTTACTTTGGAAAAAAAAATATTTTTTTAGTTTCTTTGGAAAAAAAAATATTTTTTTAGTTACTTTGGAAAAAAAAATATTTTTTTAGTTACTTTGGAAAAAAAAATATTTTTTTAGGTACTTTGGAAAAAAAAATATTTTTTTAGTTACTTTGGAAAAAAAATATTTTTTTAGTTACTTTGGAAAAAAAAATATTTTTTTAGTTACTTTGGAAAAAAATATATTTTTTTAGTTACTTTGGAAAAAAAAATTTTTTTAGTTTCTTTGGAAAAAAAAATATTTTTTTAGTTACTTTGGAAAAAAAATTTTTTTTTTAGTTTCTTTGGAAAAAAAAATATTTTTTTAGTTACTTTGGAAAAAAAAATATTTTTTTAGTTTCTTTGGAAAAAAAAATATTTTTTTAGTTACTTTGGAAAAAAAAATATTTTTTTAGTTACTTTGGAAAAAAAAATATTTTTTTAGTTACTTTGGAAAAAAAAATATTTTTTTAGTTACTTTGGAAAAAAAAATATTTTTTTAGTTACTTTGGAAAAAAATTTTTTTTTTATTTACTTTGGAAAAAAAAATATTTTTTTAGGTACTTTGGAAAAAAAAATATTTTTTTAGTTACTTTGGAAAAAAATTAATTTTTTTAGTTACTTTGGAAAAAAAAATATTTTTTTAGTTACTTTGGAAAAAAAATTATTTTTTTAGTTACTTTGGAAAAAAAAATATTTTTTTAGTTACTTTGGAAAAAAAAAAATTTTTAGTTTCTTTGGAAAAAAAAATTTTTTTTTAGTTACTTTGGAAAAAAAGTTACTTTTTTAGTTACTTTGGAAAAAAGTTACTTTTTTAGTTACTTTGGAAAAAAAAATATTTTTTTAGTTACTTTGGGAAAAAAAATATTTTTTTAGTTTCTTTGGAAAAAAAAATATTTTTTTAGTTACTTTGGAAAAAAAATTTTTTTTTTAGTTACTTTGGAAAAAAAAATTTTTTTTTTAGTTACTTTGGAAAAAAAATATATTTTTTTAGTTACTTTGGAAAAAAAAAAAAATTTTAGTTACTTTGGAAAAAAAAATATTTTTTTAGTTTCTTTGGAAAAAAAAATATTTTTTTAGTTACTTTGGAAAAAAAAATATTTTTTTAGTTACTTTGGAAAAAAAAATATTTTTTTAGTTACTTTGGAAAAAAAAATATTTTTTTAGTTACTTTGGAAAAAAAATATTTTTTTAGTTACTTTGGAAAAAAAAATATTTTTTTAGTTACTTTGGAAAAAAAAATATTTTTTTAGTTACTTTGGAAAAAAAAATTTTTTTTTAGTTTCTTTGGAAAAAAAAAATTTTTTTTAGTTACTTTGGAAAAAAAAATATTTTTTTAGTTTCTTTGGAAAAAAAAATATTTTTTTAGTTACTTTGGAAAAAAAAATATTTTTTTAGTTACTTTGGAAAAAAAAAAAATTTTTAGTTACTTTGGAAAAAAAAATATTTTTTTAGTTACTTTGGAAAAAAAAATATTTTTTTAGTTACTTTGGAAAAAAAAATATTTTTTTAGTTACTTTGGAAAAAAAAAATTTTTTTTAGTTACTTTGGAAAAAAAATTATTTTTTTAGTTACTTTGGAAAAAAAATATTTTTTTAGTTTCTTTGGGAAAAAAAATATTTTTTTAGTTACTTTGGAAAAAAAAATTTTTTTTAGTTACTTTGGAAAAAAAAAATTTTTTTTAGTTACTTTGGAAAAAAAAATATTTTTTTAGTTTCTTTGGAAAAAAAAATATTTTTTTAGTTACTTTGGAAAAAAAAATATTTTTTTAGTTACTTTGGAAAAAAAAATATTTTTTTAGTTACTTTGGAAAAAAAATATTTTTTTAGTTACTTTGGAAAAAAAAATATTTTTTTAGTTACTTTGGAAAAAAAAAAATTTTTTAGTTTCTTTGGAAAAAAAAATTTTTTTTTAGTTACTTTGGAAAAAAAGTTACTTTTTTAGTTACTTTGGAAAAAAGTTACTTTTTTAGTTACTTTGGAAAAAAAAATATTTTTTTAGTTACTTTGGGAAAAAAAATATTTTTTTAGTTTCTTTGGAAAAAAAAATATTTTTTTAGTTACTTTGGAAAAAAAATTTTTTTTTTAGTTACTTTGGAAAAAAAAATTTTTTTTTTAGTTACTTTGGAAAAAAAAATATTTTTTTAGTTACTTTGGAAAAAAAAAAAAATTTTAGTTACTTTGGAAAAAAAAATATTTTTTTAGTTTCTTTGGAAAAAAAAATATTTTTTTAGTTACTTTGGAAAAAAAAATATTTTTTTAGTTACTTTGGAAAAAAAAATATTTTTTTAGTTACTTTGGAAAAAAAAATATTTTTTTAGTTACTTTGGAAAAAAAATATTTTTTTAGTTACTTTGGAAAAAAAAATATTTTTTTAGTTACTTTGGAAAAAAAAATATTTTTTTAGTTACTTTGGAAAAAAAAAATTTTTTTTAGTTTCTTTGGAAAAAAAAAAATTTTTTTAGTTACTTTGGAAAAAAAAATATTTTTTTAGTTTCTTTGGAAAAAAAAATATTTTTTTAGTTACTTTGGAAAAAAAAATATATTTTTAGTTACTTTGGAAAAAAAAAATTTTTTTAGTTACTTTGGAAAAAAAAATATTTTTTTAGTTACTTTGGAAAAAAAAATATTTTTTTAGTTACTTTGGAAAAAAAAATATTTTTTTAGTTACTTTGGAAAAAAAAATTTTTTTTTAGTTACTTTGGAAAAAAAATTATTTTTTTAGTTACTTTGGAAAAAAAATATTTTTTTAGTTTCTTTGGGAAAAAAAATATTTTTTTAGTTACTTTGGAAAAAAAAAATTTTTTTAGTTACTTTGGAAAAAAAAAATTTTTTTTAGTTACTTTGGAAAAAAAAATATTTTTTTAGTTTCTTTGGAAAAAAAAATATTTTTTTAGTTACTTTGGAAAAAAAAATATTTTTTTAGTTACTTTGGAAAAAAAAATATTTTTTTAGGTACTTTGGAAAAAAAAATATTTTTTTAGTTACTTTGGAAAAAAATATTTTTTTAGTTACTTTGGGAAAAAAAATATTTTTTTAGTTACTTTGGAAAAAAAAATTTTTTTTAGTTACTTTGGAAAAAAAAATTTTTTTTTAGTTTCTTTGGAAAAAAAAATTTTTTTTTAGTTACTTTGGAAAAAAAATATATTTTTTTAGTTTCTTTGGAAAAAAAAATATTTTTTTAGTTACTTTGGAAAAAAAAATATTTTTTTAGTTTCTTTGGAAAAAATAATATTTTTTTAGTTACTTTGGAAAAAATAATATTTTTTTAGTTACTTTGGAAAAAAAAATATTTTTTTAGTTACTTTGGAAAAAAAAATATTTTTTTAGTTACTTTGGAAAAAAAATATTTTTTTAGTTACTTTGGAAAAAAAAATATTTTTTTAGTTACTTTGGAAAAAAAAATATATTTTTAGTTACTTTGGAAAAAAAATATTTTTTTAGTTACTTTGGAAAAAAAAATATTTTTTTAGTTACTTTGGAAAAAAAAATATTTTTTTAGTTACTTTGGAAAAAAATTAATTTTTTTAGTTACTTTGGAAAAAAATATATTTTTTTAGTTACTTTGGAAAAAAAAATATTTTTTTAGTTACTTTGGAAAAAAAAATATTTTTTAGTTACTTTGGAAAAAAAATTTTTTTTTAGTTTCTTTGGGAAAAATTTTTTTTTTTTAGTTTCTTTGGAAAAAAAAATATTTTTTTAGTTTCTTTGGAAAAAAAAATATTTTTTTAGTTACTTTGGAAAAAAAAATATTTTTTTAGTTTCTTTGGAAAAAAAAAAAAATTTTTTAGTTACTTTGGAAAAAAAAATATTTTTTTAGTTACTTTGGAAAAAAAAATATTTTTTTAGTTACTTTGGAAAAAAAAATATTTTTTTAGTTACTTTGGAAAAAAATATATTTTTTTAGTTACTTTGGAAAAAAAAATATTTTTTTAGTTACTTTGGAAAAAAAATATTTTTTTAGTTACTTTGGAAAAAAAATTATTTTTTTAGTTACTTTGGAAAAAAAATTATTTTTTTAGTTACTTTGGAAAAAAAAATATTTTTTTAGTTACTTTGGAAAAAAAAATATTTTTTTAGTTACTTTGGAAAAAAAAATATTTTTTTAGTTACTTTGGAAAAAAAAATATTTTTTTAGTTACTTTGGAAAAAAAAATATTTTTTTAGTTACTTTGGAAAAAAAAATATTTTTTTAGTTACTTTGGAAAAAAAAATATTTTTTTAGTTACTTTGGAAAAAAAAAAATTTTTTAGTTACTTTGGAAAAAAAAATTTTTTTTTAGTTTCTTTGGAAAAAAAATAAATTTTTTAGTTACTTTGGAAAAAAAAATATTTTTTTAGTTTCTTTGGAAAAAAAAATATTTTTTTAGTTACTTTGGAAAAAAAAATATTTTTTTAGTTACTTTGGAAAAAAAAAATTTTTTTTAGTTACTTTGGAAAAAAAAAATTTTTTTTAGTTTCTTTGGAAAAAAAAATATTTTTTTAGTTACTTTGGAAAAAAAAATATTTTTTTAGTTACTTTGGAAAAAAAAATATTTTTTTAGTTACTTTGGAAAAAAAAATATTTTTTTAGTTACTTTGGAAAAAAAATATTTTTTTAGTTACTTTGGAAAAAAATATATTTTTTTAGTTACTTTGGAAAAAAAAATATTTTTTTAGTTACTTTGGAAAAAAAATATTTTTTTAGTTACTTTGGAAAAAAAAAAATATTTTTAGTTACTTTGGAAAAAAAAATTTTTTTTAGTTACTTTGGAAAAAAAAATATTTTTTTAGTTACTTTGGAAAAAAAAATATTTTTTTAGTTACTTTGGAAAAAAAAATATTTTTTTAGTTTCTTTGGAAAAAAAAATATTTTTTTAGTTACTTTGGAAAAAAAAATTTTTTTTTAGTTACTTTGGAAAAAAAATATTTTTTTAGTTACTTTGGAAAAAAAAATATTTTTTTAGTTACTTTGGAAAAAAAAATATTTTTTTAGTTACTTTGGAAAAAAAAATATTTTTTGAGTTACTTTGGAAAAAAAATTATTTTTTGAGTTACTTTGGAAAAAAAAATATTTTTTTAGTTACTTTGGGAAAAAAAATATTTTTTTAGTTACTTTGGAAAAAAAAATATTTTTTTAGTTACTTTGGAAAAAAAAATATTTTTTTAATTACTTTGGAAAAAAATATATTTTTTTAGTTACTTTGGAAAAAAAAATTTTTTTTAGTTACTTTGGAAAAAAAAATATTTTTTTAGTTACTTTGGAAAAAAAAATATTTTTTTAGTTACTTTGGAAAAAAATATATATTTTTAGTTACTTTGGAAAAAAAAATATTTTTTTAGTTACTTTGGAAAAAAAAATATTTTTTTAGTTACTTTGGAAAAAAAAAAAAATTTTTAGTTACTTTGGAAAAAAAAATATTTTTTTAGTTACTTTGGGAAAAAAAAATTTTTTTTAATTACTTTGGAAAAAAAATAATTTTTTAGTTACTTTGGAAAAAAAAATAATTTTTTAGTTACTTTGGAAAAAAAATATTTTTTTAGTTACTTTGGAAAAAAAAATATTTTTTTAGTTACTTTGGAAAAAAAAATATTTTTTTAGTTACTTTGGAAAAAAAAATATTTTTTTAGTTACTTTGGAAAAAAAAATATTTTTTTAGTTACTTTGGAAAAAAAAATATTTTTTTAGTTACTTTGGAAAAAAATATATTTTTTTAGTTACTTTGGAAAAAAAAATATTTTTTTAGTTACTTTGGAAAAAAAAATATTTTTTTAGTTACTTTGGAAAAAAAAATATTTTTTTAGTTACTTTGGAAAAAAAAATATTTTTTTAGTTACTTTGGAAAAAAATTTTTTTTTTAGTTACTTTGGAAAAAAAAATATTTTTTTAGTTACTTTGGAAAAAAAAATATTTTTTTAGTTACTTTGGAAAAAAAAATATTTTTTTAGTTACTTTGGAAAAAAAAATATTTTTTTAGTTACTTTGGAAAAAAAAATATTTTTTTAGTTACTTTGGAAAAAAAATATTTTTTTAGTTACTTTGGAAAAAAAATATTTTTTTAGTTACTTTGGAAAAAAAAATATTTTTTTAGTTACTTTGGAAAAAAAAATATTTTTTTAGTTACTTTGGAAAAAAAAATATTTTTTTAGTTTCTTTGGGAAAAAAAATATTTTTTTAGTTACTTTGGAAAAAAAAATATTTTTTTAGTTACTTTGGAAAAAAAAATATTTTTTTAGTTACTTTGGAAAAAAAAATATTTTTTTAGTTACTTTGGAAAAAAAATATTTTTTTAGTTACTTTGGAAAAAAAATATTTTTTTAGTTACTTTGGAAAAAAAAATATTTTTTTAGTTACTTTGGAAAAAAAAATATTTTTTGAGTTACTTTGGAAAAAAAATTATTTTTTGAGTTACTTTGGAAAAAAAAATATTTTTTTAGTTACTTTGGGAAAAAAAATATTTTTTTAGTTACTTTGGAAAAAAAAATATTTTTTTAGTTACTTTGGAAAAAAAAATATTTTTTTAATTACTTTGGAAAAAAATATATTTTTTTAGTTACTTTGGAAAAAAAAAATTTTTTTAGTTACTTTGGAAAAAAAAATATTTTTTTAGTTACTTTGGAAAAAAAAATATTTTTTTAGTTACTTTGGAAAAAAATATATATTTTTAGTTACTTTGGAAAAAAAAATATTTTTTTAGTTACTTTGGAAAAAAAAATATTTTTTTAGTTACTTTGGAAAAAAAAAAATTTTTTAGTTACTTTGGAAAAAAAAATATTTTTTTAGTTACTTTGGGAAAAAAAATAATTTTTTAATTACTTTGGAAAAAAAAAATTTTTTTAGTTACTTTGGAAAAAATAATAATTTTTTAGTTACTTTGGAAAAAAAATATTTTTTTAGTTACTTTGGAAAAAAAAATATTTTTTTAGTTACTTTGGAAAAAAAAATATTTTTTTAGTTACTTTGGAAAAAAAAATATTTTTTTAGTTACTTTGGAAAAAAAAATATTTTTTTAGTTACTTTGGAAAAAAAAATATTTTTTTAGTTACTTTGGAAAAAAAAATATTTTTTTAGTTACTTTGGAAAAAAAAATATTTTTTTAGTTACTTTGGAAAAAAAAATATTTTTTTAGTTACTTTGGAAAAAAAAATATTTTTTTAGTTACTTTGGAAAAAAAAATATTTTTTTAGTTACTTTGGAAAAAAAAAATTTTTTTTAGTTACTTTGGAAAAAAAAAATTTTTTTTAGTTACTTTGGAAAAAAAAATATTTTTTTAGTTACTTTGGAAAAAAAAATATTTTTTTAGTTACTTTGGAAAAAAAATATTTTTTTAGTTACTTTGGAAAAAAAAATATTTTTTTAGTTACTTTGGAAAAAAAAATATTTTTTTAGTTACTTTGGAAAAAAATTAATTTTTTTAGTTACTTTGGAAAAAAAAATATTTTTTTAGTTACTTTGGAAAAAAAAATATTTTTTTAGTTACTTTGGAAAAAAAATTATTTTTTTAGTTACTTTGGAAAAAAAAAATTTTTTTAGTTTCTTTGGAAAAAAAAAATTTTTTTTAGTTACTTTGGAAAAAAAAATATTTTTTTAGTTTCTTTGGAAAAAAAAATATTTTTTTAGTTAGTTTGGAAAAAAAATATTTTTTTAGTTTCTTTGGAAAAAAAAATATTTTTTTAGTTACTTTGGAAAAAAAAATATTTTTTTAGTTACTTTGGAAAAAAAAATATTTTTTTAGTTACTTTGGAAAAAAAAATATTTTTTTAGTTACTTTGGAAAAAAAAATATTTTTTTAGTTACTTTGGAAAAAAAAATATTTTTTTAGTTACTTTGGAAAAAAAAATATTTTTTTAGTTACTTTGGAAAAAAAATATTTTTTTAGTTACTTTGGAAAAAAAATATTTTTTTAGTTACTTTGGAAAAAAAAATATTTTTTTAGTTACTTTGGAAAAAAAAATATTTTTTTAGTTACTTTGGAAAAAAAAATATTTTTTTAGTTACTTTGGAAAAAAATATATTTTTTTAGTTACTTTGGAAAAAAAAATATTTTTTTAGTTACTTTGGAAAAAAAAATATTTTTTTAGTTACTTTGGAAAAAAATATATTTTTTTAGTTACTTTGGAAAAAAAAATATTTTTTTAGTTACTTTGGAAAAAAAAATATTTTTTTAGTTTCTTTGGAAAAAAAAATATTTTTTTAGTTACTTTGGAAAAAAAAATATTTTTTTAGTTACTTTGGAAAAAAAAATATTTTTTTAGTTACTTTGGAAAAAAAAATATTTTTTTAGTTTCTTTGGAAAAAAAAATATTTTTTTAGTTACTTTGGAAAAAAAAATATTTTTTTAGTTACTTTGGAAAAAAATAATATTTTTTTAGTTACTTTGGAAAAAAAAATATTTTTTTAGTTACTTTGGAAAAAAAATATTTTTTTAGTTACTTTGGGAAAAAAAATATTTTTTTAGTTACTTTGGAAAAAAAAATATTTTTTTAGTTACTTTGGAAAAAAAAATATTTTTTTAATTACTTTGGAAAAAAATATATTTTTTTAGTTACTTTGGAAAAAAAAATTTTTTTTAGTTACTTTGGAAAAAAAAATATTTTTTTAGTTACTTTGGAAAAAAAAATATTTTTTTAGTTACTTTGGAAAAAAAAAATTTTTTAGTTACTTTGGAAAAAAAAATATTTTTTTAGTTACTTTGGAAAAAAAATATTTTTTTAATTACTTTGGAAAAAAAATTTTTTTTTAGTTACTTTGGAAAAAAAAAAAATTTTTTAGTTACTTTGGAAAAAAAAAATTTTTTTAGTTACTTTGGAAAAAAATATATTTTTTTAGTTACTTTGGAAAAAAATATATTTTTTTAGTTACTTTGGAAAAAAAATATTTTTTTAGTTACTTTGGAAAAAAAAATTTTTTTTTAGTTACTTTGGAAAAAAAAATATTTTTTTAGTTACTTTGGAAAAAAAAATATTTTTTTAGTTACTTTGGAAAAAAAAATATTTTTTTAGTTACTTTGGAAAAAAAAATATTTTTTTAGTTACTTTGGAAAAAAAAATATTTTTTTAGTTACTTTGGAAAAAAAAATATTTTTTTAGTTACTTTGGAAAAAAAAATATTTTTTTAGTTACTTTGGAAAAAAAAATATTTTTTTAGTTACTTTGGAAAAAAAAATATTTTTTTAGTTACTTTGGAAAAAAAAATATTTTTTTAGTTACTTTGGAAAAAAAAATATTTTTTTAGTTACTTTGGAAAAAAAAATATTTTTTTAGTTACTTTGGAAAAAAAAATATTTTTTTAGTTACTTTGGAAAAAAAAATATTTTTTTAGTTACTTTGGAAAAAAAAAATATTTTTTTAGTTTCTTTGGAAAAAAAAATATTTTTTTAGTTACTTTGGAAAAAAAAATATTTTTTTAGTTACTTTGGAAAAAAAAATATTTTTTTAATTACTTTGGAAAAAAAATATTTTTTTAGTTACTTTGGAAAAAAATATATTTTTTAGTTACTTTGGAAAAAAAAATATTTTTTTAGTTACTTTGGAAAAAAAAATATTTTTTTAGTTACTTTGGGGAAAAAAATATTTTTTTAGTTACTTTGGAAAAAAAAATATTTTTTTAGTTACTTTGGAAAAAAAAATATTTTTTTAGTTACTTTGGAAAAAAAAATATTTTTTTAATTACTTTGGAAAAAAAATATTTTTTTAGTTACTTTGGAAAAAAATATATTTTTTAGTTACTTTGGAAAAAAAAATATTTTTTTAGTTACTTTGGAAAAAAAAATATTTTTTTAGTTACTTTGGAAAAAAAAAATATTTTTTTAGTTACTTTGGAAAAAAAAATATTTTTTTAGTTACTTTGGAAAAAAAAATATTTTTTTAGTTACTTTGGAAAAAAAAATATTTTTTTAGTTACTTTGGAAAAAAAAATATTTTTTTAGTTACTTTGGAAAAAAAAATATTTTTTTAGTTACTTTGGAAAAAAAAATATTTTTTTAGTTACTTTGGAAAAAAAAATATTTTTTTAGTTACTTTGGAAAAAAAAATATTTTTTTAGTTACTTTGGAAAAAAAAATATTTTTTTAGTTTCTTTGGAAAAAAAAAATATTTTAGTTACTTTGGAAAAAAAAATATTTTTTTAGTTACTTTGGAAAAAAAATATTTTTTTAGTTACTTTGGAAAAAAAAATATTTTTTTAGTTACTTTGGAAAAAAAAAAATTTTTTTAGTTTCTTTGGAAAAAAATAAATATTTTAGTTACTTTGGAAAAAAAAATATTTTTTTAGTTACTTTGGAAAAAAAAATATTTTTTTAGTTACTTTGGAAAAAAAAAAATTTTTTTAGTTACTTTGGAAAAAAAAAATTTTTTTAGTTACTTTGGAAAAAAAAATATTTTTTTAGTTACTTTGGAAAAAAAAAAATTTTTTTAGTTACTTTGGAAAAAAAAATATTTTTTAGTTACTTTGGAAAAAAAAATATTTTTTTAGTTTCTTTGGAAAAAAAAATATTTTTTTAGTTACTTTGGAAAAAAAATATTTTTTTAGTTTCTTTGGAAAAAAAAATATTTTTTTAGTTACTTTGGGAAAAAAAATATTTTTTTAGTTACTTTGGAAAAAAAAATATTTTTTTAGTTACTTTGGAAAAAAAAATATTTTTTTAGTTACTTTGGAAAAAAAATATTTTTTTAGTTACTTTGGAAAAAAAAATATTTTTTTAGTTACTTTGGAAAAAAAAATATTTTTTTAGTTACTTTGGAAAAAAAAAATATTTTTTTAGTTACTTTGGGAAAAAAAATATTTTTTTAGTTACTTTGGAAAAAAAAATATTTTTTTAGTTACTTTGGAAAAGAAAATATTTTTTTAGTTACTTTGGAAAAAAAAATATTTTTTTAATTACTTTGGAAAAAATATTTTTTTTTAGTTACTTTGGAAAAAAAAATTTTTTTTTAGTTACTTTGGAAAAAAAAATATTTTTTTAGTTACTTTGGAAAAAAAAATATTTTTTTAGTTACTTTGGAAAAAAAAATATTTTTTTAGTTACTTTGGAAAAAAAAATATTTTTTTAGTTACTTTGGAAAAAAAATATTTTTTTAGTTACTTTGGAAAAAAAAATATTTTTTTAGTTACTTTGGAAAAAAAAATATTTTTTTAGTTACTTTGGAAAAAAAATATTTTTTTAGTTTCTTTGGAAAAAAAATATTTTTTTAGTTACTTTGGAAAAAAAAATATTTTTTTAGTTTCTTTGGAAAAAAAATTATTTTTTTAGTTACTTTGGAAAAAAAAATATTTTTTTAGTTACTTTGGAAAAAAATATATTTTTTTAGTTACTTTGGAAAAAAAAATATTTTTTTAGTTTCTTTGGAAAAAAAAATATTTTTTTAATTACTTTGGAAAAAAAATATTTTTTTAGTTACTTTGGAAAAAAATATATTTTTTAGTTACTTTGGAAAAAAAATATTTTTTTAGTTACTTTGGAAAAAAAAATATTTTTTTAGTTACTTTGGAAAAAAAAATATTTTTTTAGTTTCTTTGGAAAAAAAAATATTTTTTTAATTACTTTGGAAAAAAAATATTTTTTTAGTTACTTTGGAAAAAAATATATTTTTTAGTTACTTTGGAAAAAAAAATATTTTTTTAGTTACTTTGGAAAAAAAAATATTTTTTTAGTTACTTTGGGGAAAAAAATATTTTTTTAGTTACTTTGGAAAAAAAAATATTTTTTTAGTTACTTTGGAAAAAAAAATATTTTTTTAGTTACTTTGGAAAAAAAAATATTTTTTTAATTACTTTGGAAAAAAAATATTTTTTTAGTTACTTTGGAAAAAAATATTTTTTTTAGTTACTTTGGAAAAAAAAATATTTTTTTAGTTACTTTGGAAAAAAAAATATTTTTTTAGTTACTTTGGAAAAAAAAATATTTTTTTAGTTACTTTGGAAAAAAAAATATTTTTTTAGTTACTTTGGAAAAAAAAATATTTTTTTAGTTACTTTGGAAAAAAAAATATTTTTTTAGTTACTTTGGAAAAAAAAATATTTTTTTAGTTACTTTGGAAAAAAAAATATTTTTTTAGTTACTTTGGAAAAAAAAATATTTTTTTAGTTACTTTGGAAAAAAAAATATTTTTTTAGTTACTTTGGAAAAAAAAATATTTTTTTAGTTACTTTGGAAAAAAAAATATTTTTTTAGTTACTTTGGAAAAAAAAATATTTTTTTAGTTACTTTGGAAAAAAAAATATTTTTTTAGTTACTTTGGAAAAAAAAATATTTTTTTAGTTACTTTGGAAAAAAAAATATTTTTTTAGTTACTTTGGAAAAAAAAATAATGTTTTAGTTACTTTGGAAAAAAAAATATTTTTTTAGTTTCTTTGGAAAAAAAATATTTTTTTAGTTACTTTGGAAAAAAATATATATTTTTTAGTTACTTTGGAAAAAAAAATATTTTTTTAGTTACTTTGGAAAAAAAAATATTTTTTTAGTTACTTTGGAAAAAAAATATTTTTTTAGTTACTTTGGAAAAAAAAATTTTTTTAGTTACTTTGGAAAAAAAAATATTTTTTTAGTTACTTTAAAAAAAAAAAAAAAATTTTAGTTTCTTTGGAAAAAAAAATATTTTTTTAGTTACTTTGGAAAAAAATATATTTTTTTAGTTACTTTGGAAAAAAAAATATTTTTTTAGGTACTTTGGAAAAAAAATATTTTTTTAGTTACTTTGGAAAAAAAATATTTTTTTAGTTACTTTGGAAAAAAAGTTACTTTTTTAGTTACTTTGGAAAAAAAGTTACTTTTTTAGTTACTTTGGAAAAAAAGTTACTTTTTTAGTTACTTTGGAAAAAAAGTTACTTTTTTAGTTACTTTGGAAAAAAAGTTACTTTTTTAGTTACTTTGGAAAAAAGTTACTTTTTTAGTTACTTTGGAAAAAAAAATATTTTTTTAGTTACTTTGGAAAAAAAAATATTTTTTTAGTTACTTTGGAAAAAAAAATATTTTTTTAGTTACTTTGGAAAAAAGAATATTTTTTTAGTTACTTTGGGAAAAAAAATATTTTTTTAGTTACTTTGGAAAAAAAAAATTTTTTTTAGTTACTTTGGAAAAAAAAATATTTTTTTAGTTTCTTTGGAAAAAAAAATATTTTTTTAGTTACTTTGGAAAAAAAAATATTTTTTTAGTTACTTTGGAAAAAAAATATTTTTTTTAGTTACTTTGGAAAAAAAAATATTTTTTTAGTTACTTTGGAAAAAAAAATATTTTTTTAGTTACTTTGGAAAAAAAAATATTTTTTTAGTTTCTTTGGAAAAAAAAATATTTTTTTAGTTACTTTGGAAAAAAAAATATTTTTTTAGTTACTTTGGAAAAAAAAATATTTTTTTAGTTACTTTGGAAAAAAAAATATTTTTTTAGTTACTTTGGAAAAAAAATATTTTTTTAGTTACTTTGGAAAAAAAAATATTTTTTTAATTACTTTGGAAAAAAATATATTTTTTTAGTTACTTTGGAAAAAAAAATTTTTTTTAGTTACTTTGGAAAAAAAAATATTTTTTTAGTTACTTTGGAAAAAAAAATATTTTTTTAGTTACTTTGGGAAAAAAAATTTTTTTAGTTACTTTGGAAAAAAAAATTTTTTTTTAGTTACTTTGGAAAAAAAAATATTTTTTTAGTTACTTTGGAAAAAAAAAAAAATTTTAGTTACTTTGGAAAAAAAAATATTTTTTTAGTTACTTTGGAAAAAAAAATATTTTTTTAATTACTTTGGAAAAAAAAAATTTTTTTAGTTACTTTGGAAAAAAAAAATTTTTTTTAGTTACTTTGGAAAAAAAAATATTTTTTTAGTTACTTTGGAAAAAAAAATATTTTTTTAGTTACTTTGGAAAAAAAATATTTTTTTAGTTTCTTTGGAAAAAAAAATATTTTTTTAGTTACTTTGGAAAAAAAAATATTTTTTTTAGTTACTTTGGAAAAAAAAATATTTTTTTAGTTACTTTGGAAAAAAAAATATTTTTTTAGTTACTTTGGAAAAAAAAAATTTTTTTAGTTACTTTGGAAAAAAAAATATTTTTTTAGTTACTTTGGAAAAAAAAATATTTTTTTAGTTACTTTGGAAAAAAAAATATTTTTTTAGTTACTTTGGAAAAAAAATTATTTTTTTAGTTACTTTGGAAAAAAATATTTTTTTAGTTACTTTGGGAAAAAAAATATTTTTTTAGTTACTTTGGAAAAAAAAATATTTTTTTAGTTACTTTGGAAAAAAAAATATTTTTTAAATTACTTTGGAAAAAAATATATTTTTTTAGTTACTTTGGAAATTTTTTTTTTTTTTAGTTACTTTGGAAAAAAAAATATTTTTTTAGTTACTTTGGAAAAAAAAATATTTTTTTAGTTACTTTGGAAAAAAAAATATATTTTTAGTTACTTTGGAAAAAAAAATATTTTTTTAGTTACTTTGGAAAAAAAAATATTTTTTTAGTTACTTTGGAAAAAAAAATAAATTTTTAGTTACTTTGGAAAAAAAAATATTTTTTTAGTTACTTTGGAAAAAAAAATATTTTTTTAATTACTTTGGAAAAAAAAATATTTTTTAGTTACTTTGGAAAAAAAAAAATTTTTTTAGTTACTTTGGAAAAAAAAAATTTTTTTAGTTACTTTGGAAAAAAAAATATTTTTTTAGTTACTTTGGAAAAAAAAATATTTTTTTAGTTACTTTGGAACAAAAAATATTTTTTTAGTTACTTTGGAAAAAAAAATATTTTTTTAGTTACTTTGGAAAAAAAAATATTTTTTTAGTTACTTTGGAAAAAAAAATATTTTTTTAGTTACTTTGGAAAAAAAAATATTTTTTTAGTTACTTTGGAAAAAAAAATATTTTTTTAGTTACTTTGGAAAAAAAAATATTTTTTTAGTTACTTTGGAAAAAAAAATATTTTTTTAGTTACTTTGGAAAAAAAAATATTTTTTTAGTTACTTTGGAAAAAAAATATTTTTTTTAGTTACTTTGGAAAAAAAAATATTTTTTTAGTTACTTTGGAAAAAAAAATATTTTTTTAGTTACTTTGGAAAAAAAAAATATTTTTTTAGTTTCTTTGGAAAAAAAAATATTTTTTTAGTTACTTTGGGAAAAAAAATATTTTTTTAGTTACTTTGGAAAAAAAGTTACTTTTTTAGTTACTTTGGAAAAAAGTTACTTTTTTAGTTACTTTGGAAAAAAAAATATTTTTTTAGTTACTTTGGGAAAAAAAATATTTTTTTAGTTTCTTTGGAAAAAAAAATATTTTTTTAGTTACATTTGGAAAAAAAAATATATTTTTTAGTTACTTTGGAAAAAAAAAATGTTTTTAGTTACTTTGGAAAAAAAAATATTTTTTTAGTTACTTTGGAAAAAAAAAATTTTTTTTAGTTACTTTGGAAAAAAAAATATTTTTTTAGTTTCTTTGGAAAAAAAAATATTTTTTTAGTTACTTTGGAAAAAAAATATTTTTTTAGTTACTTTGGAAAAAAAAATATTTTTTTAGTTACTTTGGAAAAAAAAATATTTTTTTAGTTACTTTGGAAAAAAAATATTTTTTTAGTTACTTTGGAAAAAAAAATATTTTTTTAGTTACTTTGGAAAAAAAAATATTTTTTTAGTTACTTTGGAAAAAAAAAAATTTTTTTAGTTTCTTTGGAAAAAAAATTTTTTTTTAGTTACTTTGGAAAAAAAAATTTTTTTTTAGTTTCTTTGGAAAAAAAAATTTTTTTTTAGTTACTTTGGAAAAAAAAAATTTTTTTAGTTACTTTGGAAAAAAAAATTTTTTTTTAGTTTCTTTGAAAAAAAAAAAAAATTTTTAGTTACTTTGGAAAAAAAAATATTTTTTTAGTTTCTTTGGAAAAAAAATATTTTTTTAGTTACTTTGGAAAAAAAAATATTTTTTTAGTTTCTTTGGAAAAAAAAAATTTTTTTAGTTACTTTGGAAAAAAAAATATTTTTTTAGTTACTTTGGAAAACAAATATTTTTTTAGTTACTTTGGAAAAAAAAATATTTTTTTAGTTTCTTTGGAAAAAAAAATATTTTTTTAGTTACTTTGGAAAAAAAATTATTTTTTTAGTTACTTTGGAAAAAAAAATATTTTTTTAGTTACTTTGGAAAAAAAATATTTTTTTAGTTACTTTGGAAAAAAAAATATTTTTTTAGTTACTTTGGAAAAAAAAATATTTTTTTAGTTACTTTGGAAAAAAAAATTTTTTTTTAGTTTCTTTGGAAAAAAAAATATTTTTTTAGTTACTTTGGAAAAAAAAAATTTTTTTTAGTTTCTTTGGAAAAAAAAAAAAATTTTTAGTTACTTTGGAAAAAAAAAATTTTTTTTAGTTACTTTGGAAAAAAAAATATTTTTTTAGTTACTTTGGAACAAAAAAATTGTTTTAGTTACTTTGGAAAAAAAAATATTTTTTTAGTTACTTTGGAAAAAAAAATATTTTTTTAGTTACTTTGGAAAAAAAATATTTTTTTAGTTACTTTGGAAAAAAAAATATTTTTTTAGTTACTTTGGAAAAAAAAATATTTTTTTAGTTACTTTGGAAAAAAATATATTTTTTTAGTTACTTTGGAAAAAAAAATATATTTTTTTAGTTACTTTGGAAAAAAAAATATTTTTTTAGTTACTTTGGAAAAAAAAATATTTTTTTAGTTACTTTGGAAAAAAAAATATTTTTTTAGTTACTTTGGAAAAAAAAATATTTTTTTAATTACTTTGGAAAAAAAATATTTTTTTAGTTACTTTGGAAAAAAAAATATTTTTTTAGTTACTTTGGAAAAAAAGTTACTTTTTTAGTTACTTTGGAAAAAAGTTACTTTTTTAGTTACTTTGGAAAAAAAAATATTTTTTTAGTTACTTTGGGAAAAAAAATATTTTTTTAGTTTCTTTGGAAAAAAAAATATTTTTTTAGTTACATTTGGAAAAAAATATATTTTTTTAGTTACTTTGGAAAATTTTTTTTTTTTTAGTTACTTTGGAAAAAAAAATATTTTTTTAGTTTCTTTGGAAAAAAAATATTTTTTTAGTTACTTTGGAAAAAAAAATTTTTTTTTAGTTACTTTGGAAAAAAAAATATTTTTTTAGTTACTTTGGAAAAAAAAATATTTTTTTAGTTACTTTGGAAAAAAAAATATTTTTTTAGTTACTTTGGAAAAAAAAATATTTTTTTAGTTACTTTGGGAAAAAAAATATTTTTTTAGTTACTTTGGAAAAAACAATATTTTTTTAGTTACTTTGGAAAAAAAAATATTTTTTTAGTTACTTTGGAAAAAAAAATATTTTTTTAGTTTCTTTGGAAAAAAAAATATTTTTTAGTTACTTTGGAAAAAAATAATATTTTTTTAGTTACTTTGGAAAAAAAAATATTTTTTTAGTTACTTTGGAAAAAAAATATTTTTTTAGTTACTTTGGAAAAAAAAATATTTTTTTAGTTACTTTGGAAAAAAAAATATTTTTTTAGTTACTTTGGAAAAAAAAATATTTTTTTAGTTACTTTGGAAAAAAAAATATTTTTTTAGTTACTTTGGAAAAAAAAATATTTTTTTAGTTACTTTGGAAAAAAAATAATTTTTTTAGTTACTTTGGAAAAAAAAATATTTTTTTAGTTACTTTGGAAAAAAAAATATTTTTTTAGTTACTTTGGAAAAAAAAAAAATATTTTTAGTTACTTTGGAAAAAAAATATTTTTTTAGTTACTTTGGAAAAAAAAATATTTTTTTAGTTACTTTGGAAAAAAAAATATTTTTTTAGTTACTTTGGAAAAAAAAAATTTTTTTTAGTTACTTTGGAAAAAAAAATATTTTTTTAGTTACTTTGGAAAAAAGAATGTTTTAGTTACTTTGGAAAAAAAAATATTTTTTTAGTTACTTTGGAAAAAAAAATATTTTTTTAGTTACTTTGGAAAAAAAATATTTTTTTTAGTTACTTTGGAAAAAAAAATATTTTTTTAGTTACTTTGGAAAAAAAAATATTTTTTTAGTTACTTTGGAAAAAAAAATATTTTTTTAGTTTCTTTGGAAAAAAAAATATTTTTTTAGTTACTTTGGAAAAAAAAATATTTTTTTAGTTACTTTGGAAAAAAAAATATTTTTTTAGTTACTTTGGAAAAAAAAATATTTTTTTAGTTACTTTGGAAAAAAAATATTTTTTTAGTTACTTTGGAAAAAAAAATATTTTTTTAATTACTTTGGAAAAAAATATATTTTTTTAGTTACTTTGGAAAAAAAAAATTTTTTTAGTTACTTTGGAAAAAAAAATATTTTTTTAGTTACTTTGGAAAAAAAAATATTTTTTTAGTTACTTTGGGAAAAAAAATTTTTTTAGTTACTTTGGAAAAAAAAATTTTTTTTTAGTTACTTTGGAAAAAAAAATATTTTTTTAGTTACTTTGGAAAAAAAAAAAAAATTTTAGTTACTTTGGAAAAAAAAATATTTTTTTAGTTACTTTGGAAAAAAAAATATTTTTTTAGTTACTTTGGAAAAAAAAAATTTTTTTTAGTTACTTTGGAAAAAAAAATATTTTTTTAGTTACTTTGGAAAAAAGAATATTTTTTTAGTTACTTTGGGAAAAAAAATATTTTTTTAGTTACTTTGGAAAAAAAAAATTTTTTTTAGTTACTTTGGAAAAAAAAATATTTTTTTAGTTTCTTTGGAAAAAAAAATATTTTTTTAGTTACTTTGGAAAAAAAAATATTTTTTTAGTTACTTTGGAAAAAAAATATTTTTTTTAGTTACTTTGGAAAAAAAAATATTTTTTTAGTTACTTTGGAAAAAAAAATATTTTTTTAGTTACTTTGGAAAAAAAAATATTTTTTTAGTTTCTTTGGAAAAAAAAATATTTTTTTAGTTACTTTGGAAAAAAAAATATTTTTTTAGTTACTTTGGAAAAAAAAATATTTTTTTAGTTACTTTGGAAAAAAAAATATTTTTTTAGTTACTTTGGAAAAAAAATATTTTTTTAGTTACTTTGGAAAAAAAAATATTTTTTTAATTACTTTGGAAAAAAATATATTTTTTTAGTTACTTTGGAAAAAAAAATTTTTTTTAGTTACTTTGGAAAAAAAAATATTTTTTTAGTTACTTTGGAAAAAAAAATATTTTTTTAGTTACTTTGGGAAAAAAAATTTTTTTAGTTACTTTGGAAAAAAAAATTTTTTTTTAGTTACTTTGGAAAAAAAAATATTTTTTTAGTTACTTTGGAAAAAAAAAAAAAATTTTAGTTACTTTGGAAAAAAAAATATTTTTTTAGTTACTTTGGAAAAAAAAATATTTTTTTAATTACTTTGGAAAAAAAAAATTTTTTTAGTTACTTTGGAAAAAAAAAATTTTTTTTAGTTACTTTGGAAAAAAAAATATTTTTTTAGTTACTTTGGAAAAAAAAATATTTTTTTAGTTACTTTGGAAAAAAAATATTTTTTTAGTTTCTTTGGAAAAAAAAATATTTTTTTAGTTACTTTGGAAAAAAAAATATTTTTTTTAGTTACTTTGGAAAAAAAAATATTTTTTTAGTTACTTTGGAAAAAAAAATATTTTTTTAGTTACTTTGGAAAAAAAATATTTTTTTAGTTACTTTGGAAAAAAAAATATTTTTTTAGTTACTTTGGAAAAAAAAATATTTTTTTAGTTACTTTGGAAAAAAAAATATTTTTTTAGTTACTTTGGAAAAAAAATTATTTTTTTAGTTACTTTGGAAAAAAATATTTTTTTAGTTACTTTGGGAAAAAAAATATTTTTTTAGTTACTTTGGAAAAAAAAATATTTTTTTAGTTACTTTGGAAAAAAAAATATTTTTTAAATTACTTTGGAAAAAAATATATTTTTTTAGTTACTTTGGAAATTTTTTTTTTTTTTAGTTACTTTGGAAAAAAAAATATTTTTTTAGTTACTTTGGAAAAAAAAATATTTTTTTAGTTACTTTGGAAAAAAAAATATTTTTTTAGTTACTTTGGAAAAAAAAATATTTTTTTAGTTACTTTGGAAAAAAAAATATTTTTTTAGTTACTTTGGAAAAAAAAATAAATTTTTAGTTACTTTGGAAAAAAAAATATTTTTTTAGTTACTTTGGAAAAAAAAATATTTTTTTAATTACTTTGGAAAAAAAAATATTTTTTAGTTACTTTGGAAAAAAAAAAATTTTTTTAGTTACTTTGGAAAAAAAAATTTTTTTTAGTTACTTTGGAAAAAAAAATATTTTTTTAGTTACTTTGGAAAAAAAAATATTTTTTTAGTTACTTTGGAACAAAAAATATTTTTTTAGTTACTTTGGAAAAAAAAATATTTTTTTAGTTACTTTGGAAAAAAAAATATTTTTTTAGTTACTTTGGAAAAAAAAATATTTTTTTAGTTACTTTGGAAAAAAAAATATTTTTTTAGTTACTTTGGAAAAAAAAATATTTTTTTAGTTACTTTGGAAAAAAAAATATTTTTTTAGTTACTTTGGAAAAAAAAATATTTTTTTAGTTACTTTGGAAAAAAAAATATTTTTTTAGTTACTTTGGAAAAAAAATATTTTTTTAGTTACTTTGGAAAAAAAAATATTTTTTTAGTTACTTTGGAAAAAAAAATATTTTTTTAGTTACTTTGGAAAAAAAAAATATTTTTTTAGTTTCTTTGGAAAAAAAAATATTTTTTTAGTTACTTTGGGAAAAAAAATATTTTTTTAGTTACTTTGGAAAAAAAGTTACTTTTTTAGTTACTTTGGAAAAAAGTTACTTTTTTAGTTACTTTGGAAAAAAAAATATTTTTTTAGTTACTTTGGGAAAAAAAATATTTTTTTAGTTTCTTTGGAAAAAAAAATATTTTTTTAGTTACATTTGGAAAAAAAAATATATTTTTTAGTTACTTTGGAAAAAAAAAATGTTTTTAGTTACTTTGGAAAAAAAAATATTTTTTTAGTTACTTTGGAAAAAAAAAATTTTTTTTAGTTACTTTGGAAAAAAAAATATTTTTTTAGTTTCTTTGGAAAAAAAAATATTTTTTTAGTTACTTTGGAAAAAAAATATTTTTTTAGTTACTTTGGAAAAAAAAATATTTTTTTAGTTACTTTGGAAAAAAAAATATTTTTTTAGTTACTTTGGAAAAAAAATATTTTTTTAGTTACTTTGGAAAAAAAAATATTTTTTTAGTTACTTTGGAAAAAAAAATATTTTTTTAGTTACTTTGGAAAAAAAAAAATTTTTTTAGTTTCTTTGGAAAAAAAATTTTTTTTTAGTTACTTTGGAAAAAAAAATTTTTTTTTAGTTTCTTTGGAAAAAAAAATTTTTTTTTAGTTACTTTGGAAAAAAAAAATTTTTTTAGTTACTTTGGAAAAAAAAATTTTTTTTTAGTTTCTTTGAAAAAAAAAAAAAATTTTTAGTTACTTTGGAAAAAAAAATATTTTTTTAGTTTCTTTGGAAAAAAAAATATTTTTTTAGTTACTTTGGAAAAAAAAATATTTTTTTAGTTTCTTTGGAAAAAAAAATTTTTTTTAGTTACTTTGGAAAAAAAAATATTTTTTTAGTTACTTTGGAAAACAAATATTTTTTTAGTTACTTTGGAAAAAAAAATATTTTTTTAGTTTCTTTGGAAAAAAAAATATTTTTTTAGTTACTTTGGAAAAAAAATTATTTTTTTAGTTACTTTGGAAAAAAAAATATTTTTTTAGTTACTTTGGAAAAAAAATATTTTTTTAGTTACTTTGGAAAAAAAAATATTTTTTTAGTTACTTTGGAAAAAAAAATATTTTTTTAGTTACTTTGGAAAAAAAAATTTTTTTTTAGTTTCTTTGGAAAAAAAAATATTTTTTTAGTTACTTTGGAAAAAAAAAATTTTTTTTAGTTTCTTTGGAAAAAAAAAAAAATTTTTAGTTACTTTGGAAAAAAAAAATTTTTTTTAGTTACTTTGGAAAAAAAAATATTTTTTTAGTTACTTTGGAACAAAAAAATTGTTTTAGTTACTTTGGAAAAAAAAATATTTTTTTAGTTACTTTGGAAAAAAAAATATTTTTTTAGTTACTTTGGAAAAAAAATATTTTTTTAGTTACTTTGGAAAAAAAAATATTTTTTTAGTTACTTTGGAAAAAAAAATATTTTTTTAGTTACTTTGGAAAAAAATATATTTTTTTAGTTACTTTGGAAAAAAAAATATATTTTTTTAGTTACTTTGGAAAAAAAAATATTTTTTTAGTTACTTTGGAAAAAAAAATATTTTTTTAGTTACTTTGGAAAAAAAAATATTTTTTTAGTTACTTTGGAAAAAAAAATATTTTTTTAATTACTTTGGAAAAAAAATATTTTTTTAGTTACTTTGGAAAAAAAAATATTTTTTTAGTTACTTTGGAAAAAAAGTTACTTTTTTAGTTACTTTGGAAAAAAGTTACTTTTTTAGTTACTTTGGAAAAAAAAATATTTTTTTAGTTACTTTGGGAAAAAAAATATTTTTTTAGTTTCTTTGGAAAAAAAAATATTTTTTTAGTTACATTTGGAAAAAAATATATTTTTTTAGTTACTTTGGAAAAATTTTTTTTTTTTAGTTACTTTGGAAAAAAAAATATTTTTTTAGTTTCTTTGGAAAAAAAATATTTTTTTAGTTACTTTGGAAAAAAAAATTTTTTTTTAGTTACTTTGGAAAAAAAAATATTTTTTTAGTTACTTTGGAAAAAAAAATATTTTTTTAGTTACTTTGGAAAAAAAAATATTTTTTTAGTTACTTTGGAAAAAAAAATATTTTTTTAGTTACTTTGGGAAAAAAAATATTTTTTTAGTTACTTTGGAAAAAACAATATTTTTTTAGTTACTTTGGAAAAAAAAATATTTTTTTAATTACTTTGGAAAAAAATATATTTTTTTAGTTACTTTGGAAAAAAAAAATTTTTTTAGTTACTTTGGAAAAAAAAATATTTTTTTAGTTACTTTGGAAAAAAAAATTTTTTTTTAGTTACTTTGGAAAAAAATATATATTTTTAGTTACTTTGGAAAAAAAAAATTTTTTTTAGTTACTTTGGAAAAAAAAATTTTTTTTTAGTTACTTTGGAAAAAAAAATATTTTTTTAGTTACTTTGGAAAAAAAAATATTTTTTTAGTTACTTTGGAAAAAAAAAATATTTTTTTAATTACTTTGGAAAAAAAAAAATTTTTTAGTTACTTTGGAAAAAAAATTTTTTTTTTAGTTACTTTGGAAAAAAAAATATTTTTTTAGTTACTTTGGAAAAAAAAATATTTTTTTAGTTACTTTGGAAAAAAATATATTTTTTTAGTTACTTTGGAAAAAAAAATATTTTTTTAGTTACTTTGGAAAAAAATATATTTTTTTAGTTACTTTGGAAAAAAAAATATTTTTTTAGTTACTTTGGAAAAAAAAATATTTTTTTAGTTACTTTGGAAAAAAAAAATTTTTTTTAGTTACTTTGGAAAAAAAAAATTTTTTTTAGTTACTTTGGAAAAAAAAAATTTTTTTTAGTTACTTTGGAAAAAAAAATATTTTTTTAGTTACTTTGGAAAAAAAAATATTTTTTTAGTTACTTTGGAAAAAAAAATATTTTTTTAGTTACTTTGGGAAAAAAAATATTTTTTTAGTTACTTTGGAAAAAAAAATATTTTTTTTGTTACTTTGGAAAAATAAAATATTTTTTTAGTTTCTTTGGAAAAAAAAATATTTTTTTAGTTACTTTGGAAAAAAATATATTTTTTTAGTTACTTTGGAAAAAAAAATATTTTTTTAATTACTTTGGAAAAAAAATATTTTTTTAGTTACTTTGGAAAAAAATATTTTTTTTAGTTACTTTGGAAAAAAAAATATTTTTTTAGTTACTTTGGAAAAAAAAATATTTTTTTAGTTACTTTGGGGAAAAAAATATTTTTTTAGTTACTTTGGAAAAAAAAATATTTTTTTAGTTACTTTGGAAAAAAAATATTTTTTTAGTTACTTTGGAAAAAAATATATTTTTTAGTTACTTTGGAAAAAAAAATATTTTTTTAGTTACTTTGGGAAAAAAAATATTTTTTTAGTTACTTTGGAAAAAAAAATATTTTTTTAGTTACTTTGGAAAAAAAAATATTTTTTTAGTTACTTTGGAAAAAAACATATTTTTTTAGTTACTTTGGAAAAAAAAATATTTTTTTAGTTACTTTGGAAAAAAAAATATTTTTTTAGTTACTTTGGAAAAAAAAATATATTTTTTAGTTACTTTGGAAAAAAAAATATTTTTTTAGTTACTTTGGAAAAAAAATATATTTTTTTAGTTACTTTGGAAAAAAAAATATTTTTTTAGTTACTTTGGAAAAAAAAATATTTTTTTAGTTTCTTTGGAAAAAAAAAATATTTTAGTTACTTTGGAAAAAAAAATATTTTTTTAGTTACTTTGGAAAAAAAAATATTTTTTTAGTTACTTTGGAAAAAAAAATATTTTTTAGTTACTTTGGAAAAAAAAATATTTTTTTAGTTACTTTGGAAAAAAAAATATTTTTTTAGTTACTTTGGAAAAAAAAATATTTTTTTAGTTACTTTGGAAAAAAAATATTTTTTTAGTTTCTTTGGAAAAAAAAATTTTTTTTAGTTACTTTGGAAAAAAAAATATTTTTTTAGTTACTTTGGAAAAAAAAATATTTTTTTAGTTACTTTGGAAAAAAAAATATTTTTTTAGTTACTTTGGAAAAAAAAATATTTTTTTAGTTACTTTGGAAAAAAAAATATTTTTTTAGTTACTTTGGGAAAAAAAATATTTTTTTAGTTACTTTGGAAAAAAAAATATTTTTTTAGTTACTTTGGAAAAAAAAATATTTTTTTAGTTACTTTGGAAAAAAAAATATTTTTTTAGTTACTTTGGAAAAAAAAATATTTTTTTAGTTACTTTGGAAAAAAAAATATTTTTTTAGTTACTTTGGAAAAAAAATATTTTTTTAGTTACTTTGGAAAAAAAAATATTTTTTTAGTTACTTTGGAAAAAAAAATATTTTTTTAGTTACTTTGGAAAAAAATATATATTTTTAGTTACTTTGGAAAAAAAAATATTTTTTTAGTTACTTTGGAAAAAAAAATATTTTTTTAGTTACTTTGGGAAAAAAAATATTTTTTTAGTTACTTTGGAAAAAAAAATATTTTTTTAGTTACTTTGGAAAAAAAAATATTTTTTTAGTTACTTTGGAAAAAAAAATATTTTTTTAATTACTTTGGAAAAAAAAAATTTTTTTAGTTACTTTGGAAAAAAAAATATTTTTTTAGTTACTTTGGAAAAAAAAATATTTTTTTAGTTACTTTGGAAAAAAAAATATTTTTTTAGTTACTTTGGAAAAAAAAATATTTTTTTAGTTACTTTGGAAAAAAAAATATTTTTTTAGTTACTTTGGAAAAAAAATATTTTTTTAGTTACTTTGGAAAAAAAAATATTTTTTTAGTTACTTTGGAAAAAAAATATTTTTTTAGTTACTTTGGAAAAAAAAATATTTTTTTAGTTACTTTGGAAAAAAAAATATTTTTTTAGTTACTTTGGAAAAAAAAATATTTTTTTAGTTTCTTTGGAAAAAAAATATTTTTTTAGTTACTTTGGAAAAAAAAATATTTTTTTAGTTTCTTTGGAAAAAAAAATATTTTTTTAGTTACTTTGGAAAAAAAAAAATTTTTTTAGTTACTTTGGAAAAAAAAATATTTTTTTAGTTACTTTGGAAAAAAAAATATTTTTTTAGTTTCTTTGGAAAAAAAAATATTTTTTTAGTTACTTTGGGAAAAAAAATATTTTTTTAGTTACTTTGGAAAAAAAAATATTTTTTTAATTACTTTGGAAAAAAAATATTTTTTTAGTTACTTTGGAAAAAAATATATTTTTTAGTTACTTTGGAAAAAAAATATTTTTTTAGTTACTTTGGAAAAAAAAATATTTTTTTAGTTACTTTGGGGAAAAAAATATTTTTTTAGTTACTTTGGGAAAAAAAATATTTTTTTAGTTACTTTGGAAAAAAAAATATTTTTTTAGTTACTTTGGAAAAAAAAATATTTTTTTAATTACTTTGGAAAAAAAATATTTTTTTAGTTACTTTGGAAAAAAATATTTTTTTAGTTACTTTGGAAAAAAAAATATTTTTTTAGTTTCTTTGGAAAAAAAAATATTTTTTTAGTTACTTTGGAAAAAAAAATATTTTTTTAGTTACTTTGGAAAAAAAAATATTTTTTTAGTTACTTTGGAAAAAAAATATTTTTTTAGTTACTTTGGAAAAAAAAATATTTTTTTAGTTACTTTGGAAAAAAAAATATTTTTTTAGTTACTTTGGAAAAAAATATATTTTTTTAGTTACTTTGGAAAAAAAAATATTTTTTTAGTTACTTTGGAAAAAAAAATATTTTTTTAGTTACTTTGGGAAAAAAAATATTTTTTTAGTTACTTTGGAAAAAAAAATATTTTTTTAGTTACTTTGGAAAAAAAATATTTTTTTAGTTACTTTGGAAAAAAAAATATTTTTTTTAGTTACTTTGGAAAAAAAAATATTTTTTTAGTTACTTTGGAAAAAAAAATATTTTTTTAGTTACTTTGGAAAAAAAAATATTTTTTTAGTTACTTTGGAAAAAAAAATATTTTTTTAGTTACTTTGGAAAAAAAAATATTTTTTTAGTTACTTTGGGAAAAAAAATAATGTTTTAGTTACTTTGGAAAAAAAAATATTTTTTTAGTTTCTTTGGAAAAAAAATATTTTTTTAGTTACTTTGGAAAAAAAAAAATATTTTTTAGTTACTTTGGAAAAAAAAATATTTTTTTAGTTACTTTGGAAAAAAAAATATTTTTTTAGTTACTTTGGAAAAAAAATATTTTTTTAGTTACTTTGGAAAAAAAATATTTTTTAGTTACTTTGGAAAAAAAAATATTTTTTTAGTTACTTTGGAAAAAAAAATTTTTTTAGTTACTTTGGAAAAAAATATATTTTTTTAGTTACTTTGGAAAAAAAAATTTTTTTTTAGTTTCTTTGGAAAAAAAAATATTTTTTTAGTTACTTTGGAAAAAAATATATTTTTTTAGTTACTTTGGAAAAAAAAATATTTTTTTAGGTACTTTGGAAAAAAAAATATTTTTTTAGTTACTTTGGAAAAAAAAATATTTTTTTAGTTACTTTGGAAAAAATAATTTTTTTTTAGTTACTTTGGGGAAAAAAATATTTTTTTAGTTACTTTGGAAAAAAAAAATATTTTTTAGTTACTTTGGAAAAAAAAATATTTTTTTAGTTTCTTTGGAAAAAAAAAAATTTTTTTAGTTACTTTGGAAAAAAAAATTTTTTTTTAGTTACTTTGGAAAAAAAAAATTTTTTTAGTTTCTTTGGAAAAAAAATATTTTTTTAGTTACTTTGGAAAAAAAAAAATATTTTTTAGTTACTTTGGAAAAAAAAATATTTTTTTAGTTACTTTGGAAAAAAAAATATTTTTTTAGTTACTTTGGAAAAAAAATATTTTTTTAGTTACTTTGGAAAAAAAATATTTTTTAGTTACTTTGGAAAAAAAAATATTTTTTTAGTTACTTTGGAAAAAAAAATTTTTTTAGTTACTTTGGAAAAAAATATATTTTTTTAGTTACTTTGGAAAAAAAAATTTTTTTTTAGTTTCTTTGGAAAAAAAAATATTTTTTTAGTTACTTTGGAAAAAAATATATTTTTTTAGTTACTTTGGAAAAAAAAATATTTTTTTAGGTACTTTGGAAAAAAAAATATTTTTTTAGTTACTTTGGAAAAAAAAATATTTTTTTAGTTACTTTGGAAAAAATAATTTTTTTTTAGTTACTTTGGGGAAAAAAATATTTTTTTAGTTACTTTGGAAAAAAAAAATATTTTTTAGTTACTTTGGAAAAAAAAATATTTTTTTAGTTTCTTTGGAAAAAAAAAAATTTTTTTAGTTACTTTGGAAAAAAAAATTTTTTTTTAGTTACTTTGGAAAAAAAAAATTTTTTTAGTTTCTTTGGAAAAAAAAAATTTTTTTAGTTACTTTGGAAAAAAAAATATTTTTTTAGTTTCTTTGGAAAAAAAAATATTTTTTTAGTTACTTTGGAAAAAAAAATATTTTTTTAGTTACTTTGGAAAAAAAATATTTTTTTTAGTTACTTTGGAAAAAAAAATATTTTTTTAGTTTCTTTGGAAAAAAAAATATTTTTTTAGTTACTTTGGAAAAAAACTATTTTTTTTAGTTTCTTTGGAAAAAAAAATATTTTTTTAGTTACTTTGGAAAAAAAAATATTTTTTTAGTTTCTTTGGAAAAAAAAATATTTTTTTAGTTACTTTGGAAAAAAAAATATTTTTTTAGTTACTTTGGAAAAAAAAAAAATTTTTTAGTTACTTTGGAAAAAAAATTTTTTTTTTAGTTTCTTTGGAAAAAAAAATATTTTTTTAGTTACTTTGGAAAAAAAAATATTTTTTTAGTTACTTTGGAAAAAAAAATATTTTTTTAGTTACTTTGGAAAAAAAAATATTTTTTTAGTTACTTTGGAAAAAAAATATTTTTTTAGTTACTTTGGAAAAAAAAATATTTTTTTAGTTACTTTGGAAAAAAAATTATTTTTTTAGTTACTTTGGAAAAAAAAATATTTTTTTAGTTACTTTGGAAAAAAAAATTTTTTTTAGTTACTTTGGAAAAAAAAATATTTTTTTAGTTACTTTGGAAAAAAAAATATTTTTTTAGTTACTTTGGAAAAAAAAATATTTTTTTAATTACTTTGGAAAAAAAATATTTTTTTAGTTACTTTGGAAAAAAAAATATTTTTTTAGTTACTTTGGAAAAAAAGTTACTTTTTTAGTTACTTTGGAAAAAAGTTACTTTTTTAGTTACTTTGGAAAAAAAAATATTTTTTTAGTTACTTTGGAAAAAAAAATATTTTTTTAGTTACTTTGGAAAAAAAAATATTTTTTTAATTACTTTGGAAAAAAAATATTTTTTTAGTTACTTTGGGAAAAAAAATATTTTTTTAGTTTCTTTGGAAAAAAAAATATTTTTTTAGTTACATTTGGAAAAAAAAATATTTTTTTAGTTACTTTGGGAAAAAAAAATGTTTTTAGTTACTTTGGAAAAAAAAAATATTTTTTTAGTTACTTTGGAAAAAAAAAAAATTTTTTTAGTTACTTTGGAAAAAAAAATATTTTTTTAGTTTCTTTGGAAAAAAAAATATTTTTTTAGTTACTTTGGAAAAAAAAATATTTTTTTAGTTACTTTGGAAAAAAAAATATTTTTTTAGTTACTTTGGAAAAAAAATATTTTTTTAGTTACTTTGGAAAAAAAAATATTTTTTTAGTTACTTTGGAAAAAAAAATTTTTTTTTAGTTACTTTGGAAAAAAAAATTTTTTTTTAGTTTCTTTGGAAAAAAAAATTTTTTTTAGTTACTTTGGGAAAAAAAATATTTTTTTAGTTTCTTTGGAAAAAAAAAATTTTTTTAGTTACTTTGGAAAAAAAATATTTTTTTAGTTACTTTGGAAAAAAAAATTTTTTTTTAGTTTCTTTGAAAAAAAAAAATTTTTTTAGTTACTTTGGGAAAAAAAATATTTTTTTAGTTTCTTTGGAAAAAAAATATATATTTTTTAGTTACTTTGGAAAAAAAATATTTTTTTAGTTTCTTTGGAAAAAAAAATATTTTTTTAGTTACTTTGGAAAAAAAAATATTTTTTTAGTTACTTTGGAAAAAAAAATATTTTTTTAGTTACTTTGGAAAAAAAAATATTTTTTTAGTTACTTTGGAAAAAAAATATTTTTTTAGTTACTTTGGAAAAAAAAATATTTTTTTAGTTACTTTGGAAAAAAAATATTTTTTTAGTTACTTTGGAAAAAAAATTATTTTTTTAGTTACTTTGGAAAAAAAAATATTTTTTTAGTTACTTTGGAAAAAAAATTATTTTTTTAGTTACTTTGGAAAAAAAAAATATTTTTTTAGTTACTTTGGAAAAAAAATTATTTTTTTAGTTACTTTGGAAAAAAAAAATTTTTTTTAGTTACTTTGGAAAAAAAAATTTTTTTTTAGTTTCTTTGGAAAAAAAAAAAATTTTTTAGTTACTTTGGAAAAAAAAATATTTTTTTAGTTTCTTTGGAAAAAAAAATATTTTTTTAGTTACTTTGGAAAAAAAAATATTTTTTTAGTTTCTTTGGAAAAAAAAATATTTTTTTAGTTACTTTGGAAAAAAAAATATTTTTTTAGTTACTTTGGAAAAAAAAATATTTTTTTAGTTACTTTGGAAAAAAAATATTTTTTTAGTTACTTTGGAAAAAAAAATATTTTTTTAGTTACTTTGGAAAAAAAAATATTTTTTTAGTTACTTTGGAAAAAAAATATTTTTTTTAGTTTCTTTGGAAAAAAAAATATTTTTTTAGTTACTTTGGAAAAAAAAATATTTTTTTAGTTTCTTTGGAAAAAAATATATATTTTTAGTTACTTTGGAAAAAAATATATTTTTTTAGTTACTTTGGAAAAAAAAAAATTTTTCTAGTTACTTTGGAAAAAAAAATTTTTTTTTAGTTTCTTTGGAAATAAAAATATTTTTTTAGTTACTTTGGAAAAAAAAATATTTTTTTAGTTACTTTGGAAAAAAAAATATTTTTTTAGTTACTTTGGAAAAAAAAATATTTTTTTAGTTACTTTGGAAAAAAAATATTTTTTTAGTTACTTTGGAAAAAAAAATATTTTTTTAGTTACTTTGGAAAAAAAAATATTTTTTTAGTTACTTTGGAAAAAAAAATATTTTTTTAGTTACTTTGGAAAAAAAAATATTTTTTTAGTTACTTTGGAAAAAAAAATATTTTTTTAGTTACTTTGGAAAAAAAAATATTTTTTTAGTTACTTTGGAAAAAAAAATATTTTTTTAGTTACTTTGGAAAAAAAAATATTTTTTTAGTTACTTTGGAAAAAAAAATATTTTTTTAGTTACTTTGGAAAAAAAATTTTTTTTTTAGTTTCTTTGGGAAAAAAAATATTTTTTTAGTTACTTTGGAAAAAAAAATATTTTTTTAGTTTCTTTGGAAAAAAAAATATTTTTTTAGTTACTTTGGAAAAAAAAATATTTTTTTAGTTACTTTGGAAAAAAAAATTTTTTTTTAGTTACTTTGGAAAAAAAAATTTTTTTTTAGTTTATTTGGAAAAAAAAATATTTTTTTAGTTACTTTGGAAAAAAAAATATTTTTTTAGTTACTTTGGAAAAAAAAATATTTTTTTAGTTACTTTGGAAAAAAATATATTTTTTTAGTTACTTTGGAAAAAAAATATTTTTTTAGTTACTTTGGAAAAAAAAATATTTTTTTAGTTACTTTGGAAAAAAAAATATTTTTTTAGTTACTTTGGAAAAAAAAATATTTTTTTAGTTACTTTGGAAAAAAAAATATTTTTTTAGTTACTTTGGAAAAAAAAATATTTTTTTAGTTACTTTGGAAAAAAAAATATTTTTTTAGTTACTTTGGAAAAAAAAATATTTTTTTAGTTACTTTGGAAAAAAAATATTTTTTTAGTTACTTTGGAAAAAAAAATATTTTTTTAGTTACTTTGGAAAAAAAATTTTTTTTTTAGTTTATTTGGAAAAAAAAATATTTTTTTAGTTACTTTGGAAAAAAAAATATTTTTTTAGTTACTTTGGAAAAAAAAATATTTTTTTAGTTACTTTGGAAAAAAATATATTTTTTTAGTTACTTTGGAAAAAAAATATTTTTTTAGTTACTTTGGAAAAAAAAATATTTTTTTAGTTACTTTGGAAAAAAAAATATTTTTTTAGTTACTTTGGAAAAAAAAATATTTTTTTAGTTACTTTGGAAAAAAAAATATTTTTTTAGTTACTTTGGAAAAAAAAATATTTTTTTAGTTACTTTGGAAAAAAAAATATTTTTTTAGTTACTTTGGAAAAAAAAATATTTTTTTAGTTACTTTGGAAAAAAAATATTTTTTTAGTTACTTTGGAAAAAAAAATATTTTTTTAGTTACTTTGGAAAAAAAATTATTTTTTTAGTTACTTTGGAAAAAAAAATATTTTTTTAGTTACTTTGGAAAAAAAAATATTTTTTTAGTTACTTTGGAAAAAAAAATATTTTTTTAGTTACTTTGGAAAAAAAAATATTTTTTTAGTTACTTTGGAAAAAAAAATATTTTTTTAATTACTTTGGAAAAAAAATATTTTTTTAGTTACTTTGGAAAAAAAAATATTTTTTTAGTTACTTTGGAAAAAAAGTTACTTTTTTAGTTACTTTGGAAAAAAGTTACTTTTTTAGTTACTTTGGAAAAAAAAATATTTTTTTAGTTACTTTGGGAAAAAAAATATTTTTTTAGTTTCTTTGGAAAAAAAAATATTTTTTTAGTTACATTTGGAAAAAAAAATATTTTTTTAGTTACTTTGGAAAAAAAAATATTTTTAGTTACTTTGGAAAAAAAAATATTTTTTTAGTTACTTTGGAAAAAAAAATATTTTTTTAGTTTCTTTGGAAAAAAATTTTTTTTTTAGTTACTTTGGAAAAAAAAAATTTTTTTTAGTTTCTTTGGAAAAAAAAATTTTTTTTAGTTACTTTGGAAAAAAAATATTTTTTTAGTTACTTTGGAAAAAAAAATATTTTTTTAGTTTCTTTGGAAAAAAAAATATTTTTTTAGTTACTTTGGAAAAAAATATATTTTTTTAGTTTCTTTGGAAAAAAAAATATTTTTTTAGTTACTTTGGAAAAAAAAATATTTTTTTAGTTACTTTGGAAAAAAAAATATTTTTTTAGTTACTTTGGAAAAAAAAATATTTTTTTAGTTACTTTGGAAAAAAAATATTTTTTTAGTTACTTTGGAAAAAAAAATATTTTTTTAGTTACTTTGGAAAAAAAATTATTTTTTTAGTTACTTTGGAAAAAAAAATATTTTTTTAGTTACTTTGGAAAAAAAAATATTTTTTTAGTTACTTTGGAAAAAAAAATATTTTTTTAGTTACTTTGGAAAAAAAAATATTTTTTTAGTTACTTTGGAAAAAAAAATATTTTTTTAATTACTTTGGAAAAAAAATATTTTTTTAGTTACTTTGGAAAAAAAAATATTTTTTTAGTTACTTTGGAAAAAAAGTTACTTTTTTAGTTACTTTGGAAAAAAAAATATTTTTTTAGTTTCTTTGGAAAAAAAATTTTTTTTTAGTTACTTTGGAAAAAAAAATTTTTTTTTAGTTTCTTTGGAAAAAAAAAATTTTTTTAGTTACTTTGGAAAAAAAATATTTTTTTAGTTACTTTGGAAAAAAAAATATTTTTTTAGTTTCTTTGGAAAAAAAAATATTTTTTTAGTTACTTTGGAAAAAAATATATTTTTTTAGTTTCTTTGGAAAAAAAAATATTTTTTTAGTTACTTTGGAAAAAAAAATATTTTTTTAGTTACTTTGGAAAAAAAAATATTTTTTTAGTTACTTTGGAAAAAAAAATATTTTTTTAGTTACTTTGGAAAAAAAATATTTTTTTAGTTACTTTGGAAAAAAAATATATATTTTTAGTTACTTTGGAAAAAAAATATTTTTTTAGTTACTTTGGGAAAAAAATATTTTTTTAGTTACTTTGGAAAAAAAAATATTTTTTTAGTTACTTTGGAAAAAAAATTATTTTTTTAGTTACTTTGGAAAAAAAAAATATTTTTTTAGTTACTTTGGAAAAAAATTTATTTTTTTAGTTACTTTGGAAAAAAAAAATTTTTTTTAGTTACTTTGGAAAAAAAAAAATTTTTTTAGTTTCTTTGGAAAAAAAAAAAAAATTTTAGTTACTTTGGAAAAAAAAATATTTTTTTAGTTTCTTTGGAAAAAAAAATATTTTTTTAGTTACTTTGGAAAAAAAAATATTTTTTTAGTTTCTTTGGAAAAAAAAATATTTTTTTAGTTACTTTGGAAAAAAAAATATTTTTTTAGTTACTTTGGAAAAAAAAATATTTTTTTAGTTACTTTGGAAAAAAAAATATTTTTTTAGTTACTTTGGAAAAAAAAATATTTTTTTAGTTACTTTGGAAAAAAAAATATTTTTTTAGTTACTTTGGAAAAAAATATTTTTTTAGTTACTTTGGAAAAAAAAATATTTTTTTAGTTACTTTGGAAAAAAAAATATTTTTTTAGTTACTTTGGAAAAAAAAAATTTTTTTTAGTTTCTTTGGAAAAAAAAAATTTTTTTTAGTTACTTTGGAAAAAAAAATTTTTTTTTAGTTTCTTTGGAAAAAAAAAAAATTTTTAGTTACTTTGGAAAAAAAAAATTTTTTTTAGTTACTTTGGAAAAAAAAAAATTTTTTAGTTACTTTGGAAAAAAAAATATTTTTTTAGTTTCTTTGGGAAAAAAAATATTTTTTTAGTTTCTTTGGAAAAAAAAATATTTTTTTAGTTACTTTGGAAAAAAAATTATTTTTTTAGTTACTTTGGAAAAAAAAATATTTTTTTAGTTACTTTGGAAAAAAAATATTTTTTTAGTTACTTTGGAAAAAAAAATATTTTTTTAGTTACTTTGGAAAAAAATATATTTTTTTAGTTACTTTGGAAAAAAAATTATTTTTTTAGTTACTTTGGAAAAAAAAATATTTTTTTAGTTACTTTGGAAAAAAAAATATTTTTTTAGTTACTTTGGAAAAAAAAATATTTTTTTAGTTACTTTGGAAAAAAAAATATTTTTTTAGTTACTTTGGAAAAAAAAATATTTTTTTAATTACTTTGGAAAAAAAATATTTTTTTAGTTACTTTGGAAAAAAAAATATTTTTTTAGTTACTTTGGAAAAAAGTTACTTTTTTAGTTACTTTGGAAAAAAAAATATTTTTTTAGTTACTTTGGGAAAAAAAATATTTTTTTAGTTTCTTTGGAAAAAAAATATTTTTTTAGTTACATTTGGAAAAAAAAATATTTTTTTAGTTACTTTGGGAAAAAAAAATGTTTTTAGTTACTTTGGAAAAAAAAATATTTTTTTAGTTACTTTGGAAAAAAAAAAAAATTTTAGTTACTTTGGAAAAAAAAATATTTTTTTAGTTTCTTTGGAAAAAAATTATTTTTTTAGTTACTTTGGAAAAAAAAATTTTTTTAGTTACTTTGGAAAAAAAAAAAATTTTTTAGTTTCTTTGGAAAAAAAATTTTTTTTTTAGTTACTTTGGAAAAAAAAATATTTTTTTAGTTTCTTTGGAAAAAAAAATATTTTTTTAGTTACTTTGGAAAAAAAAATATTTTTTTAGTTTCTTTGGAAAAAAAAATATTTTTTTAGTTACTTTGGAAAAAAATATATTTTTTTAGTTACTTTGGAAAAAAAAATATTTTTTTAGTTACTTTGGAAAAAAAAATATTTTTTTAGTTACTTTGGAAAAAAAAATATTTTTTTAGTTACTTTGGAAAAAAAAATATTTTTTTAGTTACTTTGGAAAAAAAAATATTTTTTTAGTTACTTTGGAAAAAAAATTATTTTTTTAGTTACTTTGGAAAAAAAAATATTTTTTTAGTTACTTTGGGAAAAAAAAATATTTTTTTGGTTACTTTGGAAAAAAAAATTTTTTTTTAGTTTCTTTGGAAAAAAAAAATTTTTTTTAGTTACTTTGGAAAAAAAAATATTTTTTTAGTTACTTTGGAAAAAAAAAAATTTTTTTAGTTACTTTGGAAAAAAAAATATTTTTTTGGTTACTTTGGAAAAATAAATATTTTTTTAATTACTTTGGAAAAAAAATATTTTTTTAGTTACTTTGGAAAAAAAAATATTTTTTTAGTTACTTTGGAAAAAAAGTTACTTTTTTAGTTACTTTGGAAAAAAGTTACTTTTTTAGTTACTTTGGAAAAAAATATATTTTTTTAGTTACTTTGGAAAAAAAATTATTTTTTTAGTTACTTTGGAAAAAAAAATATTTTTTTAGTTACTTTGGAAAAAAAAATATTTTTTTAGTTACTTTGGAAAAAAAAATATTTTTTTAGTTACTTTGGAAAAAAAAATATTTTTTTAGTTACTTTGGAAAAAAAAATATTTTTTTAATTACTTTGGAAAAAAAATATTTTTTTAGTTACTTTGGAAAAAAAAATATTTTTTTAGTTACTTTGGAAAAAAGTTACTTTTTTAGTTACTTTGGAAAAAAAAATATTTTTTTAGTTACTTTGGGAAAAAAAATATTTTTTTAGTTTCTTTGGAAAAAAAATATTTTTTTAGTTACATTTGGAAAAAAAAATATTTTTTTAGTTACTTTGGGAAAAAAAAATGTTTTTAGTTACTTTGGAAAAAAAAATATTTTTTTAGTTACTTTGGAAAAAAAAAAAAATTTTAGTTACTTTGGAAAAAAAAATATTTTTTTAGTTTCTTTGGAAAAAAAATTATTTTTTTAGTTACTTTGGAAAAAAAAATTTTTTTAGTTACTTTGGAAAAAAAAAAAAATTTTTAGTTTCTTTGGAAAAAAATTTTTTTTTTTAGTTACTTTGGAAAAAAAAATATTTTTTTAGTTTCTTTGGAAAAAAAAATATTTTTTTAGTTACTTTGGAAAAAAAAATATTTTTTTAGTTTCTTTGGAAAAAAAAATATTTTTTTAGTTACTTTGGAAAAAAATATATTTTTTTAGTTACTTTGGAAAAAAAAATATTTTTTTAGTTACTTTGGAAAAAAAAATATTTTTTTAGTTACTTTGGAAAAAAAAATATTTTTTTAGTTACTTTGGAAAAAAAAATATTTTTTTAGTTACTTTGGAAAAAAAAATATTTTTTTAGTTACTTTGGAAAAAAAATTATTTTTTTAGTTACTTTGGAAAAAAAAATATTTTTTTAGTTACTTTGGGAAAAAAAAATATTTTTTTGGTTACTTTAAAAAAATTTTTTTAGTTTCTTTGGAAAAAAAAAATTTTTTTTAGTTACTTTGGAAAAAAAAATATTTTTTTAGTTACTTTGGAAAAAAAAAATTTTTTTTAGTTACTTTGGAAAAAAAAATATTTTTTTGGTTACTTTGGAAAAATAAATATTTTTTTAATTACTTTGGAAAAAAAATATTTTTTTAGTTACTTTGGAAAAAAAAATATTTTTTTAGTTACTTTGGAAAAAAAGTTACTTTTTTAGTTACTTTGGAAAAAAAAATGTTTTTAGTTACTTTGGAAAAAAAAATATTTTTTTAGTTACTTTGGAAAAAAAAATTTTTTTTAGTTACTTTGGAAAAAAAAATATTTTTTTAGTTTCTTTGGAAAAAAAATTATTTTTTTAGTTACTTTGGAAAAAAAAATTTTTTTAGTTACTTTGGAAAAAAAATTTTTTTTAGTTTCTTTGGAAAAAAAAATTTTTTTTTAGTTACTTTGGAAAAAAAAATATTTTTTTAGTTTCTTTGGAAAAAAAAATATTTTTTTAGTTACTTTGGAAAAAAAAATATTTTTTTAGTTTCTTTGGAAAAAAAAATATTTTTTTAGTTACTTTGGAAAAAAAAATATTTTTTTAGTTACTTTGGAAAAAAAAATATTTTTTTAGTTACTTTGGAAAAAAAAATATTTTTTTAGTTACTTTGGAAAAAAATTATTTTTTTAGTTACTTTGGGAAAAAAAATATTTTTTTAGTTACTTTGGAAAAAAAAAATTTTTTTTAGTTTCTTTGGAAAAAAAAAAAATTTTTTAGTTACTTTGGAAAAAAAAATATTTTTTTAGTTACTTTGGAAAAAAAAAAATTTTTTTAGTTACTTTGGAAAAAAAAATATTTTTTTGGTTACTTTGGAAAAATAAATATTTTTTTAATTACTTTGGAAAAAAAATATTTTTTTAGTTACTTTGGAAAAAAAAATATTTTTTTAGTTACTTTGGAAAAAAAGTTACTTTTTTAGTTACTTTGGAAAAAAGTTACTTTTTTAGTTACTTTGGAAAAAAAAATATTTTTTTAGTTACATTTGGAAAAAAAAATATTTTTTTAGTTACTTTGGGAAAAAAAATATTTTTAGTTACTTTGGAAAAAAGTTACTTTTTTAGTTACTTTGGAAAAAAAAATATTTTTTTAGTTACTTTGGGAAAAAAAATATTTTTTTAGTTTCTTTGGAAAAAAAAATATTTTTTTAGTTACATTTGGAAAAAAAAATATTTTTTTAGTTACTTTGGAAAAAAAAATGTTTTTAGTTACTTTGGAAAAAAAATATTTTTTTAGTTACTTTGGAAAAAAAAATATTTTTTTAGTTACTTTGGAAAAAAAAATATTTTTTTAGTTACTTTGGAAAAAAAAATATTTTTTTAGTTACTTTGGAAAAAAAATATTTTTTTAGTTACTTTGGAAAAAAAAATATTTTTTTAGTTACTTTGGAAAAAAAAATATTTTTTTAGTTACTTTGGAAAAAAAAATATTTTTTTAGTTTCTTTGGAAAAAAAAATTTTTTTTAGTTACTTTGGAAAAAAAAATATTTTTTTAGTTTCTTTGGAAAAAAAAATAATATTTTTTTAGTTACTTTGGAAAAAAATTTATTTTTTTAGTTACTTTGGAAAAAAAATATTTTTTTAGTTACTTTGGAAAAAAAAAAAAATTTTAGTTTCTTTGAAAAAAAAAAAAATTTTTAGTTACTTTGGAAAAAAAAATATTTTTTTAGTTTCTTTGGAAAAAAAAATATTTTTTTAGTTACTTTGGAAAAAAAAATATTTTTTTAGTTTCTTTGGAAAAAAAAATATTTTTTTAGTTACTTTGGAAAAAAAAATATTTTTTTAGTTACTTTGGAAAAAAAAATATTTTTTTAGTTACTTTGGAAAAAAAATATTTTTTTAGTTACTTTGGAAAAAAAAATATTTTTTTAGTTACTTTGGAAAAAAAATATTTTTTTAGTTACTTTGGAAAAAAAAATATTTTTTTAGTTACTTTGGAAAAAAAAATATTTTTTTAGTTACTTTGGAAAAAAAAATATTTTTTTAGTTACTTTGGAAAAAAAAAATATTTTTTTAGTTACTTTGGAAAAAAAATTATTTTTTTAGTTACTTTGGAAAAAAAAAATATTTTTTAGTTACTTTGGAAAAGAAATTTTTTTTTTAGTTTCTTTGGAAAAAAAATATTTTTTTTAGTTACTTTGGAAAAAAAAATATTTTTTTAGTTTCTTTGGAAAAAAAAATATTTTTTTAGTTTCTTTGGAAAAAAATAATATTTTTTTAGTTACTTTGGAAAAAAAAAAATTTTTTTAGTTACTTTGGAAAAAAAAATATTTTTTTAGTTACTTTGGAAAAAAAAATATTTTTTTAGTTACTTTGGAAAAAAAAATATTTTTTTAGTTACTTTGGAAAAAAAAATATTTTTTTAGTTACTTTGGAAAAAAAAATATTTTTTTAGTTACTTTGGAAAAAAAAATATTTTTTTAGTTACTTTGGAAAAAAAAATATTTTTTTAGTTTCTTTGGAAAAAAAATTATTTTTTAGTTACTTTGGAAAAAAAAATATTTTTTTAGTTACTTTGGAAAAAAAAATATTTTTTTAGTTACTTTGGAAAAAAAAATATTTTTTTAGTTACTTTGGAAAAAAAAATATTTTTTTAGTTACTTTGGAAAAAAAATATTTTTTTAGTTACTTTGGAAAAAAAAATATTTTTTTAGTTACTTTGGAAAAAAAAATATTTTTTTAGTTACTTTGGAAAAAAAATTATTTTTTTAGTTACTTTGGAAAAAAAAAATATTTTTTTAGTTACTTTGGAAAAAAAATATTTTTTTAGTTACTTTGGAAAAAAAAAAAAAATTTTAGTTTCTTTGAAAAAAAAAAAAAAATTTTAGTTACTTTGGAAAAAAAAATATTTTTTTAGTTTCTTTGGAAAAAAAAATATTTTTTTAGTTACTTTGGAAAAAAAAATATTTTTTTAGTTACTTTGGAAAAAAAAATATTTTTTTAGTTTCTTTGGAAAAAAAAATATTTTTTTAGTTACTTTGGAAAAAAAAATATTTTTTTAGTTACTTTGGAAAAAAAAATATTTTTTTAGTTACTTTGGAAAAAAAATATTTTTTTAGTTACTTTGGAAAAAAAAATATTTTTTTAGTTACTTTGGAAAAAAAAATATTTTTTTAGTTACTTTGGAAAAAAAAAATTTTTTTAGTTACTTTGGAAAAAAAAAAAAATTTTTAGTTTCTTTGGAAAAAAAAAAAATTTTTTAGTTACTTTGGAAAAAAAAATATTTTTTTAGTTTCTTTGGAAAAAAAAATATTTTTTTAGTTACTTTGGAAAAAAAAATATTTTTTTAGTTACTTTGGAAAAAAAAATATTTTTTTAGTTACTTTGGAAAAAAAATATTTTTTTAGTTACTTTGGAAAAAAAAATATTTTTTTAGTTACTTTGGAAAAAAAAATATTTTTTTAGTTACTTTGGAAAAAAAAAATTTTTTTAGTTACTTTGGAAAAAAAAAAAAATTTTTAGTTTCTTTGGAAAAAAAAAAAATTTTTTAGTTACTTTGGAAAAAAAAATATTTTTTTAGTTTCTTTGGAAAAAAAAATATTTTTTTAGTTACTTTGGAAAAAAAAATATTTTTTTAGTTTCTTTGGAAAAAAAAATATTTTTTTAGTTACTTTGGAAAAAAAAATATTTTTTTAGTTACTTTGGAAAAAAAAATATTTTTTTAGTTACTTTGGGAAAAAAATTATTTTTTTAGTTACTTTGGAAAAAAAATTATTTTTTTAGTTACTTTGGGAAAAAAAATATTTTTTTAGTTACTTTGGAAAAAAAAATATTTTTTTAGTTTCTTTGGAAAAAAAAATATTTTTTTAGTTACTTTGGAAAAAAAAATATTTTTTTAGTTACTTTGGAAATTTTTTTTTTTTTTTAGTTACTTTGGAAAAAAAAATATTTTTTTAGTTACTTTGGAAAAAAAATATTTTTTTAGTTACTTTGGAAAAAAAAATATTTTTTTAGTTACTTTGGAAAAAAAAATATTTTTTTAGTTACTTTGGAAAAAAAAAATTTTTTTAGTTACTTTGGAAAAAAAAAAAAAAATTTTAGTTTCTTTGGAAAAAAAAAATTTTTTTTAGTTACTTTGGAAAAAAAAATATTTTTTTAGTTTCTTTGGAAAAAAAATATTTTTTTAGTTACTTTGGAAAAAAAAATATTTTTTTAGTTTCTTTGGAAAAAAAAATATTTTTTTAGTTACTTTGGAAAAAAAAATATTTTTTTAGTTACTTTGGAAAAAAAAATATTTTTTTAGTTACTTTGGAAAAAAAATTATTTTTTTAGTTACTTTGGAAAAAAAATTATTTTTTTAGTTACTTTGGGAAAAAAAATATTTTTTTAGTTACTTTGGAAAAAAAATTTTTTTTTTAGTTTCTTTGGAAAAAAAAAATTTTTTTTAGTTACTTTGGAAAAAAAAATATTTTTTTAGTTACTTTGGAAAAAAATTTTTTTTTTTAGTTACTTTGGAAAAAAAAATATTTTTTTGGTTACTTTGGAAAAATAAATATTTTTTTAATTACTTTGGAAAAAAAATATTTTTTTAGTTACTTTGGAAAAAAAAATATTTTTTTAGTTACTTTGGAAAAAAAGTTACTTTTTTAGTTAGTTTGGAAAAAAGTTACTTTTTTAGTTACTTTGGAAAAAAAATATTTTTTTAGTTACTTTGGGAAAAAAAATATTTTTTTAGTTTCTTTGGAAAAAAAAATATTTTTTTAGTTACATTTGGAAAAAAAAATATTTTTTTAGTTACTTTGGAAAAAAAAATGTTTTTAGTTACTTTGGAAAAAAGTTACTTTTTTAGTTACTTTGGAAAAAAGTTACTTTTTTAGTTACTTTGGAAAAAAATATATTTTTTTAGTTACTTTGGAAAAAAAAATATTTTTTTTAGTTTCTTTGGAAAAAAAAATTTTTTTTAGTTACTTTGGAAAAAAAAATATTTTTTTAGTTTCTTTGGAAAAAAAAAATTTTTTTTAGTTACTTTGGAAAAAAAATATTTTTTTAGTTACTTTGGAAAAAAAAAAAAAAATTTAGTTTCTTTGAAAAAAAAAAAAATTTTTAGTTACTTTGGAAAAAAAAAATATTTTTTTAGTTTCTTTGGAAAAAAAAATATTTTTTTAGTTACTTTGGAAAAAAAAATATTTTTTTAGTTTCTTTGGAAAAAAAAATATTTTTTTAGTTACTTTGGAAAAAAAATTATTTTTTTAGTTACTTTGGAAAAAAAAATATTTTTTTAGTTACTTTGGAAAAAAAAATATTTTTTTAGTTACTTTGGAAAAAAAATATTTTTTTAGTTACTTTGGAAAAAAAAATATTTTTTTAGTTACTTTGGAAAAAAAATATTTTTTTAGTTACTTTGGAAAAAAAAATATTTTTTTAGTTACTTTGGAAAAAAAAATATTTTTTTAGTTACTTTGGAAAAAAAAATATTTTTTTAGTTACTTTGGAAAAAAAATTATTTTTTTAGTTACTTTGGAAAAAAAATATATTTTTTTAGTTACTTTGGAAAAAAAAATATTTATTTAGTTACTTTGGGAAAAAAAAATATTTTTTTAGTTTCTTTGGAAAAAAAAATATTTTTTTAGTTACTTTGGAAAAAAATATATTTTTTTAGTTACTTTGGAAAAAAAAATATTTTTTTAGTTTCTTTGGAAAAAAAAATATTTTTTTAGTTACTTTGGAAAAAAAAATATTTTTTTAGTTACTTTGGAAAAAAAAATATTTTTTTAGTTACTTTGGAAAAAAAATTATTTTTTTAGTTACTTTGGAAAAAAAATTATTTTTTTAGTTACTTTGGAAAAAAAATATTTTTTTAGTTACTTTGGAAAAAAAAATATTTTTTTAGTTACTTTGGAAAAAAAAATATTTTTTTAGTTACTTTGGAAAAAAAATTATTTTTTTAGTTACTTTGGAAAAAAAAAATATTTTTTTAGTTACTTTGGAAAAAAAATTATTTTTTTAGTTACTTTGGAAAAAAAAAATTTTTTTTAGTTACTTTGGAAAAAAAAAAAAAATTTTAGTTTCTTTGGAAAAAAAAAATTTTTTTAGTTACTTTGGAAAAAAAAATATTTTTTTAGTTTCTTTGGAAAAAAAAATATTTTTTTAGTTACTTTGGAAAAAAAAATATTTTTTTAGTTACTTTGGAAAAAAAAATATTTTTTTAGTTACTTTGGAAAAAAAATTATTTTTTTAGTTACTTTGGAAAAAAAATATTTTTTTAGTTACTTTGGAAAAAAAAAATTTTTTTTAGTTTCTTTGAAAAAAAAAATTTTTTTTAGTTACTTTGGAAAAAAAAATATTTTTTTAGTTTCTTTGGAAAAAAAATATTTTTTTAGTTACTTTGGAAAAAAAAATATTTTTTTAGTTACTTTGGAAAAAAAAATATTTTTTTAGTTTCTTTGGAAAAAAAAATATTTTTTTAGTTACTTTGGAAAAAAAAATATTTTTTTAGTTACTTTGGAAAAAAAAATATTTTTTTAGTTACTTTGGAAAAAAAAATATTTTTTTAGTTACTTTGGAAAAAAAAATATTTTTTTAGTTACTTTGGAAAAAAAAATATTTTTTTAGTTACTTTGGAAAAAAAAATATTTTTTTAGTTACTTTGGAAAAAAAAATATTTTTTTAGTTACTTTGGAAAAAAAAATTTTTTTTAGTTACTTTGGAAAAAAAAATATTTTTTTAGTTTCTTTGGAAAAAAAAATTTTTTTTTAGTTACTTTGGAAAAAAAATATTTTTTTAGTTACTTTGGAAAAAAAAAAATTTTTTTAGTTTCTTTGAAAAAAAAAAAAAATTTTTAGTTACTTTGGAAAAAAAAATATTTTTTTAGTTTCTTTGGAAAAAAAAATATTTTTTTAGTTACTTTGGAAAAAAAAAATTTTTTTTAGTTACTTTGGAAAAAAAAATATTTTTTTAGTTTCTTTGGAAAAAAAAATATTTTTTTAGTTACTTTGGAAAAAAAAATATTTTTTTAGTTACTTTGGAAAAAAAAATATTTTTTTAGTTACTTTGGAAAAAAAATTATTTTTTTAGTTACTTTGGAAAAAAAAATATTTTTTTAGTTACTTTGGAAAAAAAATATTTTTTTAGTTACTTTGGAAAAAAATATATTTTTTTAGTTACTTTGGAAAAAAAAATATTTTTTTAGTTACTTTGGAAAAAAATTATTTTTTTAGTTACTTTGGAAAAAAAAAATATTTTTTTAGTTACTTTGGAAAAAAAATTATTTTTTTAGTTACTTTGGAAAAAAAAAAAATTTTAGTTACTTTGGAAAAAAAAAAAAAATTTTAGTTTCTTTGGAAAAAAAAAATTTTTTTTAGTTACTTTGGAAAAAAAAATATTTTTTTAGTTTCTTTGGAAAAAAAAATATTTTTTTAGTTACTTTGGAAAAAAAAATATTTTTTTAGTTTCTTTGGAAAAAAAAATATTTTTTTAGTTACTTTGGAAAAAAAAATATTTTTTTAGTTACTTTGGAAAAAAAAAATATTTTTTTAGTTACTTTGGAAAAAAAATTATTTTTTTAGTTACTTTGGAAAAAAAATTATTTTTTTAGTTACTTTGGGAAAAAAAATATTTTTTTAGTTACTTTGGAAAAAAAAAAAAATTTTTAGTTTCTTTGGAAAAAAAAAAATTTTTTAGTTACTTTGGAAAAAAAAATATTTTTTTAGTTACTTTGGAAAAAAAAAATTTTTTTAGTTACTTTGGGAAAAAAAATTTTTTTTTGGTTACTTTGGAAAAATAAATATTTTTTTAATTACTTTGGAAAAAAAATATTTTTTTAGTTACTTTGGAAAAAAAAATATTTTTTTAGTTACTTTGGAAAAAAAGTTACTTTTTTAGTTACTTTGGAAAAAAGTTACTTTTTTAGTTACTTTGGAAAAAAAAATATTTTTTTAGTTACTTTGGGAAAAAAAATATTTTTTTAGTTTCTTTGGAAAAAAAAATATTTTTTTAGTTACATTTGGAAAAAAAAATATTTTTTTAGTTACTTTGGAAAAAAAAATGTTTTTAGTTACTTTGGAAAAAAAGTTACTTTTTTAGTTACTTTGGAAAAAAGTTACTTTTTTAGTTACTTTGGAAAAAAAAATATTTTTTTAGTTACTTTGGAAAAAAAAATATTTTTTTAGTTTCTTTGGAAAAAAAAATTTTTTTTAGTTACTTTGGAAAAAAAAATATTTTTTTAGTTTCTTTGGAAAAAAAAAAAATTTTTTAGTTACTTTGGAAAAAAAATATTTTTTAAGTTACTTTGGAAAAAAAAATATTTTTTTAGTTACTTTGGAAAAAAAATATTTTTTTAGTTACTTTGGAAAAAAAAATATTTTTTTAGTTACTTTGGAAAAAAAAATATTTTTTTAGTTACTTTGGAAAAAAAAATATTTTTTTAGTTACTTTGGAAAAAAAATTATTTTTTTAGTTACTTTGGAAAAAAAAATATTTTTTTAGTTACTTTGGAAAAAAAAATATTTTTTTAGTTACTTTGGGAAAAAAAAATATTTTTTTAGTTTCTTTGGAAAAAAAAATATTTTTTTAGTTACTTTGGAAAAAAAAATATTTTTTTAGTTACTTTGGAAAAAAAAATATTTTTTTAGTTACTTTGGAAAAAAAAATATTTTTTTAGTTACTTTGGAAAAAAAATTATTTTTTTAGTTACTTTGGAAAAAAAATTATTTTTTTAGTTACTTTGGAAAAAAAAAATTTTTTTAGTTACTTTGGAAAAAAAAATATTTTTTTAGTTACTTTGGAAAAAAAAATATTTTTTTAGTTACTTTGGAAAATTTTTTATTTTTTTAGTTACTTTGGAAAAAAAAAATATTTTTTTAGTTACTTTGGAAAAAAAATTATTTTTTTAGTTACTTTGGAAAAAAAAAAAAAAATTTTGTTACTTTGGAAAAAAAAAAAAATTTTTAGTTTCTTTGGAAAAAAAAAATTTTTTTTAGTTACTTTGGAAAAAAAATATTTTTTTAGTTTCTTTGGAAAAAAAAATATTTTTTTAGTTACTTTGGAAAAAAAAATATTTTTTTAGTTACTTTGGAAAAAAAAATATTTTTTTAGTTACTTTGGAAAAAAAATTATTTTTTTAGTTACTTTGGAAAAAAAATATTTTTTTAGTTACTTTGGAAAAAAAAAAAATTTTTTAGTTTCTTTGAAAAAAAAAAAAATTTTTAGTTACTTTGGAAAAGAAAATATTTTTTTAGTTTCTTTGGAAAAAAAAATATTTTTTTAGTTACTTTGGAAAAAAAAATATTTTTTTAGTTACTTTGGAAAAAAAAATATTTTTTTAGTTTCTTTGGAAAAAAAAATTTTTTTTAGTTACTTTGGAAAAAAAAATATTTTTTTAGTTACTTTGGAAAAAAATAATTTTTTTTAGTTACTTTGGAAAAAAAATTATTTTTTTAGTTACTTTGGAAAAAAAAATATTTTTTTAGTTACTTTGGAAAAAAAAATATTTTTTTAGTTACTTTGGAAAAAAAAATATTTTTTTAGTTACTTTGGAAAAAAAAATATTTTTTTAGTTACTTTGGAAAAAAAAATTTTTTTTAGTTACTTTGGAAAAAAAAATTTTTTTTTAGTTTCTTTGGAAAAAAAAATTTTTTTTTAGTTACTTTGGAAAAAAAAAATATTTTTTTAGTTACTTTGGAAAAAAAATTATTTTTTTAGTTACTTTGGAAAAAAAAAAAAAAATTTTGTTACTTTGGAAAAAAAAAAAAATTTTAGTTTCTTTGGAAAAAAAAAAAATTTTTTAGTTACTTTGGAAAAAAAATATTTTTTTAGTTTCTTTGGAAAAAAAAATATTTTTTTAGTTACTTTGGAAAAAAAAATATTTTTTTAGTTACTTTGGAAAAAAAAATATTTTTTTAGTTACTTTGGAAAAAAAATTATTTTTTTAGTTACTTTGGAAAAAAAATATTTTTTTAGTTACTTTGGAAAAAAAAAAAAATTTTTAGTTTCTTTGAAAAAAAAAAAAATTTTTAGTTACTTTGGAAAAGAAAATATTTTTTTAGTTTCTTTGGAAAAAAAAATATTTTTTTAGTTACTTTGGAAAAAAAAATATTTTTTTAGTTACTTTGGAAAAAAAAATATTTTTTTAGTTTCTTTGGAAAAAAAAATTTTTTTTAGTTACTTTGGAAAAAAAAATATTTTTTTAGTTACTTTGGAAAAAAATAATTTTTTTTAGTTACTTTGGAAAAAAAATTATTTTTTTAGTTACTTTGGAAAAAAAAATATTTTTTTAGTTACTTTGGAAAAAAAAATATTTTTTTAGTTACTTTGGAAAAAAAAATTTTTTTTAGTTACTTTGGAAAAAAAAATATTTTTTTAGTTACTTTGGAAAAAAAAAATTTTTTTAGTTACTTTGGAAAAAAAAATATTTTTTTAGTTTCTTTGGAAAAAAAAATTTTTTTTTAGTTACTTTGGAAAAAAAAAATTTTTTTAGTTACTTTGGAAAAAAATTTTTTTTTTTAGTTTCTTTGAAAAAAAAAAAAAATTTTTAGTTACTTTGGAAAAAAAAATATTTTTTTAGTTTCTTTGGAAAAAAAAATATTTTTTTAGTTACTTTGGAAAAAAAAATATTTTTTTAGTTACTTTGGAAAAAAAAATATTTTTTTAGTTTCTTTGGAAAAAAAAATATTTTTTTAGTTACTTTGGAAAAAAAATATTTTTTTAGTTACTTTGGAAAAAAAAATATTTTTTTAGTTACTTTGGAAAAAAAAATATTTTTTTAGTTACTTTGGAAAAAAAAATATTTTTTTAGTTACTTTGGAAAAAAAATATTTTTTTAGTTACTTTGGAAAAAAAAATATTTTTTTAGTTACTTTGGAAAAAAAATATTTTTTTAGTTACTTTGGAAAAAAATTATTTTTTTAGTTACTTTGGAAAAAAAAAATATTTTTTTAGTTACTTTGGAAAAAAAATATTTTTTTAGTTACTTTGGAAAAAAAAATATTTTTTTAGTTACTTTGGAAAAAAATATATTTTTTTAGTTACTTTGGAAAAAAAAATATTTTTTTTAGTTTCTTTGGAAAAAAAAATATTTTTTTAGTTACTTTGGAAAAAAAAATATTTTTTTAGTTACTTTGGAAAAAAAAATATTTTTTTAGTTACTTTGGAAAAAAAATATTTTTTTAGTTACTTTGGAAAAAAAAATATTTTTTTAGTTACTTTGGAAAAAAAAATATTTTTTTAGTTACTTTGGAAAAAAAAAAATTTTTTAGTTACTTTGGAAAAAAAAAAAAATTTTTAGTTTCTTTGGAAAAAAAAAATTTTTTTTAGTTACTTTGGAAAAAAAAATATTTTTTTAGTTTCTTTGGAAAAAAAAATATTTTTTTAGTTACTTTGGAAAAAAAAATATTTTTTTAGTTTCTTTGGAAAAAAAAATATTTTTTTAGTTACTTTGGAAAAAAAAATATTTTTTTAGTTACTTTGGAAAAAAAAATATTTTTTTAGTTACTTTGGAAAAAAAATTATTTTTTTAGTTACTTTGGGAAAAAAAAAATTTTTTTAGTTACTTTGGAAAAAAAAATTTTTTTTTAGTTTCTTTGGAAAAAAAAAAAAATTTTTAGTTACTTTGGAAAAAAAAATATTTTTTTAGTTACTTTGGAAAAAAAAATATTTTTTTAGTTACTTTGGAAAAAAAAATATTTTTTTGGTTACTTTGGAAAAATAAATATTTTTTTAATTACTTTGGAAAAAAAATATTTTTTTAGTTACTTTGGAAAAAAAATATTTTTTTAGTTACTTTGGAAAAAAAGTTACTTTTTTAGTTACTTTGGAAAAAAGTTACTTTTTTAGTTACTTTGGAAAAAAAAATATTTTTTTAGTTACTTTGGGAAAAAAAATATTTTTTTAGTTTCTTTGGAAAAAAAAATATTTTTTTAGTTACATTTGGAAAAAAAATATTTTTTTAGTTACTTTGGAAAAAAAAATGTTTTTAGTTACTTTGGAAAAAAAATATTTTTTTAGTTACTTTGGAAAAAAAAAAAATTTTAGTTACTTTGGAAAAAAAAATATTTTTTTAGTTTCTTTGGAAAAAAAATATTTTTTTAGTTACTTTGGAAAAAAAAATATTTTTTTAGTTACTTTGGAAAAAAAAATATTTTTTTAGTTACTTTGGAAAAAAAAAATATTTTTTTAGTTACTTTGGAAAAAAAATATTTTTTTAGTTACTTTGGAAAAAAAAATATTTTTTTAGTTACTTTGGAAAAAAAAATATTTTTTTAGTTTCTTTGGAAAAAAAAATATTTTTTTAGTTACTTTGGAAAAAAAAATATTTTTTTAGTTACTTTGGAAAAAAAAATATTTTTTTAGTTACTTTGGAAAAAAAAATATTTTTTTAGTTACTTTGGAAAAAAAATATTTTTTTAGTTACTTTGGAAAAAAAATATTTTTTTAGTTACTTTGGAAAAAAAAATATTTTTTTAGTTACTTTGGAAAAAAAAATATTTTTTTAGTTTCTTTGGAAAAAAAATTTTTTTTTAGTTACTTTGGAAAAAAAAATATTTTTTTAGTTTCTTTGGAAAAAAAAAAAAATTTAGTTTCTTTGGAAAAAAAATATTTTTTTAGTTACTTTGGAAAAAAAAAAAAATTTTTAGTTTCTTTGAAAAAAAAAAAAAAATTTTAGTTACTTTGGAAAAAAAAATATTTTTTTAGTTTCTTTGGAAAAAAAAATATTTTTTTAGTTACTTTGGAAAAAAAAATATTTTTTTAGTTTCTTTGGAAAAAAAAATATTTTTTTAGTTACTTTGGAAAAAAAAATATTTTTTTAGTTACTTTGGAAAAAAAAATATTTTTTTAGTTACTTTGGAAAAAAAAATATTTTTTTAGTTACTTTGGAAAAAAAATATTTTTTTAGTTACTTTGGAAAAAAAAATATTTTTTTAGTTTCTTTGGAAAAAAAATATTTTTTTAGTTACTTTGGAAAAAAAAATATTTTTTTAGTTACTTTGGAAAAAAAAAAATTTTTTAGTTACTTTGGAAAAAAAATTATTTTTTTAGTTACTTTGGAAAAAAAAATATTTTTTTAGTTACTTTGGAAAAAAAAATATTTTTTTAGTTACTTTGGAAAAAAAAATATTTTTTTAGTTACTTTGGAAAAAAAAATATTTTTTTAGTTACTTTGGAAAAAAAAAATTTTTTTAGTTACTTTGGAAAAAAAAATATTTTTTTAGTTTCTTTGGAAAAAAAAATTTTTTTTTAGTTACTTTGGAAAAAAAAAATTTTTTTAGTTACTTTGGAAAAAAAAAATTTTTTTAGTTTCTTTGAAAAAAAAAAAATTTTTAGTTACTTTGGAAAAAAAAATATTTTTTTAGTTTCTTTGGAAAAAAAAATATTTTTTTAGTTACTTTGGAAAAAAAATTATTTTTTTAGTTACTTTGGAAAAAAAAATATTTTTTTAGTTTCTTTGGAAAAAAAAATATTTTTTTAGTTACTTTGGAAAAAAAAATATTTTTTTAGTTACTTTGGAAAAAAAAATATTTTTTTAGTTACTTTGGAAAAAAAATTATTTTTTTAGTTACTTTGGAAAAAAAAATATTTTTTTAGTTACTTTGGAAAAAAAATATTTTTTTAGTTACTTTGGAAAAAAAAATATTTTTTTAGTTACTTTGGAAAAAAAATATTTTTTTAGTTACTTTGGAAAAAAATTATTTTTTTAGTTACTTTGGAAAAAAAAAATATTTTTTTAGTTACTTTGGAAAAAAAATATTTTTTTAGTTACTTTGGAAAAAAAAATATTTTTTTAGTTACTTTGGAAAAAAATATATTTTTTTAGTTACTTTGGAAAAAAAAATATTTTTTTTAGTTTCTTTGGAAAAAAAAATATTTTTTTAGTTACTTTGGAAAAAAAAATATTTTTTTAGTTACTTTGGGAAAAAAAATATTTTTTTAGTTACTTTGGAAAAAAAATATTTTTTTAGTTACTTTGGAAAAAAAAATATTTTTTTAGTTACTTTGGAAAAAAAAATATTTTTTTAGTTACTTTGGAAAAAAAAAATTTTTTTAGTTACTTTGGAAAAAAAAAAATTTTTTAGTTTCTTTGGAAAAAAAAATTTTTTTTTAGTTACTTTGGAAAAAAAAATATTTTTTTAGTTTCTTTGGAAAAAAAAATATTTTTTTAGTTACTTTGGAAAAAAAATTATTTTTTTAGTTACTTTGGGAAAAAAAAATTTTTTTTAGTTACTTTGGAAAAAAAAAATTTTTTTTAGTTTCTTTGGAAAAAAAAAAAAATTTTTAGTTACTTTGGGAAAAAAAATATTTTTTTAGTTACTTTGGAAAAAAAAATATTTTTTTAGTTACTTTGGAAAAAAAAATATTTTTTTGGTTACTTTGGAAAAATAAATATTTTTTTAATTACTTTGGAAAAAAAATATTTTTTTAGTTACTTTGGAAAAAAAATATTTTTTTAGTTACTTTGGAAAAAAAGTTACTTTTTTAGTTACTTTGGAAAAAAGTTACTTTTTTAGTTACTTTGGAAAAAAAAATATTTTTTTAGTTACTTTGGGAAAAAAAATATTTTTTTAGTTTCTTTGGAAAAAAAAATATTTTTTTAGTTACATTTGGAAAAAAAAATATTTTTTTAGTTACTTTGGAAAAAAAAATGTTTTTAGTTACTTTGGAAAAAAAATATTTTTTTAGTTACTTTGGAAAAAAAAATATTTTTTTAGTTTCTTTGGAAAAAAAAATATTTTTTTAGTTACTTTGGAAAAAAAAATATTTTTTTAGTTACTTTGGAAAAAAAAATATTTTTTTAGTTACTTTGGAAAAAAAAATATTTTTTTAGTTACTTTGGAAAAAAAATATTTTTTTAGTTACTTTGGAAAAAAAAATATTTTTTTAGTTACTTTGGAAAAAAAAATATTTTTTTAGTTACTTTGGAAAAAAAAATATTTTTTTAGTTTCTTTGGAAAAAAAATTTTTTTTTAGTTACTTTGGAAAAAAAAATATTTTTTTAGTTTCTTTGGAAAAAAAAAAAAAAATTTAGTTTCTTTGGAAAAAAAATATTTTTTTAGTTACTTTGGAAAAAAAATTTTTTTTTAGTTTCTTTGAAAAAAAAAAAAATTTTTAGTTACTTTGGAAAAAAAAATATTTTTTTAGTTTCTTTGGAAAAAAAAATATTTTTTTAGTTACTTTGGAAAAAAAAATATTTTTTTAGTTTCTTTGGAAAAAAAAATATTTTTTTAGTTACTTTGGAAAAAAAAATATTTTTTTAGTTACTTTGGAAAAAAAAATATTTTTTTAGTTACTTTGGAAAAAAAAATGTTTTTAGTTACTTTGGAAAAAAAATATTTTTTTAGTTACTTTGGAAAAAAAAATATTTTTTTAGTTTCTTTGGAAAAAAAAATATTTTTTTAGTTACTTTGGAAAAAAAAATATTTTTTTAGTTACTTTGGAAAAAAAAATATTTTTTTAGTTACTTTGGAAAAAAAAATATTTTTTTAGTTACTTTGGAAAAAAAATATTTTTTTAGTTACTTTGGAAAAAAAAATATTTTTTTAGTTACTTTGGAAAAAAAAATATTTTTTTAGTTACTTTGGAAAAAAAAATATTTTTTTAGTTTCTTTGGAAAAAAAATTTTTTTTTAGTTACTTTGGAAAAAAAAATATTTTTTTAGTTTCTTTGGAAAAAAAAAAAAAAATTTAGTTTCTTTGGAAAAAAAATATTTTTTTAGTTACTTTGGAAAAAAAATTTTTTTTTAGTTTCTTTGAAAAAAAAAAAAAATTTTTAGTTACTTTGGAAAAAAAAATATTTTTTTAGTTTCTTTGGAAAAAAAAATATTTTTTTAGTTACTTTGGAAAAAAAAATATTTTTTTAGTTTCTTTGGAAAAAAAAATATTTTTTTAGTTACTTTGGAAAAAAAAATATTTTTTTAGTTACTTTGGAAAAAAAAATATTTTTTTAGTTACTTTGGAAAAAAAAATATTTTTTTAGTTACTTTGGAAAAAAAATATTTTTTTAGTTACTTTGGAAAAAAAAATATTTTTTTAGTTACTTTGGAAAAAAAATATTTTTTTAGTTACTTTGGAAAAAAAATTATTTTTTTAGTTACTTTGGAAAAAAAAAATATTTTTTTAGTTACTTTGGAAAAAAAATTATTTTTTTAGTTACTTTGGAAAAAAAAAAAAATTTTAGTTACTTTGGAAAAAAAAAATTTTTTTTAGTTTCTTTGGAAAAAAAAAATTTTTTTAGTTACTTTGGAAAAAAAAATATTTTTTTAGTTTCTTTGGAAAAAAAAATATTTTTTTAGTTTCTTTGGGAAAAAAAATATTTTTTTAGTTACTTTGGAAAAAAAAATATTTTTTTAGTTACTTTGGAAAAAAAAATATTTTTTTAGTTACTTTGGAAAAAAAAATATTTTTTTAGTTACTTTGGAAAAAAAAATATTTTTTTAGTTACTTTGGAAAAAAAAATATTTTTTTAGTTACTTTGGAAAAAAATATATTTTTTTAGTTACTTTGGAAAAAAATTTATTTTTTTAGTTACTTTGGAAAAAAAAATATTTTTTTAGTTACTTTGGAAAAAAAAATATTTTTTTAGTTACTTTGGAAAAAAAATATTTTTTTAGTTACTTTGGAAAAAAAAATATTTTTTTAGTTACTTTGGAAAAAAAAATATTTTTTTAGTTACTTTGGAAAAAAAATTATTTTTTTAGTTACTTTGGAAAAAAAAAATATTTTTTTAGTTACTTTGGAAAAAAAATTATTTTTTTAGTTACTTTGGAAAAAAAATTATTTTTTTAGTTACTTTGGAAAAAAAAAAAAAATTTTAGTTACTTTGGAAAAAAAAAAAAATTTTTAGTTTCTTTGGAAAAAAAAAAAAAATTTTAGTTACTTTGGAAAAAAAAATATTTTTTTAGTTTCTTTGGAAAAAAAAATATTTTTTTAGTTACTTTGGAAAAAAAAATATTTTTTTAGTTTCTTTGGAAAAAAAAATATTTTTTTAGTTTCTTTGGAAAAAAAAATATTTTTTTAGTTTCTTTGGAAAAAAAAATATTTTTTTAGTTACTTTGGAAAAAAAAATATTTTTTTAGTTACTTTGGAAAAAAAAATATTTTTTTAGTTACTTTGGAAAAAAAATTATTTTTTTAGTTACTTTGGAAAAAAAAATATTTTTTTAGTTACTTTGGAAAAAAAATATTTTTTTAGTTACTTTGGAAAAAAAAATATTTTTTTAGTTACTTTGGAAAAAAAATATTTTTTTAGTTACTTTGGAAAAAAATTATTTTTTTAGTTACTTTGGAAAAAAAAAATATTTTTTTAGTTACTTTGGAAAAAAAATATTTTTTTAGTTACTTTGGAAAAAAAAATATTTTTTTAGTTACTTTGGAAAAAAATATATTTTTTTAGTTACTTTGGAAAAAAAAATATTTTTTTTAGTTTCTTTGGAAAAAAAAATATTTTTTTAGTTACTTTGGAAAAAAAAATATTTTTTTAGTTACTTTGGGAAAAAAAATATTTTTTTAGTTACTTTGGAAAAAAAATATTTTTTTAGTTACTTTGGAAAAAAAAATATTTTTTTAGTTACTTTGGAAAAAAAAATATTTTTTTAGTTACTTTGGAAAAAAAAAAATTTTTTAGTTACTTTGGAAAAAAAAAAAATTTTTAGTTTCTTTGGAAAAAAAAATTTTTTTTTAGTTACTTTGGAAAAAAAAATATTTTTTTAGTTTCTTTGGAAAAAAAAATATTTTTTTAGTTACTTTGGAAAAAAAATTATTTTTTTAGTTACTTTGGGAAAAAAAAAATTTTTTTAGTTACTTTGGAAAAAAAAATTTTTTTTTAGTTTCTTTGGAAAAAAAAAAAAATTTTTAGTTACTTTGGAAAAAAAAATATTTTTTTAGTTACTTTGGAAAAAAAAATATTTTTTTAGTTACTTTGGAAAAAAAAATATTTTTTTGGTTACTTTGGAAAAATAAATATTTTTTTAATTACTTTGGAAAAAAAATATTTTTTTAGTTACTTTGGAAAAAAAATATTTTTTTAGTTACTTTGGAAAAAAAGTTACTTTTTTAGTTACTTTGGAAAAAAGTTACTTTTTTAGTTACTTTGGAAAAAAAAATATTTTTTTAGTTACTTTGGGAAAAAAAATATTTTTTTAGTTTCTTTGGAAAAAAAAATATTTTTTTAGTTACATTTGGAAAAAAAAATATTTTTTTAGTTACTTTGGAAAAAAAAATGTTTTTAGTTACTTTGGAAAAAAAATATTTTTTTAGTTACTTTGGAAAAAAAAAAATTTTTAGTTACTTTGGAAAAAAAAATATTTTTTTAGTTTCTTTGGAAAAAAAAATATTTTTTTAGTTACTTTGGAAAAAAAAATATTTTTTTAGTTACTTTGGAAAAAAAAATATTTTTTTAGTTACTTTGGAAAAAAAAATATTTTTTTAGTTACTTTGGAAAAAAAAATATTTTTTTAGTTTCTTTGGAAAAAAAATATTTTTTTAGTTACTTTGGAAAAAAAAATATTTTTTTAGTTTCTTTGGAAAAAAAAAAAAAAATTTAGTTTCTTTGGAAAAAAAATATTTTTTTAGTTACTTTGGAAAAAAAAATGTTTTTAGTTACTTTGGAAAAAAAATATTTTTTTAGTTACTTTGGAAAAAAAAAAAATTTTAGTTACTTTGGAAAAAAAAATATTTTTTTAGTTTCTTTGGAAAAAAAAATATTTTTTTAGTTACTTTGGAAAAAAAAATATTTTTTTAGTTACTTTGGAAAAAAAAATATTTTTTTAGTTACTTTGGAAAAAAAAATATTTTTTTAGTTACTTTGGAAAAAAAATATTTTTTTAGTTACTTTGGAAAAAAAATATTTTTTTAGTTACTTTGGAAAAAAAAATATTTTTTTAGTTACTTTGGAAAAAAAAATATTTTTTTAGTTTCTTTGGAAAAAAAATTTTTTTTTAGTTACTTTGGAAAAAAAATATTTTTTTAGTTTCTTTGGAAAAAAAAAAAAAAATTTAGTTTCTTTGGAAAAAAAATATTTTTTTAGTTACTTTGGAAAAAAATTTTTTTTTTAGTTTCTTTGAAAAAAAAAAAAAAATTTTAGTTACTTTGGAAAAAAAAATATTTTTTTAGTTTCTTTGGAAAAAAAAATATTTTTTTAGTTACTTTGGAAAAAAAAATATTTTTTTAGTTTCTTTGGAAAAAAAAATATTTTTTTAGTTACTTTGGAAAAAAAAATATTTTTTTAGTTACTTTGGAAAAAAAAATATTTTTTTAGTTACTTTGGAAAAAAAAATATTTTTTTAGTTACTTTGGAAAAAAAATATTTTTTTAGTTACTTTGGAAAAAAAAATATTTTTTTAGTTACTTTGGAAAAAAAATATTTTTTTAGTTACTTTGGAAAAAAAATTATTTTTTTAGTTACTTTGGAAAAAAAAAATATTTTTTTAGTTACTTTGGAAAAAAAATTATTTTTTTAGTTACTTTGGAAAAAAAAAAAAATTTTAGTTACTTTGGAAAAAAAAAAATTTTTTTAGTTTCTTTGGAAAAAAAAAATTTTTTTAGTTACTTTGGAAAAAAAAATATTTTTTTAGTTTCTTTGGAAAAAAAAATATTTTTTTAGTTTCTTTGGGAAAAAAAATATTTTTTTAGTTACTTTGGAAAAAAAAATATTTTTTTAGTTACTTTGGAAAAAAAAATATTTTTTTAGTTACTTTGGAAAAAAAAATATTTTTTTAGTTACTTTGGAAAAAAAAATATTTTTTTAGTTACTTTGGAAAAAAAAATATTTTTTTAGTTACTTTGGAAAAAAATATATTTTTTTAGTTACTTTGGAAAAAAATTTATTTTTTTAGTTACTTTGGAAAAAAAAATATTTTTTTAGTTACTTTGGAAAAAAAAATATTTTTTTAGTTACTTTGGAAAAAAAATATTTTTTTAGTTACTTTGGAAAAAAAAATATTTTTTTAGTTACTTTGGAAAAAAAAATATTTTTTTAGTTACTTTGGAAAAAAAATTATTTTTTTAGTTACTTTGGAAAAAAAAAATATTTTTTTAGTTACTTTGGAAAAAAAATTATTTTTTTAGTTACTTTGGAAAAAAAATTATTTTTTTAGTTACTTTGGAAAAAAAAAAAAAATTTTAGTTACTTTGGAAAAAAAAAAAAAATTTTAGTTTCTTTGGAAAAAAAAAAAAAATTTTAGTTACTTTGGAAAAAAAATATATTTTTTTAGTTTCTTTGGAAAAAAAAATATTTTTTTAGTTACTTTGGAAAAAAAAATATTTTTTTAGTTTCTTTGGAAAAAAAAATATTTTTTTAGTTTCTTTGGAAAAAAAAATATTTTTTTAGTTTCTTTGGAAAAAAAAATATTTTTTTAGTTACTTTGGAAAAAAAAATATTTTTTTAGTTACTTTGGAAAAAAAAATATTTTTTTAGTTACTTTGGAAAAAAAATTATTTTTTTAGTTACTTTGGAAAAAAAAATATTTTTTTAGTTACTTTGGAAAAAAAATATTTTTTTAGTTACTTTGGAAAAAAAAATATTTTTTTAGTTACTTTGGAAAAAAAATATTTTTTTAGTTACTTTGGAAAAAAATTATTTTTTTAGTTACTTTGGAAAAAAAAAATATTTTTTTAGTTACTTTGGAAAAAAAATATTTTTTTAGTTACTTTGGAAAAAAATATATTTTTTTAGTTACTTTGGAAAAAAATATATTTTTTTAGTTACTTTGGAAAAAAAAATATTTTTTTTAGTTTCTTTGGAAAAAAAAATATTTTTTTAGTTACTTTGGAAAAAAAAATATTTTTTTAGTTACTTTGGGAAAAAAAATATTTTTTTAGTTACTTTGGAAAAAAAATATTTTTTTAGTTACTTTGGAAAAAAAAATATTTTTTTAGTTACTTTGGAAAAAAAAATATTTTTTTAGTTACTTTGGAAAAAAAAAATTTTTTTAGTTACTTTGGAAAAAAAAAAATTTTTTAGTTTCTTTGGAAAAAAAAATTTTTTTTTAGTTACTTTGGAAAAAAAAATATTTTTTTAGTTTCTTTGGAAAAAAAAATATTTTTTTAGTTACTTTGGAAAAAAAATTATTTTTTTAGTTACTTTGGGAAAAAAAAAATTTTTTTAGTTACTTTGGAAAAAAAAAATTTTTTTTAGTTTCTTTGGAAAAAAAAAAAATTTTTAGTTACTTTGGAAAAAAAAATATTTTTTTAGTTACTTTGGAAAAAAAAATATTTTTTTAGTTACTTTGGAAAAAAAAATATTTTTTTGGTTACTTTGGAAAAATAAATATTTTTTTAATTACTTTGGAAAAAAAATATTTTTTTAGTTACTTTGGAAAAAAAATATTTTTTTAGTTACTTTGGAAAAAAAGTTACTTTTTTAGTTACTTTGGAAAAAAGTTACTTTTTTAGTTACTTTGGAAAAAAAAATATTTTTTTAGTTACTTTGGGAAAAAAAATATTTTTTTAGTTTCTTTGGAAAAAAAAATATTTTTTTAGTTACATTTGGAAAAAAAAATATTTTTTTAGTTACTTTGGAAAAAAAAATGTTTTTAGTTACTTTGGAAAAAAAATATTTTTTTAGTTACTTTGGAAAAAAAAAAAATTTTAGTTACTTTGGAAAAAAAAATATTTTTTTAGTTTCTTTGGAAAAAAAAATATTTTTTTAGTTACTTTGGAAAAAAAAATATTTTTTTAGTTACTTTGGAAAAAAAAATATTTTTTTAGTTACTTTGGAAAAAAAAATATTTTTTTAGTTACTTTGGAAAAAAAATATTTTTTTAGTTACTTTGGAAAAAAAAATATTTTTTTAGTTACTTTGGAAAAAAAAATATTTTTTTAGTTACTTTGGAAAAAAAAATATTTTTTTAGTTTCTTTGGAAAAAAAATTTTTTTTTAGTTACTTTGGAAAAAAAAATATTTTTTTAGTTTCTTTGGAAAAAAAAAAAAAAATTTAGTTTCTTTGGAAAAAAAATATTTTTTTAGTTACTTTGGAAAAAAAAAATTTTTTTAGTTTCTTTGAAAAAAAAAAAAATTTTTAGTTACTTTGGAAAAAAAAATATTTTTTTAGTTTCTTTGGAAAAAAAAATATTTTTTTAGTTACTTTGGAAAAAAAAATATTTTTTTAGTTTCTTTGGAAAAAAAAATATTTTTTTAGTTACTTTGGAAAAAAAAATATTTTTTTAGTTACTTTGGAAAAAAAAATATTTTTTTAGTTACTTTGGAAAAAAAAATATTTTTTTAGTTACTTTGGAAAAAAAATATTTTTTTAGTTACTTTGGAAAAAAAAATATTTTTTTAGTTACTTTGGAAAAAAAATATTTTTTTAGTTACTTTGGAAAAAAAATTATTTTTTTAGTTACTTTGGAAAAAAAAAATATTTTTTTAGTTACTTTGGAAAAAAAATTATTTTTTTAGTTACTTTGGAAAAAAAAAAAAATTTTAGTTACTTTGGAAAAAAAAAAATTGTTTTAGTTTCTTTGGAAAAAAAAAATTTTTTTAGTTACTTTGGAAAAAAAAATATTTTTTTAGTTTCTTTGGAAAAAAAAATATTTTTTTAGTTTCTTTGGGAAAAAAAATATTTTTTTAGTTACTTTGGAAAAAAAAATATTTTTTTAGTTACTTTGGAAAAAAAAATATTTTTTTAGTTACTTTGGAAAAAAAATTATTTTTTTAGTTACTTTGGAAAAAAAAATATTTTTTTAGTTACTTTGGAAAAAAAAATATTTTTTTAGTTACTTTGGAAAAAAAAATATTTTTTTAGTTACTTTGGAAAAAAATTTATTTTTTTAGTTACTTTGGAAAAAAAAATATTTTTTTAGTTACTTTGGAAAAAAAAATATTTTTTTAGTTACTTTGGAAAAAAAATATTTTTTTAGTTACTTTGGAAAAAAAAATATTTTTTTAGTTACTTTGGAAAAAAAATTATTTTTTTAGTTACTTTGGAAAAAAAAAATATTTTTTTAGTTACTTTGGAAAAAAAATTATTTTTTTAGTTACTTTGGAAAAAAAAAAAAAATTTTAGTTACTTTGGAAAAAAAAAAAAAATTTTAGTTTCTTTGGAAAAAAAAAAAAATTTTAGTTACTTTGGAAAAAAAAATATTTTTTTAGTTTCTTTGGAAAAAAAAATATTTTTTTAGTTACTTTGGAAAAAAAAATATTTTTTTAGTTTCTTTGGAAAAAAAAATATTTTTTTAGTTTCTTTGGAAAAAAAAATATTTTTTTAGTTTCTTTGGAAAAAAAAATATTTTTTTAGTTACTTTGGAAAAAAAAATATTTTTTTAGTTACTTTGGAAAAAAAATTATTTTTTTAGTTACTTTGGAAAAAAAAATATTTTTTTAGTTACTTTGGAAAAAAAAATATTTTTTTAGTTACTTTGGGAAAAAAAAATATTTTTTTAGTTTCTTTGGAAAAAAAAATATTTTTTTAGTTACTTTGGAAAAAAAAATATTTTTTTAGTTACTTTGGAAAAAAATATATTTTTTTAGTTTCTTTGGAAAAAAAAATATTTTTTTAGTTTCTTTGGAAAAAAAAATATTTTTTTAGTTACTTTGGAAAAAAAAATATTTTTTTAGTTACTTTGGAAAAAAAAATATTTTTTTAGTTACTTTGGAAAAAAAATTATTTTTTTAGTTACTTTGGGAAAAAAAAATTTTTTTTAGTTACTTTGGAAAAAAAAATTTTTTTTTAGTTTCTTTGGAAAAAAAAAAAATTTTTTAGTTACTTTGGAAAAAAAAATATTTTTTTAGTTACTTTGGAAAAAAAAATATTTTTTTAGTTACTTTGGAAAAAAAAATATTTTTTTGGTTACTTTGGAAAAATAAATATTTTTTTAATTACTTTGGAAAAAAAATATTTTTTTAGTTACTTTGGAAAAAAAATATTTTTTTAGTTACTTTGGAAAAAAAGTTACTTTTTTAGTTACTTTGGAAAAAAGTTACTTTTTTAGTTACTTTGGAAAAAAAAATATTTTTTTAGTTACTTTGGGAAAAAAAATATTTTTTTAGTTTCTTTGGAAAAAAAAATATTTTTTTAGTTACATTTGGAAAAAAAAATATTTTTTTAGTTACTTTGGAAAAAAAATGTTTTTAGTTACTTTGGAAAAAAAATATTTTTTTAGTTACTTTGGAAAAAAAAAAAATTTTAGTTACTTTGGAAAAAAAAATATTTTTTTAGTTTCTTTGGAAAAAAAAATATTTTTTTAGTTACTTTGGAAAAAAAAATATTTTTTTAGTTACTTTGGAAAAAAAAATATTTTTTTAGTTACTTTGGAAAAAAAAATATTTTTTTAGTTACTTTGGAAAAAAAATATTTTTTTAGTTACTTTGGAAAAAAAAATATTTTTTTAGTTACTTTGGAAAAAAAAATATTTTTTTAGTTACTTTGGAAAAAAAAATATTTTTTTAGTTTCTTTGGAAAAAAAATTTTTTTTTAGTTACTTTGGAAAAAAAAATATTTTTTTAGTTTCTTTGGAAAAAAAAAAAAAAATTTAGTTTCTTTGGAAAAAAAATATTTTTTTAGTTACTTTGGAAAAAAAAAATTTTTTTAGTTTCTTTGAAAAAAAAAAAAAAATTTTAGTTACTTTGGAAAAAAAAATATTTTTTTAGTTTCTTTGGAAAAAAAAATATTTTTTTAGTTACTTTGGAAAAAAAAATATTTTTTTAGTTTCTTTGGAAAAAAAAATATTTTTTTAGTTACTTTGGAAAAAAAAATATTTTTTTAGTTACTTTGGAAAAAAAAATATTTTTTTAGTTACTTTGGAAAAAACAATATTTTTTTAGTTACTTTGGAAAAAAAATATTTTTTTAGTTACTTTGGAAAAAAAAATATTTTTTTAGTTACTTTGGAAAAAAAATATTTTTTTAGTTACTTTGGAAAAAAAATTATTTTTTTAGTTACTTTGGAAAAAAAAAATATTTTTTTAGTTACTTTGGAAAAAAAATTATTTTTTTAGTTACTTTGGAAAAAAAAAAAAATTTTAGTTACTTTGGAAAAAAAAAAAAATTTTTAGTTTCTTTGGAAAAAAAAAATTTTTTTAGTTACTTTGGAAAAAAAAATATTTTTTTAGTTTCTTTGGAAAAAAAAATATTTTTTTAGTTTCTGTGGGAAAAAAAATATTTTTTTAGTTACTTTGGAAAAAAAAATATTTTTTTAGTTACTTTGGAAAAAAAAATATTTTTTTAGTTACTTTGGAAAAAAAATTATTTTTTTAGTTACTTTGGAAAAAAAAATATTTTTTTAGTTACTTTGGAAAAAAAAATATTTTTTTAGTTACTTTGGAAAAAAAAATATTTTTTTAGTTACTTTGGAAAAAAATTTATTTTTTTAGTTACTTTGGAAAAAAAATATTTTTTTAGTTACTTTGGAAAAAAAAATATTTTTTTAGTTACTTTGGAAAAAAAATATTTTTTTAGTTACTTTGGAAAAAAAAATATTTTTTTAGTTACTTTGGAAAAAAAATTATTTTTTTAGTTACTTTGGAAAAAAAAAATATTTTTTTAGTTTCTTTGGAAAAAAAAATATTTTTTTAGTTACATTTGGAAAAAAAAATATTTTTTTAGTTACTTTGGAAAAAAAATGTTTTTAGTTACTTTGGAAAAAAAATATTTTTTTAGTTACTTTGGAAAAAAAAAAAATTTTAGTTACTTTGGAAAAAAAAATATTTTTTTAGTTTCTTTGGAAAAAAAAATATTTTTTTAGTTACTTTGGAAAAAAAAATATTTTTTTAGTTACTTTGGAAAAAAAAATATTTTTTTAGTTACTTTGGAAAAAAAAATATTTTTTTAGTTACTTTGGAAAAAAAATATTTTTTTAGTTACTTTGGAAAAAAAAATATTTTTTTAGTTACTTTGGAAAAAAAAATATTTTTTTAGTTACTTTGGAAAAAAAAATATTTTTTTAGTTTCTTTGGAAAAAAAATTTTTTTTTAGTTACTTTGGAAAAAAAAATATTTTTTTAGTTTCTTTGGAAAAAAAAAAAAAAATTTAGTTTCTTTGGAAAAAAAATATTTTTTTAGTTACTTTGGAAAAAAAAAAAATTTTTAGTTTCTTTGAAAAAAAAAAAAAATTTTAGTTACTTTGGAAAAAAAAATATTTTTTTAGTTTCTTTGGAAAAAAAAATATTTTTTTAGTTACTTTGGAAAAAAAAATATTTTTTTAGTTTCTTTGGAAAAAAAAATATTTTTTTAGTTACTTTGGAAAAAAAAATATTTTTTTAGTTACTTTGGAAAAAAAAATATTTTTTTAGTTACTTTGGAAAAAACAATATTTTTTTAGTTACTTTGGAAAAAAAATATTTTTTTAGTTACTTTGGAAAAAAAAATATTTTTTTAGTTACTTTGGAAAAAAAATATTTTTTTAGTTACTTTGGAAAAAAAATTATTTTTTTAGTTACTTTGGAAAAAAAAAATATTTTTTTAGTTACTTTGGAAAAAAAATTATTTTTTTAGTTACTTTGGAAAAAAAAAAAAATTTTAGTTACTTTGGAAAAAAAAAAATTTTTTTAGTTTCTTTGGAAAAAAAAATTTTTTTTAGTTACTTTGGAAAAAAAAATATTTTTTTAGTTTCTTTGGAAAAAAAAATATTTTTTTAGTTTCTTTGGGAAAAAAAATATTTTTTTAGTTACTTTGGAAAAAAAAATATTTTTTTAGTTACTTTGGAAAAAAAAATATTTTTTTAGTTACTTTGGAAAAAAAATTATTTTTTTAGTTACTTTGGAAAAAAAAATATTTTTTTAGTTACTTTGGAAAAAAAAATATTTTTTTAGTTACTTTGGAAAAAAAAATATTTTTTTAGTTACTTTGGAAAAAAATTTATTTTTTTAGTTACTTTGGAAAAAAAAATATTTTTTTAGTTACTTTGGAAAAAAAAATATTTTTTTAGTTACTTTGGAAAAAAAATATTTTTTTAGTTACTTTGGGAAAAAAAATATTTTTTTAGTTACTTTGGAAAAAAAAATATTTTTTTAGTTACTTTGGAAAAAAAATTATTTTTTTAGTTACTTTGGAAAAAAAAAATATTTTTTTAGTTACTTTGGAAAAAAAATTATTTTTTTAGTTACTTTGGAAAAAAAAAAAAAATTTTAGTTACTTTGGAAAAAAAAAAAAATTTTAGTTTCTTTGGAAAAAAAAAAAAAATTTTAGTTACTTTGGAAAAAAAATATTTTTTTAGTTTCTTTGGAAAAAAAAATATTTTTTTAGTTACTTTGGAAAAAAAAATATTTTTTTAGTTTCTTTGGAAAAAAAAATATTTTTTTAGTTTCTTTGGAAAAAAAAATATTTTTTTAGTTTCTTTGGAAAAAAAAATATTTTTTTAGTTACTTTGGAAAAAAAAATATTTTTTTAGTTACTTTGGAAAAAAAATTATTTTTTTAGTTACTTTGGAAAAAAAAATATTTTTTTAGTTACTTTGGAAAAAAAAATATTTTTTTAGTTACTTTGGGAAAAAAAAATATTTTTTTAGTTTCTTTGGAAAAAAAAATATTTTTTTAGTTACTTTGGAAAAAAAAATATTTTTTTAGTTACTTTGGAAAAAAAAATATTTTTTTAGTTTCTTTGGAAAAAAAAATATTTTTTTAGTTTCTTTGGAAAAAAAAATATTTTTTTAGTTACTTTGGAAAAAAAAATATTTTTTTAGTTACTTTGGAAAAAAAAATATTTTTTTAGTTACTTTGGAAAAAAAATTATTTTTTTAGTTACTTTGGAAAAAAAAATATTTTTTTAGTTACTTTGGAAAAAAAATATTTTTTTAGTTACTTTGGAAAAAAAAATATTTTTTTAGTTACTTTGGGAAAAAAAATATTTTTTTAGTTACTTTGGAAAAAAAATTATTTTTTTAGTTACTTTGGAAAAAAAAAAAAATTTTTAGTTACTTTGGAAAAAAAATTATTTTTTTAGTTACTTTGGAAAAAAAAATTTTTTTAGTTACTTTGGAAAAAAAAAAAAATTTTAAGTTTCTTTGGAAAAAAATATATTTTTTAGTTACTTTGGAAAAAAAAATATTTTTTTAGTTTCTTTGGAAAAAAAAATATTTTTTTAGTTACTTTGGAAAAAAAATATTTTTTTAGTTTCTTTGGGAAAAAAAATATTTTTTTAGTTACTTTGGAAAAAAAAATATTTTTTTAGTTACTTTGGAAAAAAAATATTTTTTTAGTTACTTTGGAAAAAAAAATATTTTTTTAGTTACTTTGGAAAAAAATATATTTTTTTAGTTACTTTGGAAAAAAAAATATTTTTTTAGTTACTTTGGAAAAAAAATATTTTTTTAGTTACTTTGGAAAAAAAATTATTTTTTTAGTTACTTTGGAAAAAAAAAAATTTTTTTAGTTACTTTGGAAAAAAAAATTTTTTTTTAGTTTCTTTGGAAAAAAAAATATTTTTTTAGTTTCTTTGGGAAAAAAAATATTTTTTTAGTTTCTTTGGAAAAAAAAAAATTTTTTTAGTTACTTTGGAAAAAAAAATATTTTTTTAGTTTCTTTGGAAAAAAAATTATTTTTTTAGTTACTTTGGAAAAAAAAATATTTTTTTAGTTACTTTGGAAAAAAAAATATTTTTTTAGTTACTTTGGAAAAAAAATTATTTTTTTAGTTACTTTGGAAAAAAAAATATTTTTTTAGTTACTTTGGAAAAAAAAATATTTTTTTAGTTACTTTGGGAAAAAAAAATATTTTTTTAGTTTCTTTGGAAAAAAAAATATTTTTTTAGTTACTTTGGAAAAAAAAATATTTTTTTAGTTACTTTGGAAAAAAAAATATTTTTTTAGTTTCTTTGGAAAAAAAAATATTTTTTTAGTTTCTTTGGAAAAAAAAATATTTTTTTAGTTACTTTGGAAAAAAAAATATTTTTTTAGTTACTTTGGAAAAAAAAATATTTTTTTAGTTACTTTGGAAAAAAAATTATTTTTTTAGTTACTTTGGAAAAAAAAATATTTTTTTAGTTACTTTGGAAAAAAAATATTTTTTTAGTTACTTTGGAAAAAAAAATATTTTTTTAGTTACTTTGGAAAAAAAATATTTTTTTAGTTACTTTGGAAAAAAAATTATTTTTTTAGTTACTTTGGAAAAAAAAAAAATTTTTTTAGTTACTTTGGAAAAAAAATTATTTTTTTAGTTACTTTGGAAAAAAAAAAATTTTTTAGTTACTTTGGAAAAAAAAAAAAATTTTAAGTTTCTTTGGAAAAAAATATATTTTTTAGTTACTTTGGAAAAAAAAATATTTTTTTAGTTTCTTTGGAAAAAAAAATATTTTTTTAGTTACTTTGGAAAAAAAATATTTTTTTAGTTTCTTTGGGAAAAAAAATATTTTTTTAGTTACTTTGGAAAAAAAAATATTTTTTTAGTTACTTTGGAAAAAAAATATTTTTTTAGTTACTTTGGAAAAAAAAATATTTTTTTAGTTACTTTGGAAAAAAATATATTTTTTTAGTTACTTTGGAAAAAAAAATATTTTTTTAGTTACTTTGGAAAAAAAATATTTTTTTAGTTACTTTGGAAAAAAAATTATTTTTTTAGTTACTTTGGAAAAAAAAATATTTTTTTAGTTACTTTGGAAAAAAAAATTTTTTTTTAGTTTCTTTGGAAAAAAAAATATTTTTTTAGTTTCTTTGGGAAAAAAAATATTTTTTTAGTTTCTTTGGAAAAAAAAAAATTTTTTTAGTTACTTTGGAAAAAAAAATATTTTTTTAGTTTCTTTGGAAAAAAAATTATTTTTTTAGTTACTTTGGAAAAAAAAATATTTTTTTAGTTACTTTGGAAAAAGAAATATTTTTTTAGTTACTTTGGAAAAAAAATTATTTTTTTAGTTACTTTGGAAAAAAAAAAAATTTTAGTTACTTTGGAAAAAAAAAAATTTTTTAGTTACTTTGGAAAAAAAATATTTTTTTAGTTACTTTGGAAAAAAAAATATTTTTTTAGTTTCTTTGGAAAAAAAAAATTTTTTTTAGTTACTTTGGAAAAAAAAATATTTTTTTAGTTTCTTTGGGAAAAAAAATATTTTTTTAGTTACTTTGGAAAAAAAAATATTTTTTTAGTTTCTTTGGAAAAAAATATATATTTTTAGTTACTTTGGAAAAAAAAATATTTTTTTAGTTACTTTGGAAAAAAAAATATTTTTTTAGTTACTTTGGAAAAAAAATTATTTTTTTAGTTACTTTGGAAAAAAAATTATTTTTTTAGTTACTTTGGAAAAAAAATTATTTTTTTAGTTACTTTGGAAAAAAAATATTTTTTTAGTTACTTTGGAAAAAAATATATTTTTTTAGTTACTTTGGAAAAAAAAATATTTTTTTAGTTACTTTGGAAAAAAAATTATTTTTTTAGTTACTTTGGAAAAAAAATTATTTTTTTAGTTACTTTGGGAAAAAAAATATTTTTTTAGTTACTTTGGAAAAAAAAAATTTTTTTAGTTACTTTGGAAAAAAAAAAATTTTTTTAGTTACTTTGGAAAAAAAAATATTTTTTTAGTTACTTTGGAAAAAAATATATTTTTTTAGTTACTTTGGAAAAAAAAATATTTTTTTAGTTACTTTGGAAAAAAAATATTTTTTTAGTTACTTTGGAAAAAAAATTATTTTTTTAGTTACTTTGGAAAAAAAAATATTTTTTTAGTTACTTTGGAAAAAAAATTTTTTTTTTAGTTTCTTTGGAAAAAAAAATATTTTTTTAGTTTCTTTGGGAAAAAAAATATTTTTTTAGTTTCTTTGGAAAAAAAAAATTTTTTTTAGTTACTTTGGAAAAAAAAATATTTTTTTAGTTTCTTTGGAAAAAAAATTATTTTTTTAGTTACTTTGGAAAAAAAAATATTTTTTTAGTTACTTTGGAAAAAGAAATATTTTTTTAGTTACTTTGGAAAAAAAATTATTTTTTTAGTTACTTTGGAAAAAAAAAAAATTTTAGTTACTTTGGAAAAAAAAAAAATTTTTTAGTTACTTTGGAAAAAAAATATTTTTTTAGTTACTTTGGAAAAAAAAATATTTTTTTAGTTTCTTTGGAAAAAAAAAAAATTTTTTAGTTACTTTGGAAAAAAAAATATTTTTTTAGTTTCTTTGGGAAAAAAAATATTTTTTTAGTTACTTTGGAAAAAAAAATATTTTTTTAGTTTCTTTGGAAAAAAATATATATTTTTAGTTACTTTGGAAAAAAAAATATTTTTTTAGTTACTTTGGAAAAAAAAATATTTTTTTAGTTACTTTGGAAAAAAAATTATTTTTTTAGTTACTTTGGAAAAAAAATTATTTTTTTAGTTACTTTGGAAAAAAAAATATTTTTTTAGTTACTTTGGAAAAAAAATATTTTTTTAGTTACTTTGGAAAAAAAAATATTTTTTTAGTTACTTTGGAAAAAAAAATATTTTTTTAGTTACTTTGGAAAAAAAATTATTTTTTTAGTTACTTTGGAAAAAAAATTATTTTTTTAGTTACTTTGGGAAAAAAAATATTTTTTTAGTTACTTTGGAAAAAAAATATTTTTTTAGTTACTTTGGAAAAAAAAAAATTTTTTTAGTTACTTTGGAAAAAAAAATATTTTTTTAGTTACTTTGGAAAAAAAAATTTTTTTTTAGTTTCTTTGGAAAAAAAAATATTTTTTTAGTTACTTTGGAAAAAAAAATTTTTTTTTAGTTTCTTTGGAAAAAAAAAAATTTTTTAGTTACTTTGGAAAAAAAAATATTTTTTTAGTTACTTTGGAAAAAAAAATATTTTTTTAGTTACTTTGGAAAAAAAAATATTTTTTTAGTTACTTTGGAAAAAAAAATATTTTTTTAATTACTTTGGAAAAAAAATATTTTTTTAGTTACTTTGGGAAAAAAAATATTTTTTTAGTTACTTTGGAAAAAAAGTTACTTTTTTAGTTACTTTGGAAAAAAGTTACTTTTTTAGTTACTTTGGAATAAAAAATATTTTTTTAGTTACTTTGGGAAAAAAAATATTTTTTTAGTTTCTTTGGAAAAAAAAATATTTGTTTAGTTACATTTGGAAAAAAAAATATTTTTTTAGTTACTTTGGAAAAAAAAAATGTTTTTAGTTACTTTGGAAAAAAAAATATTTTTTTAGTTACTTTGGAAAAAAAAAAAATTTTTAGTTACTTTGGAAAAAAAAATATTTTTTTAGTTTCTTTGGAAAAAAAATATTTTTTTAGTTACTTTGGAAAAAAAATATTTTTTTAGTTACTTTGGAAAAAAAATATTTTTTTAGTTACTTTGGAAAAAAAAAAATTTTTTAGTTACTTTGGAAAAAAAATATTTTTTTAGTTACTTTGGAAAAAAAAAATTTTTTTTAGTTACTTTGGAAAAAAAAATATTTTTTTAGTTACTTTGGAAAAAAAAATATTTTTTTAGTTTCTTTGGAAAAAAAAATTTTTTTTAGTTACTTTGGAAAAAAAAATATTTTTTTAGTTTCTTTGGAAAAAAAAATTTTTTTTAGTTACTTTGGAAAAAAAATATTTTTTTAGTTACTTTGGAAAAAAAATATTTTTTTAATTACTTTGGAAAAAAAATATTTTTTTAGTTACTTTGGAAAAAAAAATATTTTTTTAGTTACTTTGGAAAAAAAGTTACTTTTTTAGTTACTTTGGAAAAAAGTTACTTTTTTAGTTACTTTGGAAAAAAAAAATTTTTTTTAGTTACTTTGGGAAAAAAAATATTTTTTTAGTTTCTTTGGAAAAAAAAATATTTTTTTTAGTTACATTTGGAAAAAAAAATATTTTTTTAGTTACTTTGGAAAAAAAAATGTTTTTAGTTACTTTGGAAAAAAAATATTTTTTTAGTTACTTTGGAAAAAAAAAAAATTTTTGAGTTACTTTGGAAAAAAAAATATTTTTTTAGTTTCTTTGGAAAAAAAAATATTTTTTTAGTTACTTTGGAAAAAAAATATTTTTTTAGTTACTTTGGAAAAAAAATATTTTTTTAGTTACTTTGGAAAAAAAAATATTTTTTTAGTTACTTTGGAAAAAAAAATATTTTTTTAGTTACTTTGGAAAAAAAAATATTTTTTTAGTTTCTTTGGAAAAAAAAATTTTTTTTAGTTACTTTGGAAAAAAAAATATTTTTTTAGTTTCTTTGGAAAAAAAAATTTTTTTTTAGTTTCTTTGGAAAAAAAAATTTTTTTTAGTTACTTTGGAAAAAAAAATTTTTTTTTAGTTTCTTTGAAAAAAAAAAAAATTTTAGTTACTTTGGAAAAAAAAAATATTTTTTTAGTTTCTTTGGAAAAAAAAATATTTTTTTAGTTACTTTGGAAAAAAAAATATTTTTTTAGTTTCTTTGGAAAAAAAAATATTTTTTTAGTTACTTTGGGAAAAAAAATATTTTTTTAGTTACTTTGGAAAAAAAAATATTTTTTTAGTTACTTTGGAAAAAAAAATATTTTTTTAGTTACTTTGGAAAAAAAATATTTTTTTAGTTACTTTGGAAAAAAAAATATTTTTTTAGTTACTTTGGAAAAAAAAATATTTTTTTAGTTACTTTGGAAAAAAAAATATTTTTTTAGTTACTTTGGAAAAAAAAAATATTTTTTTAGTTACTTTGGAAAAAAATTTATTTTTTTAGTTACTTTGGAAAAAAAAATATTTTTTAGTTACTTTGGAAAAAAAAAATTTTTTTTAGTTTCTTTGGAAAAAAAAAATTTTTTTAGTTACTTTGGAAAAAAAAATATTTTTTTAGTTTCTTTGGAAAAAAATATATTTTTTTAGTTACTTTGGGAAAAAAAATATTTTTTTAGTTTCTTTGGAAAAAAAAATATTTTTTTAGTTTCTTTGGAAAAAAAAATATTTTTTTAGTTACTTTGGAAAAAAAAATATTTTTTTAGTTACTTTGGAAAAAAAAATATTTTTTTAGTTACTTTGGAAAAAAAATTATTTTTTTAGTTACTTTGGAAAAAAAAAATTTTTTTTAGTTACTTTGGAAAAAAAAATATTTTTTTAGTTACTTTGGAAAAAAAAATATTTTTTTAGTTACTTTGGAAAAAAAATTATTTTTTTAGTTACTTTGGAAAAAAAAATATTTTTTTAGTTACTTTGGAAAAAAAAATATTTTTTTAGTTACTTTGGAAAAAAAATATTTTTTTAGTTACTTTGGAAAAAAAAATATTTTTTTAGTTACTTTGGAAAAAAAATTATTTTTTTAGTTACTTTGGAAAAAAAATTATTTTTTTAGTTACTTTGGAAAAAAAAAATATTTTTTTAGTTACTTTGGAAAAAAAATTATTTTTTTAGTTACTTTGGAAAAAAAAAATTTTTTTAGTTACTTTGGGAAAAAAATTTTTTTTTTAGTTTCTTTGGAAAAAAAATAATTTTTTTAGTTACTTTGGAAAAAAAAATATTTTTTTAGTTTCTTTGGAAAAAAAAATATTTTTTTAGTTACTTTGGAAAAAAAAATATTTTTTTAGTTTCTTTGGAAAAAAAAATATTTTTTTAGTTTCTTTGGAAAAAAAAATATTTTTTTAGTTACTTTGGAAAAAAAATTATTTTTTTAGTTACTTTGGAAAAAAAAATATTTTTTTAGTTACTTTGGAAAAAAAATATTTTTTTAGTTACTTTGGAAAAAAAAATATTTTTTTAGTTACTTTGGAAAAAAAAATATTTTTTTAGTTACTTTGGAAAAAAAAATATTTTTTTAGTTACTTTGGAAAAAAAAAATATTTTTTTAGTTACTTTGGAAAAAAAATTATTTTTTTAGTTACTTTGGAAAAAAAAATATTTTTTTAGTTACTTTGGAAAAAAAATTATTTTTTTAGTTACTTTGGAAAAAAAAATATTTTTTTACTTACTTTGGAAAAAAAATTATTTTTTTAGTTACTTTGGAAATTTTTTTATTTTTTTAGTTACTTTGGAAAAAAAAATATTTTTTTAGTTACTTTGGAAAAAAAATATTTTTTTAGTTACTTTGGAAAAAAAAAATTTTTTTTAGTTACTTTGGAAAAAAAAATATTTTTTTAGTTACTTTGGAAAAAAAAAATTTTTTTTAGTTTCTTTGGAAAAAAAAATATTTTTTTAGTTACTTTGGAAAAAAAAATATTTTTTTAGTTACTTTGGAAAAAAAAATATTTTTTTAGTTACTTTGGAAAAAAAATATTTTTTTAGTTACTTTGGAAAAAAAAATATTTTTTTAGTTACTTTGGAAAAAAAAATATTTTTTTAGTTACTTTGGAAAAAAAAAATTTTTTTTAGTTTCTTTGGAAAAAAAAAAATTTTTTTAGTTACTTTGGAAAAAAAAATATTTTTTTAGTTTCTTTGGAAAAAAAAATTTTTTTTTAGTTACTTTGGAAAAAAAATATTTTTTTAGTTACTTTGGGAAAAAATTTTTTTTTTTAGTTTCTTTGGAAAAAAAAAAAATTTTTTAGTTACTTTGGAAAAAAAAATATTTTTTTAGTTTCTTTGGAAAAAAAAATATTTTTTTAGTTACTTTGGAAAAAAAAATATTTTTTTAGTTACTTTGGAAAGAAAATTATTTTTTTAGTTACTTTGGAAAAAAAATTATTTTTTTAGTTACTTTGGAAAAAAAAATATTTTTTTAGTTACTTTGGAAAAAAAATATTTTTTTAGTTACTTTGGAAAAAAAAATATTTTTTTAGTTACTTTGGAAAAAAAAATATTTTTTTAGTTACTTTGGAAAAAAAAAATTTTTTTTAGTTTCTTTGGAAAAAAAAATATTTTTTTAGTTACTTTGGAAAAAAAAATTTTTTTTTAGTTACTTTGGAAAAAAAAATATTTTTTTAGTTACTTTGGAAAAAAAATATTTTTTTAGTTACTTTGGAAAAAAAAAATTTTTTTTAGTTACTTTGGAAAAAAAAATATTTTTTTAGTTACTTTGGAAAAAAAAATATTTTTTTAGTTACTTTGGAAAAAAAATATTTTTTTAGTTACTTTGGAAAAAAAAATATTTTTTTAGTTACTTTGGAAAAAAAAATATTTTTTTAGTTACTTTGGAAAAAAAAAATTTTTTTTAGTTTCTTTGGAAAAAAAAAATTTTTTTTAGTTACTTTGGAAAAAAAAATATTTTTTTAGTTTCTTTGGAAAAAAAAATTTTTTTTTAGTTACTTTGGAAAAAAAATATTTTTTTAGTTACTTTGGGAAAAAATTTTTTTTTTAGTTTCTTTGGAAAAAAAAAAAATTTTTTAGTTACTTTGGAAAAAAAAATATTTTTTTAGTTTCTTTGGAAAAAAAAATATTTTTTTAGTTACTTTGGAAAAAAAAATATTTTTTTAGTTACTTTGGAAAGAAAATTATTTTTTTAGTTACTTTGGAAAAAAAATTATTTTTTTAGTTACTTTGGAAAAAAAAATATTTTTTTAGTTACTTTGGAAAAAAAATATTTTTTTAGTTACTTTGGAAAAAAAAATATTTTTTTAGTTACTTTGGAAAAAAAAATATTTTTTTAGTTACTTTGGAAAAAAAAAATTTTTTTTAGTTTCTTTGGAAAAAAAAATATTTTTTTAGTTACTTTGGAAAAAAAAATTTTTTTTTAGTTACTTTGGAAAAAAAAATATTTTTTTAGTTACTTTGGAAAAAAAATATTTTTTTAGTTACTTTGGAAAAAAAAAAATTTTTTTAGTTACTTTGGAAAAAAAAAAATTTTTTTAGTTACTTTGGAAAAAAAAATATTTTTTTAGTTACTTTGGAAAAAAAAATTTTTTTTTAGTTTCTTTGGAAAAAAAAATATTTTTTTAGTTACTTTGGAAAAAAAAAATTTTTTTTAGTTTCTTTGGAAAAAAAAAAAATTTTTTAGTTACTTTGGAAAAAAAAATATTTTTTTAGTTACTTTGGAAAAAAAATATTTTTTTAGTTACTTTGGGAAAAAAAATATTTTTTTAGTTACTTTGGAAAAAAAGTTACTTTTTTAGTTACTTTGGAAAAAAGTTACTTTTTTAGTTACTTTGGAAAAAAAAATATTTTTTTAGTTACTTTGGGAAAAAAAATATTTTTTTAGTTTCTTTGGAAAAAAAAATATTTGTTTAGTTACATTTGGAAAAAAAAATATTTTTTTAGTTACTTTGGAAAAAAAAAATGTTTTTAGTTACTTTGGAAAAAAAAATATTTTTTTAGTTACTTTGGAAAAAAAAAATTTTTTTAGTTACTTTGGAAAAAAAAATATTTTTTTAGTTTCTTTGGAAAAAAAATATTTTTTTAGTTACTTTGGAAAAAAAATATTTTTTTAGTTACTTTGGAAAAAAAAATATTTTTTTAGTTACTTTGGAAAAAAAAAAAATTTTTTAGTTACTTTGGAAAAAAAAAATTTTTTTAGTTACTTTGGAAAAAAAAAAATTTTTTTAGTTACTTTGGAAAAAAAAATATTTTTTTAGTTACTTTGGAAAAAAAAATATTTTTTTAGTTTCTTTGGAAAAAAAAATTTTTTTTAGTTACTTTGGAAAAAAAAAAATTTTTTTAGTTTCTTTGGAAAAAAAAATTTTTTTTAGTTACTTTGGAAAAAAAATATTTTTTTAGTTACTTTGGAAAAAAAATATTTTTTTAATTACTTTGGAAAAAAAATATTTTTTTAGTTACTTTGGAAAAAAAAATATTTTTTTAGTTACTTTGGAAAAAAAGTTACTTTTTTAGTTACTTTGGAAAAAAGTTACTTTTTTAGTTACTTTGGAAAAAAAAAAATTTTTTTAGTTACTTTGGGAAAAAAAATATTTTTTTAGTTTCTTTGGAAAAAAAAATATTTTTTTTAGTTACATTTGGAAAAAAAAATATTTTTTTAGTTACTTTGGAAAAAAAAATGTTTTTAGTTACTTTGGAAAAAAAAATATTTTTTTAGTTACTTTGGAAAAAAAAAAAAAATTTTTAGTTACTTTGGAAAAAAAAATATTTTTTTAGTTTCTTTGGAAAAAAAAATATTTTTTTAGTTACTTTGGAAAAAAAATATTTTTTTAGTTACTTTGGAAAAAAAATATTTTTTTAGTTACTTTGGAAAAAAAAATATTTTTTTAGTTACTTTGGAAAAAAAAATATTTTTTTAGTTACTTTGGAAAAAAAAATATTTTTTTAGTTTCTTTGGAAAAAAAAATTTTTTTTAGTTACTTTGGAAAAAAAAATATTTTTTTAGTTTCTTTGGAAAAAAAAATTTTTTTTTAGTTTCTTTGGAAAAAAAAAATTTTTTTAGTTACTTTGGAAAAAAAAAAAATTTTTAGTTTCTTTGAAAAAAAAAAAAAATTTTAGTTACTTTGGAAAAAAAATAATATTTTTTTAGTTTCTTTGGAAAAAAAAATATTTTTTTAGTTACTTTGGAAAAAAAAATATTTTTTTAGTTTCTTTGGAAAAAAAAATATTTTTTTAGTTACTTTGGGAAAAAAAATATTTTTTTAGTTACTTTGGAAAAAAAAATATTTTTTTAGTTACTTTGGAAAAAAAAATATTTTTTTAGTTACTTTGGAAAAAAAATATTTTTTTAGTTACTTTGGAAAAAAAAATATTTTTTTAGTTACTTTGGAAAAAAAAATATTTTTTTAGTTACTTTGGAAAAAAAAATATTTTTTTAGTTTCTTTGGAAAAAAAAATATTTTTTTAGTTACTTTGGGAAAAAAAATATTTTTTTAGTTTCTTTGGAAAAAAAAATATTTTTTTAGTTTCTTTGGAAAAAAAAATATTTTTTTAGTTACTTTGGAAAAAAAAATATTTTTTTAGTTACTTTGGAAAAAAAAATATTTTTTTAGTTACTTTGGAAAAAAAATTATTTTTTTAGTTACTTTGGAAAAAAAAAAAATTTTTAGTTACTTTGGAAAAAAATATATTTTTTTAGTTACTTTGGAAAAAAAATATTTTTTTAGTTACTTTGGAAAAAAAATTATTTTTTTAGTTACTTTGGAAAAAAAAATATTTTTTTAGTTACTTTGGAAAAAAAAATATTTTTTTAGTTACTTTGGAAAAAAAATATTTTTTTAGTTACTTTGGAAAAAAAAATATTTTTTTAGTTACTTTGGAAAAAAAATTATTTTTTTAGTTACTTTGGAAAAAAAATTATTTTTTTAGTTACTTTGGAAAAAAAAAAATATTTTTTTAGTTACTTTGGAAAAAAAATTATTTTTTTAGTTACTTTGGAAAAAAAAAATTTTTTTAGTTACTTTGGGAAAAAAAAATTTTTTTTAGTTTCTTTGGAAAAAAAAAATTTTTTTTAGTTACTTTGGAAAAAAAAATATTTTTTTAGTTTCTTTGGAAAAAAAAATATTTTTTTAGTTACTTTGGAAAAAAAAATATTTTTTTAGTTTCTTTGGAAAAAAAAATATTTTTTTAGTTTCTTTGGAAAAAAAAATATTTTTTTAGTTACTTTGGAAAAAAAATTATTTTTTTAGTTACTTTGGAAAAAAAAATATTTTTTTAGTTACTTTGGAAAAAAAATATTTTTTTAGTTACTTTGGAAAAAAAAATATTTTTTTAGTTACTTTGGAAAAAAAAATATTTTTTTAGTTACTTTGGAAAAAAAAATATTTTTTTAGTTACTTTGGAAAAAAAAAATTTTTTTTTAGTTACTTTGGAAAAAAAATTATTTTTTTAGTTACTTTGGAAAAAAAAATTTTTTTTTAGTTACTTTGGAAAAAAAATTATTTTTTTAGTTACTTTGGAAAAAAAAATATTTTTTTACTTACTTTGGAAAAAAAATTATTTTTTTAGTTACTTTGGAAATTTTTTTATTTTTTTAGTTACTTTGGAAAAAAAAATATTTTTTTAGTTACTTTGGAAAAAAAAATTTTTTTTAGTTACTTTGGAAAAAAAATTATTTTTTTAGTTACTTTGGAAAAAAAAATATTTTTTTACTTACTTTGGAAAAAAAATTATTTTTTTAGTTACTTTGGAAATTTTTTTATTTTTTTAGTTACTTTGGAAAAAAAAATATTTTTTTAGTTACTTTGGAAAAAAAATATTTTTTTAGTTACTTTGGAAAAAAAAAAATTTTTTTAGTTACTTTGGAAAAAAAAAAATTTTTTAGTTACTTTGGAAAAAAAAAATTTTTTTTAGTTTCTTTGGAAAAAAAAATATTTTTTTAGTTACTTTGGAAAAAAAAATATTTTTTTTAGTTACTTTGGAAAAAAAAATATTTTTTTAGTTACTTTGGAAAAAAAATATTTTTTTAGTTACTTTGGAAAAAAAAATATTTTTTTAGTTACTTTGGAAAAAAAAATATTTTTTTAGTTACTTTGGAAAAAAAAAATTTTTTTTAGTTTCTTTGGAAAAAAAAAATTTTTTTTAGTTACTTTGGAAAAAAAAATATTTTTTTAGTTTCTTTGGAAAAAAAATTTTTTTTTTAGTTACTTTGGAAAAAAAATATTTTTTTAGTTACTTTGGGAAAAAAATTTTTTTTTTAGTTTCTTTGGAAAAAAAAAAAAATTTTTAGTTACTTTGGAAAAAAAAATATTTTTTTAGTTACTTTGGAAAAAAAAATATTTTTTTAGTTACTTTGGAAAAAAAAATATTTTTTTAGTTACTTTGGAAAGAAAATTATTTTTTTAGTTACTTTGGAAAAAAAATTATTTTTTTAGTTACTTTGGAAAAAAAAATATTTTTTTAGTTACTTTGGAAAAAAAATATTTTTTTAGTTACTTTGGAAAAAAAAATATTTTTTTAGTTACTTTGGAAAAAAAAATATTTTTTTAGTTACTTTGGAAAAAAAAAAATTTTTTTAGTTTCTTTGGAAAAAAAAATATTTTTTTAGTTACTTTGGAAAAAAATTTTTTTTTTTAGTTACTTTGGAAAAAAAAATATTTTTTTAGTTACTTTGGAAAAAAAATATTTTTTTAGTTACTTTGGAAAAAAAATATTTTTTTAGTTACTTTGGAAAAAAAATTATTTTTTTAGTTACTTTGGAAATTTTTTTATTTTTTTAGTTACTTTGGAAAAAAAAATATTTTTTTAGTTACTTTGGAAAAAAAATTTTTTTTTAGTTACTTTGGAAAAAAAATTATTTTTTTAGTTACTTTGGAAAAAAAAATATTTTTTTACTTACTTTGGAAAAAAAATTATTTTTTTAGTTACTTTGGAAATTTTTTTATTTTTTTAGTTACTTTGGAAAAAAAAATATTTTTTTAGTTACTTTGGAAAAAAAATATTTTTTTAGTTACTTTGGAAAAAAAAAATTTTTTTTAGTTACTTTGGAAAAAAAAAAATTTTTTAGTTACTTTGGAAAAAAAAATTTTTTTTTAGTTTCTTTGGAAAAAAAAATATTTTTTTAGTTACTTTGGAAAAAAAAATATTTTTTTTAGTTACTTTGGAAAAAAAAATATTTTTTTAGTTACTTTGGAAAAAAAATATTTTTTTAGTTACTTTGGAAAAAAAAATATTTTTTTAGTTACTTTGGAAAAAAAAATATTTTTTTAGTTACTTTGGAAAAAAAAAATTTTTTTTAGTTTCTTTGGAAAAAAAAAATTTTTTTTAGTTACTTTGGAAAAAAAAATATTTTTTTAGTTTCTTTGGAAAAAAAATTTTTTTTTTAGTTACTTTGGAAAAAAAATATTTTTTTAGTTACTTTGGGAAAAAAATTTTTTTTTAGTTTCTTTGGAAAAAAAAAAAATTTTTTAGTTACTTTGGAAAAAAAAATATTTTTTTAGTTACTTTGGAAAAAAAAATATTTTTTTAGTTACTTTGGAAAAAAAAATATTTTTTTAGTTACTTTGGAAAGAAAATTATTTTTTTAGTTACTTTGGAAAAAAAATTATTTTTTTAGTTACTTTGGAAAAAAAAATATTTTTTTAGTTACTTTGGAAAAAAAATATTTTTTTAGTTACTTTGGAAAAAAAAATATTTTTTTAGTTACTTTGGAAAAAAAAATATTTTTTTAGTTACTTTGGAAAAAAAAAAATTTTTTTAGTTTCTTTGGAAAAAAAAATATTTTTTTAGTTACTTTGGAAAAAAAATTTTTTTTTTAGTTACTTTGGAAAAAAAAATATTTTTTTAGTTACTTTGGAAAAAAAATATTTTTTTAGTTACTTTGGAAAAAAAATATTTTTTTAGTTACTTTGGAAAAAAAAATATTTTTTTAGTTACTTTGGAAAAAAAAATATTTTTTTAGTTTCTTTGGAAAAAAAAAATTTTTTTTAGTTACTTTGGAAAAAAAAATATTTTTTTAGTTTCTTTGGAAAAAAAAAAAATTTTTAGTTACTTTGGAAAAAAAATATTTTTTTAGTTACTTTGGAAAAAAAAAAAATTTTAGTTTCTTTGGAAAAAAAAAAAATTTTTAGTTACTTTGGAAAAAAAAATATTTTTTTAGTTTCTTTGGAAAAAAAAATATTTTTTTAGTTACTTTGGAAAAAAAAATATTTTTTTAGTTTCTTTGGAAAAAAAAATATTTTTTTAGTTTCTTTGGGAAAAAAAATATTTTTTTAGTTACTTTGGAAAAAAAAATATTTTTTTAGTTTCTTTGGAAAAAAAAATATTTTTTTAGTTACTTTGGAAAAAAAAATATTTTTTTAGTTACTTTGGAAAAAAAATATTATTTTAGTTACTTTGGAAAAAAAAATATTTTTTTAGTTACTTTGGAAAAAAAATATTTTTTTAGTTACTTTGGAAAAAAAAATATTTTTTTAGTTACTTTGGAAAAAAAATATTTTTTTAGTTACTTTGGAAAAAAAAATATTTTTTTAGTTACTTTGGAAAAAAAAATATTTTTTTAGTTACTTTGGAAAAAAAATTATTTTTTTAGTTACTTTGGAAAAAAAAAATATTTTTTTAGTTACTTTGGAAAAAAAAATATTTTTTTAGTTACTTTGGAAAAAAAAATATTTTTTAGTTACTTTGGAAAAAAAAATATTTTTTTAGTTTCTTTGGAAAAAAAAAAATTGTTTTAGTTACTTTGGAAAAAAAAATATTTTTTTAGTTTCTTTGGAAAAAAAAATATTTTTTTAGTTACTTTGGAAAAAAAAATATTTTTTTAGTTTCTTTGGAAAAAAATATATTTTTTTAGTTACTTTGGAAAAAAAAATATTTTTTTAGTTACTTTGGAAAAAAAAATATTTTTTTAGTTACTTTGGAAAAAAAAATATTTTTTTAGTTACTTTGGAAAAAAATTTATTTTTTTAGTTACTTTGGAAAAAAAAATATTTTTTTAGTTACTTTGGAAAAAAAATATTTTTTTAGTTACTTTGGAAAAAAAAATATTTTTTTAGTTACTTTGGAAAAAAAAATATTTTTTTAGTTACTTTGGAAAAAAAATTATTTTTTTTAGTTACTTTGGAAAAAAAATTATTTTTTTAGTTACTTTGGGAAAAAAAATATTTTTTTAGTTACTTTGGAAAAAAAATATTTTTTTAGTTACTTTGGAAAAAAAAAATTTTTTTTAGTTACTTTGGAAAAAAAAATATTTTTTTAGTTACTTTGGAAAAAAAAATTTTTTTTTAGTTTCTTTGGAAAAGAAAATATTTTTTTAGTTACTTTGGAAAAAAAAAATTTTTTTTAGTTTCTTTGGGAAAAAAATATTTTTTTTAGTTACTTTGGAAAAAAAAATATTTTTTTAATTACTTTGGAAAAAAAATATTTTTTTAGTTACTTTGGAAAAAAAAATATTTTTTTAGTTACTTTGGAAAAAAAGTTACTTTTTCAGTTACTTTGGAAAAAAGTTACTTTTTTAGTTACTTTGGAAAAAAAATATTTTTTTAGTTACTTTGGGAAAAAAAATATTTTTTTAGTTTCTTTGGAAAAAAAAATATTTTTTTAGTTACATTTGGAAAAAAAAATATTTTTTTAGTTACTTTGGAAAAAAAAATGTTTTTAGTTACTTTGGAAAAAAAAAAATTTTTTTAGTTACTTTGGAAAAAAAAATTTTTTTTAGTTACTTTGGAAAAAAATATATTTTTTTAGTTACTTTGGGAAAAAAAATATTTTTTTAGTTACTTTGGAAAAAAAATTATTTTTTTAGTTACTTTGGAAAAAAAAAATTTTTTTTAGTTACTTTGGAAAAAAAAAAAAAATTTTAGTTTCTTTGGGAAAAAAAATAATTTTTTAGTTACTTTGGAAAAAAAAATATTTTTTTAGTTTCTTTGGAAAAAAAAATATTTTTTTAGTTACTTTGGAAAAAAAAATATTTTTTTAGTTTCTTTGGAAAAAAAAATATTTTTTTTGTTTCTTTGGGAAAAAAAAATTTTTTTTAGTTACTTTGGAAAAAAAAATATTTTTTTAGTTACTTTGGAAAAAAAAATATTTTTTTAGTTACTTTGGAAAAAAAATTATTTTTTTAGTTACTTTGGAAAAAAAAAAATTTTTTTAGTTACTTTGGAAAAAAAAATATTTTTTTAGTTACTTTGGAAAAAAAAATATTTTTTTAGTTACTTTGGAAAAAAAAATATTTTTTTAGTTACTTTGGAAAAAAAAAAATTTTTTTAGTTACTTTGGAAAAAAAAATATTTTTTTAGTTTCTTTGGAAAAAAAAATATTTTTTTAGTTACTTTGGAAAAAAAAATATTTTTTTAGTTACTTTGGAAAAAAAAATATTTTTTTAGTTTCTTTGGGAAAAAAAATATTTTTTTAGTTACTTTGGAAAAAAAAATATTTTTTTAGTTACTTTGGAAAAAAAAATATTTTTTTAGTTACTTTGGAAAAAAAATTATTTTTTTAGTTACTTTGGAAAAAAAAATATTTTTTTAGTTACTTTGGAAAAAAAATATTTTTTTAGTTACTTTGGAAAAAAAAATATTTTTTTAGTTACTTTGGAAAAAAAAATATTTTTTTAGTTACTTTGGAAAAAAAATTATTTTTTTAGTTACTTTGGAAAAAAAAAATATTTTTTTAGTTACTTTGGAAAAAAAAATTTTTTTTTAGTTACTTTGGAAAAAAAAAATTTTTTTTAGTTACTTTGGAAAAAAAAAATTTTTTTTAGTTTCTTTGGAAAAACAAAAAAATTTTTAGTTACTTTGGAAAAAAAAATATTTTTTTAGTTTCTTTGGAAAAAAAAATATTTTTTTAGTTACTTTGGAAAAAAAAATATTTTTTTAGTTTCTTTGGAAAAAAAATATTTTTTTAGTTACTTTGGAAAAAAAAATATTTTTTTAGTTACTTTGGAAAAAAAAATATTTTTTTAGTTACTTTGGAAAAAAAAATATTTTTTTAGTTACTTTGGAAAAAAAATTATTTTTTTAGTTACTTTGGAAAAAAAATTATTTTTTTAGTTACTTTGGAAAAAAAATTATTTTTTTAGTTACTTTGGAAAAAAAATATTTTTTTAGTTACTTTGGAAAAAAAAATATTTTTTTAGTTACTTTGGAAAAAAAAATATTTTTTTAGTTACTTTGGAAAAAAAAATATTTTTTTAGTTACTTTGGAAAAAAAAATTTTTTTTTAGTTACTTTGGAAAAAAAAAAAAAATTTTAGTTACTTTGGAAAAAAAAATTTTTTTTTAGTTTCTTTGGAAAAAAAAAATGTTTTAGTTACTTTGGAAAAAAAAAATTTTTTTTAGTTACTTTGGAAAAAAAAAAAAAATTTTAGTTACTTTGGAAAAAAAAATATTTTTTTTGTTTCTTTGGAAAAAAAAATATTTTTTTAGTTTCTTTGGAAAAAAAAATATTTTTTTAGTTTCTTTGGGAAAAAAAATATTTTTTTAGTTACTTTGGAAAAAAAAATATTTTTTTTGTTACTTTGGAAAAAAAAATATTTTTTTAGTTACTTTGGAAAAAAAAATATTTTTTTAGTTACTTTGGAAAAAAAAATATTTTTTTAGTTACTTTGGAAAAAAAATATTTTTTTAGTTACTTTGGAAAAAAAAATATTTTTTTAGTTACTTTGGAAAAAAAAATATTTTTTTAGTTACTTTGGAAAAAAAATTATTTTTTTAGTTACTTTGGAAAAAAAAAATATTTTTTTAGTTACTTTGGAAAAAAAATTATTTTTTTAGTTACTTTGGAAAAAAAAAAAATTTTTTAGTTACTTTGGAAAAAAAATTTTTTTTTTAGTTTCTTTGGAAAAAAAAAAAATTTTTAGTTACTTTGGAAAAAAAAATATTTTTTTAGTTTCTTTGGAAAAAAAAATATTTTTTTAGTTACTTTGGAAAAAAAAATATTTTTTTAGTTTCTTTGGAAAAAAAATATTTTTTTAGTTACTTTGGAAAAAAAAATATTTTTTTAGTTACTTTGGAAAAAAAATTATTTTTTTAGTTACTTTGGAAAAAAAATTATTTTTTTAGTTACTTTGGAAAAAAAATTATTTTTTTAGTTACTTTGGAAAAAAAAATATTTTTTTAGTTACTTTGGAAAAAAAATATTTTTTTAGTTACTTTGGAAAAAAAAATATTTTTTTAGTTACTTTGGAAAAAAAAATATTTTTTTAGTTACTTTGGAAAAAAAAAATTTTTTTTAGTTTCTTTGGAAAAAAAAAAAAAATTTTAGTTACTTTGGAAAAAAATTTTTTTTTTTAGTTTCTTTGGAAAAAAAAAATGTTTTAGTTACTTTGGAAAAAAAAATTTTTTTTTAGTTACTTTGGAAAAAAAAAAAATTTTTTAGTTACTTTGGAAAAAAAAATATTTTTTTTGTTTCTTTGGAAAAAAAAATATTTTTTTAGTTACTTTGGAAAAAAAAATATTTTTTTAGTTACTTTGGAAAAAAAAATATTTTTTTAGTTACTTTGGAAAAAAAATATTTTTTTAGTTACTTTGGAAAAAAAAATATTTTTTTAGTTTCTTTGGAAAAAAAAATATTTTTTTAGTTACTTTGGAAAAAAAAATATTTTTTTAGTTACTTTGGGAAAAAAAATATTTTTTTAGTTACTTTGGAAAAAAAAATATTGTTTTAGTTACTTTGGAAAAAAAATATTTTTTTAGTTACTTTGGAAAAAAAAATATTTTTTTAGTTACTTTGGAAAAAAAAATTTTTTTTTAGTTACTTTGGAAAAAAAAAATGTTTTAGTTACTTTGGAAAAAAAAAAAATTTTTTAGTTACTTTGGAAAAAAAAATTTTTTTTTAGTTACTTTGGAAAAAAAAATATTTTTTTTGTTTCTTTGGAAAAAAAAATATTTTTTTAGTTACTTTGGAAAAAAAAATATTTTTTTAGTTACTTTGGAAAAAAAAATATTTTTTTAGTTACTTTGGAAAAAAAATATTTTTTTAGTTACTTTGGAAAAAAAAATATTTTTTTAGTTTCTTTGGAAAAAAAAATATTTTTTTAGTTACTTTGGAAAAAAAAATATTTTTTTAGTTACTTTGGGAAAAAAAATATTTTTTTAGTTACTTTGGAAAAAAAAATATTGTTTTAGTTACTTTGGAAAAAAAATATTTTTTTAGTTACTTTGGAAAAAAAAATATTTTTTTAGTTACTTTGGAAAAAAAAATATTTTTTTAGTTACTTTGGAAAAAAAAATATTTTTTTAGTTTCTTTGGAAAAAAAAATTTTTTTTAGTTACTTTGGAAAAAAAAATATTTTTTTAGTTTCTTTGGAAAAAAAAATTTTTTTTTAGTTACTTTGGAAAAAAAATATGTTTTTAGTTACTTTGGAAAAAAAAAAGAATTTTTAGTTTCTTTGGAAAAAAAAAAAATTTTTTAGTTACTTTGGGAAAAAAAATATTTTTTTAGTTTCTTTGGAAAAAAAAATATTTTTTTAGTTACTTTGGAAAAAATATATTTTTTTAGTTTCTTTGGAAAAAAATATATTTTTTTAGTTACTTTGGAAAAAAAAAAAAATTTTAGTTACTTTGGAAAAAAAAATATTTTTTTAGTTACTTTGGAAAAAAAAATATTTTTTTAGTTACTTTGGAAAAAAAAATATTTTTTTAGTTACTTTGGAAAAAAGAATATTTTTTTAGTTACTTTGGAAAAAAAATATTTTTTTAGTTACTTTGGGAAAAAAAATATTTTTTTAGTTACTTTGGAAAAAAAAATATTTTTTTAGTTACTTTGGAAAAAAAAATATTTTTTTAGTTACTTTGGAAAAAAAAATATTTTTTTAGTTACTTTGGAAAAAAAATATTTTTTTAGTTACTTTGGAAAAAAAATATTTTTTTAGTTACTTTGGAAAAAAAAATATTTTTTTAGTTACTTTGGAAAAAAAAATATTTTTTTAGTTTCTTTGGAAAAAAAAATATTTTTTTAGTTACTTTGGAAAAAAAATTATTTTTTTAGTTACTTTGGAAAAAAAAATATTTTTTTAGTTACTTTGGAAAAAAAAAAAAAATTTTAATTACTTTGGAAAAAAAAATATTTTTTTAGTTACTTTGGAAAAAAAAATATTTTTTTAGTTACTTTGGAAAAAAAAAAAAAATTTTAATTACTTTGGAAAAAAAAAAAATTTTTAGTTACTTTGGAAAAAAAAAATGTTTTTAGTTACTTTGGAAAAAAAAAATTTTTTTTAGTTACTTTGGAAAAAAAAATTTTTTTTAGTTACTTTGGAAAAAAAATATTTTTTTAGTTACTTTGGAAAAAAAAATATTTTTTTAGTTACTTTGGAAAAAAAAATATTTTTTTAGTTACTTTGGAAAAAAATTATTTTTTAATTACTTTGGAAAAAAAAATATTTTTTTAGTTACTTTGGAAAAAAAAATATTTTTTTAGTTACTTTGGAAAAAAAAAATATTTTTTTAGTTACTTTGGAAAAAAAATTATTTTTTTAGTTACTTTGGAAAAAAAAAAAATTTTTTAGTTACTTTGGAAAAAAAAAAAAATTTTTAGTTTCTTTGGAAAAAAAAAAAAAAATTTAGTTACTTTGGAAAAAAAAATATTTTTTTAGTTTCTTTGGAAAAAAAAATATTTTTTTAGTTACTTTGGAAAAAAAAATATTTTTTTAGTTTCTTTGGAAAAAAAATATTTTTTTAGTTACTTTGGAAAAAAAAATATTTTTTTAGTTACTTTGGAAAAAAAAATATTTTTTTAGTTACTTTGGAAAAAAAATTATTTTTTTAGTTACTTTGGAAAAAAAATTATTTTTTTAGTTACTTTGGAAAAAAAAATATTTTTTTAGTTACTTTGGAAAAAAAATATTTTTTTAGTTACTTTGGAAAAAAAAATTTTTTTTTAGTTACTTTGGAAAAAAAAATATTTTTTTAGTTACTTTGGGAAAAAAAAAATTTTTTTAGTTTCTTTGGAAAAAAAAAAATTTTTTAGTTACTTTGGAAAAAAATTTTTTTTTTTAGTTTCTTTGGAAAAAAAAAAAAATTTTAGTTACTTTGGAAAAAAAAAATTTTTTTTAGTTACTTTGGAAAAAAAAAAAATTTTTAGTTACTTTGGAAAAAAAAATATTTTTTTTGTTTCTTTGGGAAAAAAAATATTTTTTTAGTTACTTTGGAAAAAAAAATATTTTTTTAGTTACTTTGGAAAAAAAAAAATTTTTTTAGTTACTTTGGAAAAAAAATATTTTTTTAGTTACTTTGGAAAAAAAAATATTTTTTTAGTTTCTTTGGAAAAAAAAATATTTTTTTAGTTACTTTGGAAAAAAAAATATTTTTTTAGTTACTTTGGGAAAAAAAATATTGTTTTAGTTACTTTGGAAAAAAAAATATTGTTTTAGTTACTTTGGAAAAAAAATATTTTTTTAGTTACTTTGGAAAAAAAAATATTTTTTTAGTTACTTTGGAAAAAAAAATATTTTTTTAGTTACTTTGGAAAAAAAAATATTTTTTTAGTTTCTTTGGAAAAAAAAATTTTTTTTAGTTACTTTGGAAAAAAAAATATTTTTTTAGTTTCTTTGGAAAAAAAAAATTTTTTTTAGTTACTTTGGAAAAAAAATATTTTTTTAGTTACTTTGGAAAAAAAGAATTTTTAGTTTCTTTGGAAAAAAAAAAATTTTTTAGTTACTTTGGGAAAAAAAATATTTTTTTAGTTTCTTTGGAAAAAAAAATATTTTTTTAGTTACTTTGGAAAAAAATATATTTTTTTAGTTTCTTTGGAAAAAAAAATATTTTTTTAGTTACTTTGGAAAAAAAAAATTTTTTTAGTTACTTTGGAAAAAAAAATATTTTTTTAGTTACTTTGGAAAAAAAAATATTTTTTTAGTTACTTTGGGAAAAAAAATATTTTTTTAGTTACTTTGGAAAAAAAAATATTTTTTTAGTTACTTTGGAAAAAAAAATATTTTTTTAGTTACTTTGGAAAAAAAATATTTTTTTAGTTACTTTGGAAAAAAAATATTTTTTAGTTACTTTGGAAAAAAAATATTTTTTTAGTTTCTTTGGAAAAAAAAATATTTTTTTAGTTACTTTGGAAAAAAAAATATTTTTTTAGTTACTTTGGAAAAAAAATTATTTTTTTAGTTACTTTGGAAAAAAAAAATTTTTTTAGTTACTTTGGAAAAAAAAATATTTTTTTAGTTACTTTGGAAAAAAAAATATTTTTTTAGTTACTTTGGAAAAAAAAATATTTTTTTAGTTACTTTGGAAAAAAATATATTTTTTTAGTTACTTTGGAAAAAAAAATATTTTTTTAGTTACTTTGGAAAAAAAAATATTTTTTTAGTTACTTTGGAGAAAAAAAAATATTTTTTTAGTTACTTTGGAAAAAAAAATATTTTTTTAGTTACTTTGGAAAAAAAAATATTTTTTTAGTTACTTTGGAAAAAAAAATTTTTTTTTAGTTACTTTGGAAAAAAAAATATTTTTTTAGTTACTTTGGAAAAAAAAATATTTTTTTAGTTACTTTGGAAAAAAAAAAATTTTTTAGTTACTTTGGAAAAAAAAATATTTTTTTAGTTACTTTGGAAAAAAAAAATTTTTTTAATTACTTTGGAAAAAAAATATTTTTTTAGTTACTTTGGGGGAAAATAATTTTTTTTAATTACTTTGGAAAAAAAAATTTTTTTTAGTTACTTTGGAAAAAAAAATATTTTTTTAGTTACTTTGGAAAAAAAAATATTTTTTTAGTTACTTTGGAAAAAAAAATTTTTTTTAGTTACTTTGGAAAAAAAAATATTTTTTTAGTTACTTTGGAAAAAAAAATATTTTTTTAGTTACTTTGGAAAAAAAAATATTTTTTTAGTTACTTTGGAAAAAAAAATATTTTTTTAGTTACTTTGGAAAAAAAAATATTTTTTTAGTTACTTTGGAAAAAAAAATATTTTTTTAGTTACTTTGGAAAAAAAAATATTTTTTTAGTTTCTTTGGAAAAAAAAATATTTTTTTAGTTACTTTGGAAAAAAAAATATTTTTTTAGTTACTTTGGAAAAAAAAATATTTTTTTAGTTACTTTGGAAAAAAAAATATTTTTTTAGTTACTTTGGAAAAAAAATATTTTTTTAGTTACTTTGGAAAAAAAAATATTTTTTTAGTTACTTTGGAAAAAAAAAAAAAATTTTAGTTACTTTGGAAAAAAAAAATTTTTTTTAGTTACTTTGGAAAAAAAAAAAATTTTTTAGTTACTTTGGAAAAAAAAATATTTTTTTAGTTACTTTGGAAAAAAAAAAAATTTTTTAGTTACTTTGGAAAAAAAAATATTTTTTTAATTACTTTGGAAAAAAAAAATTTTTTTTAGTTACTTTGGAAAAAAAATAATTTTGTAGTTACTTTGGAAAAAAAATTATTTTTTTAGTTACTTTGGAAAAAAAAATATTTTTTTAGTTACTTTGGAAAAAAAAATATTTTTTTAGTTACTTTGGAAAAAAAAATATTTTTTTAGTTACTTTGGAAAAAAAAATATTTTTTTAGTTACTTTGGAAAAAAATATATTTTTTTAGTTACTTTGGAAAAAAAAATATTTTTTTAGTTACTTTGGAAAAAAAAATATTTTTTTAGTTACTTTGGAGAAAAAAAAATATTTTTTTAGTTACTTTGGAAAAAAAAATATTTTTTTAGTTACTTTGGAAAAAAAAATTTTTTTTTAGTTACTTTGGAAAAAAAAATATTTTTTTAGTTACTTTGGAAAAAAAAATATTTTTTTAGTTACTTTGGAAAAAAAAATATTTTTTTAGTTACTTTGGAAAAAAAAAAATTTTTTAGTTACTTTGGAAAAAAAAATATTTTTTTAGTTACTTTGGAAAAAAAAATTTTTTTTAATTACTTTGGAAAAAAAATATTTTTTTAGTTACTTTGGGGGAAAATAATTTTTTTTAATTACTTTGGAAAAAAAAATTTTTTTTAGTTACTTTGGAAAAAAAAATATTTTTTTAGTTACTTTGGAAAAAAAAATATTTTTTTAGTTACTTTGGAAAAAAAATTTTTTTTTAGTTACTTTGGAAAAAAAAATATTTTTTTAGTTACTTTGGAAAAAAAAATATTTTTTTAGTTACTTTGGAAAAAAAAATATTTTTTTAGTTACTTTGGAAAAAAAAATATTTTTTTAGTTACTTTGGAAAAAAAAATATTTTTTTAGTTACTTTGGAAAAAAAAATATTTTTTTAGTTACTTTGGAAAAAAAAATATTTTTTTAGTTTCTTTGGAAAAAAAAATATTTTTTTAGTTACTTTGGAAAAAAAAATATTTTTTTAGTTACTTTGGAAAAAAAAATATTTTTTTAGTTACTTTGGAAAAAAAAATATTTTTTTAGTTACTTTGGAAAAAAAATATTTTTTTAGTTACTTTGGAAAAAAAAATATTTTTTTAGTTACTTTGGAAAAAAAAAAAAAATTTTAGTTACTTTGGAAAAAAAAAAATTTTTTTAGTTACTTTGGAAAAAAAAAAAATTTTTTAGTTACTTTGGAAAAAAAAATATTTTTTTAGTTACTTTGGAAAAAAAAAAAATTTTTTAGTTACTTTGGAAAAAAAAATATTTTTTTAATTACTTTGGAAAAAAAAAATTTTTTTTAGTTACTTTGGAAAAAAAATAATTTTGTAGTTACTTTGGAAAAAAAAATATTTTTTTAGTTACTTTGGAAAAAAAAATATTTTTTTAGTTACTTTGGAAAAAAAAATATTTTTTTAGTTACTTTGGGAAAAAAAATATTTTTTTAGTTACTTTGGAAAAAAAAATATTTTTTTAGTTACTTTGGGAAAAAAATATTTTTTTAGTTACTTTGGAAAAAAAATTTTTTTTTTAGTTACTTTGGAAAAAAAAATTTTTTTTAGTTACTTTGGAAAAAAAAATATTTTTTTAGTTACTTTGGAAAAAAAAAATTTTTTTAATTACTTTGGAAAAAAAATATTTTTTTAGTTACTTTGGGGAAAAATAATTTTTTTTAATTACTTTGGAAAAAAAATATTTTTTTAGTTACTTTGGAAAAAAAAATATTTTTTTAGTTACTTTGGAAAAAAAAATATTTTTTTAGTTACTTTGGAAAAAAAATATTTTTTTAGTTACTTTGGGAAAAAAAATATTTTTTTAGTTACTTTGGAAAAAAAAATATTTTTTTAGTTACTTTGGAAAAAAAAATATTTTTTTAGTTACTTTGGAAAAAAAAATATTTTTTTAGTTACTTTGGAAAAAAATATTTTTTTACTTACTTTGGAAAAAAAAATATTTTTTTAGTTACTTTGGAAAAAAATATATTTTTTTAGTTACTTTGGGAAAAAAAATATTTTTTTAGTTACTTTGGAAAAAAAAATATTTTTTTAGTTACTTTGGAAAAAAAAATATTTTTTTAGTTACTTTGGAAAAAAAAATATTTTTTTAGTTACTTTGGAAAAAAAAAAATTTTTTTAGTTACTTTGGAAAAAAAATATTTTTTTAGTTACTTTGGAAAAAAAAAATTTTTTTAGTTACTTTGGAAAAAAAAAAATTTTTTTAGTTACTTTGGAAAAAAAAATATTTTTTTAGTTTCTTTGGAAAAAAAAATATTTTTTTAGTTACTTTGGAAAAAAAAATATTTTTTTAGTTACTTTGGAAAAAAAAATATTTTTTTAGTTACTTTGGAAAAAAAAATATTTTTTTAGTTACTTTGGAAAAAAAAATATTTTTTTAGTTACTTTGGAAAAAAAAATATTTTTTTAGTTACTTTGGAAAAAAAATATTTTTTTAGTTACTTTGGAAAAAAAAATATTTTTTTAGTTACTTTGGAAAAAAAAATATTTTTTTAGTTACTTTGGAAAAAAAAATATTTTTTTAGTTTCTTTGGAAAAAAAAATATTTTTTTAGTTACTTTGGAAAAAAAAATATTTTTTTAGTTACTTTGGAAAAAAAATTATTTTTTTAGTTACTTTGGAAAAAAAAATATTTTTTTAGTTTCTTTGGAAAAAAAAATATTTTTTTAGTTACTTTGGGAAAAAAAATATTTTTTTAGTTACTTTGGAAAAAAAAATATTTTTTTAGTTACTTTGGAAAAAAAAATATTTTTTTAGTTACTTTGGAAAAAAAAAATTTTTTTAGTTACTTTGGAAAAAAAAATATTTTTTTAGTTACTTTGGAAAAAAAAATATTTTTTTAGTTACTTTGGAAAAAAAAAATTTTTTTTAGTTACTTTGGAAAAAAAAAATTTTTTTAGTTACTTTGGAAAAAAAAATATTTTTTTAGTTACTTTGGAAAAAAAAATATTTTTTTAGTTACTTTGGAAAAAAAAATATTTTTTTAGTTTCTTTGGAAAAAAAAATATTTTTTTAGTTACTTTGGGAAAAAAAATATTTTTTTAGTTACTTTGGAAAAAAAAATATTTTTTTAGTTACTTTGGAAAAAAAAATATTTTTTTAGTTACTTTGGAAAAAAAATATTTTTTTAGTTACTTTGGAAAAAAAAATATTTTTTTAGTTACTTTGGAAAAAAAATATTTTTTTAGTTACTTTGGAAAAAAAAATATTTTTTTAGTTACTTTGGGAAAAAAAATATTTTTTTAATTACTTTGGAAAAAAATATATTTTTTTAGTTACTTTGGAAAAAAAAAAATTTTTTAGTTACTTTGGAAAAAAAAATATTTTTTTAGTTACTTTGGAAAAAAAAAATTTTTTTAATTACTTTGGAAAAAAAATATTTTTTTAGTTACTTTGGGAAAAAAAAAATTTTTTTAATTACTTTGGAAAATTTTTTTTTTTTTAGTTACTTTGGAAAAAAAATATTTTTTTAGTTACTTTGGAAAAAAAAATATTTTTTTAGTTACTTTGGAAAAAAAATATTTTTTTAGTTACTTTGGAAAAAAAAATATTTTTTTAGTTACTTTGGAAAAAAAAATATTTTTTTAGTTACTTTGGAAAAAAAAATATTTTTTTAGTTACTTTGGAAAAAAAAATATTTTTTTAGTTACTTTGGAAAAAAAAATATTTTTTTAGTTACTTTGGAAAAAAAAATATTTTTTTAGTTACTTTGGAAAAAAAAATATTTTTTTAGTTACTTTGGAAAAAAAAAATTTTTTTTAGTTACTTTGGAAAAAAAAATATTTTTTTAGTTACTTTGGAAAAAAAAATATTTTTTTAGTTTCTTTGGAAAAAAAAATTTTTTTTAGTTACTTTGGAAAAAAAATTATTTTTTTAGTTTCTTTGGAAAAAAAAATATTTTTTTAGTTACTTTGGAAAAAAAAATATTTTTTTAGTTACTTTGGAAAAAAAAATATTTTTTTAGTTACTTTGGAAAAAAAAATATTTTTTTTAGTTTCTTTGGAAAAAAAAAAATTTTTTTAGTTACTTTGGGAAAAAAAATATTTTTTTAGTTACTTTGGAAAAAAAAATATTTTTTTAGTTACTTTGGAAAAAAAAATATTTTTTTAGTTACTTTGGAAAAAAAAAATTTTTTTAGTTACTTTGGAAAAAAAAAATTTTTTTTAGTTACTTTGGAAAAAAAAAAATTTTTTTAGTTACTTTGGAAAAAAAAATATTTTTTTAGTTACTTTGGAAAAAAAAATATTTTTTTAGTTACTTTGGAAAAAAAAATATTTTCTTAGTTACTTTGGGAAAAAAAATATTTTTTTAGTTACTTTGGAAAAAAAAATATTTTTTTAGTTACTTTGGAAAAAAAAATATTTTTTTAGTTACTTTGGAAAAAAAAATATTTTTTTAGTTACTTTGGAAAAAAAATATTTTTTTAGTTACTTTGGAAAAAAAAATATTTTTTTAGTTACTTTGGAAAAAAAAATATTTTTTTAGTTACTTTGGAAAAAAAAATATTTTTTTAGTTACTTTGGAAAAAAAAATATTTTTTTAGTTACTTTGGAAAAAAAAATATTTTTTTAGTTACTTTGGAAAAAAAAATATTTTTTTAGTTACTTTGGAAAAAAAAATATTTTTTTAGTTACTTTGGAAAAAAAAATATTTTTTTAGTTACTTTGGAAAAAAAAAATATTTTTTTAGTTACTTTGGAAAAAAAAATATTTTTTTAGTTTCTTTGGAAAAAAAAATTTTTTTTAGTTACTTTGGAAAAAAAATTATTTTTTTAGTTTCTTTGGAAAAAAAAATATTTTTTTAGTTACTTTGGAAAAAAAAATATTTTTTTAGTTACTTTGGAAAAAAAAATATTTTTTTAGTTACTTTGGAAAAAAAAATATTTTTTTTAGTTTCTTTGGAAAAAAAAATATTTTTTTAGTTACTTTGGAAAAAAAAATATTTTTTTAGTTACTTTGGAAAAAAAAATATTTTTTTAGTTACTTTGGAAAAAAAAATATTTTTTTAGTTACTTTGGAAAAAAAAATATTTTTTTAGTTACTTTGGAAAAAAAAATATTTTCTTAGTTACTTTGGAAAAAAAAATATTTTTTTAGTTACTTTGGAAAAAAAAATATTTTTTTAGTTACTTTGGAAAAAAAATATTTTTTTTTAGTTACTTTGGAAAAAAAAAAAAATTTTAGTTACTTTGGAAAAAAAAATATTTTTTTAGTTACTTTGGAAAAAAAAATATTTTTTTAGTTACTTTGGAAAAAAAATATTTTTTTAGTTACTTTGGAAAAAAAAATATTTTTTTAGTTTCTTTGGAAAAAAAGTTACTTTTTAGTTACTTTGGAAAAAAAAAAATTTTCTTAGTTACTTTGGAAAAAAAAATATTTTTTTAGTTACTTTGGAAAAAAAAAAAGATATTTTTAGTTACTTTGGAAATTATTTTTTTTTTTTAGTTACTTTGGAAAAAAAATATTTTTTTAGTTACTTTGGAAAAAAAAATATTTTTTTAGTTTCTTTGGAAAAAAAGTTACTTTTTAGTTACTTTGGAAAAAAAAAAAAATTTTTAGTTACTTTGGAAAAAAAAATATTTTTTTAGTTACTTTGGAAAAAAAAATATTTTTTTAGTTACTTTGGAAAAAAAAATATTTTCTTAGTTACTTTGGAAAAAAAAATATTTTTTTAGTTACTTTGGAAAAAAAAATATTTTTTTAGTTACTTTGGAAAAAAAATATTTTTTTTTAGTTACTTTGGAAAAAAAAAAAAATTTTAGTTACTTTGGAAAAAAAAATATTTTTTTAGTTACTTTGGAAAAAAAAATATTTTTTTAGTTACTTTGGAAAAAAAATATTTTTTTAGTTACTTTGGAAAAAAAAATATTTTTTTAGTTTCTTTGGAAAAAAAGTTACTTTTTAGTTACTTTGGAAAAAAAAAAATTTTCTTAGTTACTTTGGAAAAAAAAATATTTTTTTAGTTACTTTGGAAAAAAAAAAAGATATTTTTAGTTACTTTGGAAATTTTTTTTTTTTTTTAGTTACTTTGGAAAAAAAATATTTTTTTAGTTACTTTGGAAAAAAAAATATTTTTTTAGTTTCTTTGGAAAAAAAGTTACTTTTTAGTTACTTTGGAAAAAAAAAAAAATTTTTAGTTACTTTGGAAAAAAAAATAATTTTTTAGTTACTTTGGAAAAAAAAATATTTTTTTAGTTACTTTGGAAAAAAAAATATTTTTTTAGTTACTTTGGAAAAAAAAATATTTTCTTAGTTACTTTGGAAAAAAAAATATTTTTTTAGTTACTTTGGAAAAAAAATATTTTTTTAGTTACTTTGGAAAAAAAAATTTTTTTTTAGTTACTTTGGAAAAAAAAAATTTTTTTTAGTTACTTTGGAAAAAAAAATATTTTTTTAGTTACTTTGGAAAAAAAAATATTTTTTTAGTTACTTTGGAAAAAAAATATTTTTTTAGTTACTTTGGAAAAAAAAATATTTTTTTAGTTTCTTTGGAAAAAAAGTTACTTTTTAGTTACTTTGGAAAAAAAAATATTTTTTTAGTTACTTTGGAAAAAAAAATATTTTTTTAGTTACTTTGGAAAAAAAAATATTTTTTTAGTTACTTTGGAAAAAAAAATATTTTTTTAGTTACTTTGGAAAAAAAAAATTTTTTTAGTTACTTTGGAAAAAAAAATATTTTTTTAGTTACTTTGGAAAAAAAAATATTTTTTTAGTTACTTTGGAAAAAAAAATATTTTTTTAGTTACTTTGGAAAAAAAAATATTTTTTTAGTTTCTTTGGAAAAAAAGTTACTTTTTTAGTTACTTTGGAAAAAAAAATATTTTTTTAGTTACTTTGGAAAAAAAAATATTTTTTTAGTTACTTTGGAAAAAAAAATATTTTTTTAGTTACTTTGGAAAAAAAAATATTTTTTTAGTTACTTTGGAAAAAAAAATATTTTTTTAGTTACTTTGGAAAAAAAAATATTTTTTTAGTTACTTTGGAAAAAAAAATATTTTTTTAGTTACTTTGGAAAAAAAATATGTTTTTAGTTACTTTGGAAAAAAAAATATTTTTTTAGTTACTTTGGAAAAAAAAATATTTTTTTAGTTACTTTGGAAAAAAAAAAATTTTTTAGTTACTTTGGAAAAAAAAATAATTTTTTAGTTACTTTGGAAAAAAAAATATTTTTTTAGTTACTTTGGAAAAAAAAATATTTTTTTAGTTACTTTGGAAAAAAAATATTTTTTTAGTTACTTTGGAAAAAAAATATTTTTTTAGTTACTTTGGAAAAAAAAATATTTTTTTAGTTTCTTTGGAAAAAAAGTTACTTTTTTAGTTACTTTGGAAAAAAAGTTACTTTTTTAGTTACTTTGGAAAAAAAGTTACTTGTTTAGTTACTTTGGAAAAAAAATTACTTTTTTAGTTACTTTGTAAAAAAAGTTACTTTTTTAGTTACTTTGGAAAAAAATTACTTTTTTAGTTACTTTGGAAAAAAATTATTTTTTTAGTTACTTTGTAAAAAAAAGTTACTTTTTTAGTTACTTTGGAAAAAAAGTTACTTTTTTAGTTACTTTGGAAAAAAAGTTACTTTTTTAGTTACTTTGTAAAAAAAATTACTTTTTTAGTTACTTTGTAAAACAAGTTACTTTTTTAGTTACTTTGGAAAAAAAGTAACTTTTTTAGTTACTTTGGAAAAAAGTTACTTTTTTAGTTACTATGTTAAAAAGTTACTTTTTTAGTTACTATATTCTAAAAGTAACTTTTTTAGTTACTATATTCTAAAAGTTACTTTTTTAGTTACTTTGTAAAAAAGTTACTTTTTTAGTTACTATATTCTAAAAGTTACTTTTTTAGTTACTTTGGGAAAAAAGTAACTTTTTTAGTTACTTTGGAAAAAAAGTTACTTTTTTAGTTACTATGTTAAAAAGTTACTTTTTTAGTTACTATATTCTAAAAGTAACTTTTTTAGTTACTATATTCTAAAAGTTACTTTTTTAGTTACTTTGGAAAAAAAGTTACTTTTTTAGTTACTTTGGAAAAAAAGTTACTTTTTTAGTTACTTTGTAAAAAAAATTACTTTTTTAGTTACTTTGTAAAAAAAGTTACTTTTTTAGTTACTTTGGAAAAAAAGTTACTTTTTTAGTTACTTTGGAAAAAAAGTTACTTTTTTAGTTACTATATTCTCAAAGTTACTTTTTTAGTTACTATATTCTCAAAGTTACTTTTTTAGTTACTTTGGAAAAAAAGTTACTTTTTTAGTTACTTTGGAAAAAAAGTTACTTGTTTAGTTACTTTGGAAAAAAAATATTTTTTTAGTTACTTTGGAAAAAAAAAATTTTTTTAGTTACTTTGGAAAAAAAAAAATTTTTTTAGTTACTTTGGAAAAAAAAATATTTTTTTAGTTACTTTGGAAAAAAAAAATTTTTTTTAGTTACTTTGGAAAAAAAAATATTTTTTTAGTTACTTTGGAAAAAAAAAATTTTTTTTAGTTACTTTGGAAAAAAAAATATTTTTTTAGTTTCTTTGGAAAAAAAAAATTTTTTTAGTTACTTTGGAAAAAAAAATATTTTTTTAGTTACTTTGGAAAAAAAAATATTTTTTTAGTTACTTTGGAAAAAAAAATATTTTTTTAGTTTCTTTGGAAAAAAAAATATTTTTTTAGTTACTTTGGGAAAAAAAATATTTTTTTAGTTACTTTGGAAAAAAAAATATTTTTTTAGTTACTTTGGAAAAAAAAATATTTTTTTAGTTACTTTGGAAAAAAAATATTTTTTTAGTTACTTTGGAAAAAAAAATATTTTTTTAGTTACTTTGGAAAAAAAATATTTTTTTAGTTACTTTGGAAAAAAAAATATTTTTTTAGTTACTTTGGGAAAAAAAATATTTTTTTAATTACTTTGGAAAAAAATATATTTTTTTAGTTACTTTGGAAAAAAAAAATTTTTTTAGTTACTTTGGAAAAAAAAAAATTTTTTTAGTTACTTTGGAAAAAAAAATTTTTTTTAATTACTTTGGAAAAAAAATATTTTTTTAGTTACTTTGGGAAAAAAAAAAATTTTTTAATTACTTTGGAAAATTTTTTTTTTTTTAGTTACTTTGGAAAAAAAATATTTTTTTAGTTACTTTGGAAAAAAAAATATTTTTTTAGTTACTTTGGAAAAAAAATATTTTTTTAGTTACTTTGGAAAAAAAAATATTTTTTTAGTTACTTTGGAAAAAAAAATATTTTTTTAGTTACTTTGGAAAAAAAAATATTTTTTTAGTTACTTTGGAAAAAAAAATATTTTTTTAGTTACTTTGGAAAAAAAAATATTTTTTTAGTTACTTTGGAAAAAAAAATATTTTTTTAGTTACTTTGGAAAAAAAAATATTTTTTTAGTTACTTTGGAAAAAAAAATTTTTTTTTAGTTACTTTGGAAAAAAAAATATTTTTTTAGTTACTTTGGAAAAAAAAATATTTTTTTAGTTTCTTTGGAAAAAAAAATTTTTTTTAGTTACTTTGGAAAAAAAATTATTTTTTTAGTTTCTTTGGAAAAAAAAATATTTTTTTAGTTACTTTGGAAAAAAAAATATTTTTTTAGTTACTTTGGAAAAAAAAATATTTTTTTAGTTACTTTGGAAAAAAAAATATTTTTTTTAGTTTCTTTGGAAAAAAAAAAATTTTTTTAGTTACTTTGGGAAAAAAAATATTTTTTTAGTTACTTTGGAAAAAAAAATATTTTTTTAGTTACTTTGGAAAAAAAAATATTTTTTTAGTTACTTTGGAAAAAAAAATATTTTTTTAGTTACTTTGGAAAAAAAAAATTTTTTTTAGTTACTTTGGAAAAAAAAAATTTTTTTTAGTTACTTTGGAAAAAAAAATATTTTTTTAGTTACTTTGGAAAAAAAAATATTTTTTTAGTTACTTTGGAAAAAAAAATATTTTCTTAGTTACTTTGGAAAAAAAAATATTTTTTTAGTTACTTTGGAAAAAAAAATATTTTTTTAGTTACTTTGGAAAAAAAAATATTTTTTTAGTTACTTTGGAAAAAAAAATATTTTTTTAGTTACTTTGGAAAAAAAATATTTTTTTAGTTACTTTGGAAAAAAAAATATTTTTTTAGTTACTTTGGAAAAAAAAATATTTTTTTAGTTACTTTGGAAAAAAAAATATTTTTTTAGTTACTTTGGAAAAAAAAATATTTTTTTAGTTACTTTGGAAAAAAAAATATTTTTTTAGTTACTTTGGAAAAAAAAATATTTTTTTAGTTACTTTGGAAAAAAAAATATTTTTTTAGTTACTTTGGAAAAAAAAATTTTTTTTTAGTTACTTTGGAAAAAAAAAATATTTTTTTAGTTACTTTGGAAAAAAAAATATTTTTTTAGTTTCTTTGGAAAAAAAAATTTTTTTTAGTTACTTTGGAAAAAAAATTATTTTTTTAGTTTCTTTGGAAAAAAAAAATTTTTTTTAGTTACTTTGGAAAAAAAAATATTTTTTTAGTTACTTTGGAAAAAAAAATATTTTTTTAGTTACTTTGGAAAAAAAAATATTTTTTTTAGTTTCTTTGGAAAAAAAAATATTTTTTTAGTTACTTTGGAAAAAAAAATATTTTTTTAGTTACTTTGGAAAAAAAAATATTTTTTTAGTTACTTTGGAAAAAAAAATATTTTTTTAGTTACTTTGGAAAAAAAAATATTTTTTTAGTTACTTTGGAAAAAAAAATATTTTTTTAGTTACTTTGGAAAAAAAAAAATTTTTTTAGTTACTTTGGAAAAAAAAATATTTTTTTAGTTACTTTGGAAAAAAAAATATTTTTTTAGTTACTTTGGAAAAAAAAATATTTTCTTAGTTACTTTGGAAAAAAAAATATTTTTTTAGTTACTTTGGAAAAAAAAATATTTTTTTAGTTACTTTGGAAAAAAAATATTTTTTTTTAGTTACTTTGGAAAAAAAAAAAAATTTTAGTTACTTTGGAAAAAAAAATATTTTTTTAGTTACTTTGGAAAAAAAAATATTTTTTTAGTTACTTTGGAAAAAAAATATTTTTTTAGTTACTTTGGAAAAAAAAATATTTTTTTAGTTTCTTTGGAAAAAAAGTTACTTTTTAGTTACTTTGGAAAAAAAAATATTTTCTTAGTTACTTTGGAAAAAAAAATATTTTTTTAGTTACTTTGGAAAAAAAAAAAAATTTTTAGTTACTTTGGAAATTTTTTTTTTTTTTTAGTTACTTTGGAAAAAAAATATTTTTTTAGTTACTTTGGAAAAAAAAATATTTTTTTAGTTTCTTTGGAAAAAAAGTTACTTTTTAGTTACTTTGGAAAAAAAAAAAAATTTTTAGTTACTTTGGAAAAAAAAATAATTTTTTAGTTACTTTGGAAAAAAAAATATTTTTTTAGTTACTTTGGAAAAAAAAATATTTTTTTAGTTACTTTGGAAAAAAAAATATTTTCTTAGTTACTTTGGAAAAAAAAATATTTTTTTAGTTACTTTGGAAAAAAAATATTTTTTTAGTTACTTTGGAAAAAAAAAATTTTTTTTAGTTACTTTGGAAAAAAAAAATTTTTTTTAGTTACTTTGGAAAAAAAAATATTTTTTTAGTTACTTTGGAAAAAAAAATATTTTTTTAGTTACTTTGGAAAAAAAATATTTTTTTAGTTACTTTGGAAAAAAAAATATTTTTTTAGTTTCTTTGGAAAAAAAGTTACTTTTTAGTTACTTTGGAAAAAAAAATATTTTTTTAGTTACTTTGGAAAAAAAAATATTTTTTTAGTTACTTTGGAAAAAAAAATATTTTTTTAGTTACTTTGGAAAAAAAAATATTTTTTTAGTTACTTTGGAAAAAAAAATTTTTTTTAGTTACTTTGGAAAAAAAAATATTTTTTTAGTTACTTTGGAAAAAAAAATATTTTTTTAGTTACTTTGGAAAAAAAAATATTTTTTTAGTTACTTTGGAAAAAAAAATATTTTTTTAGTTTCTTTGGAAAAAAAGTTACTTTTTTAGTTACTTTGGAAAAAAAAATATTTTTTTAGTTACTTTGGAAAAAAAAATATTTTTTTAGTTACTTTGGAAAAAAAAATATTTTTTTAGTTACTTTGGAAAAAAAAATATTTTTTTAGTTACTTTGGAAAAAAAAATATTTTTTTAGTTACTTTGGAAAAAAAAATATTTTTTTAGTTACTTTGGAAAAAAAAATATTTTTTTAGTTACTTTGGAAAAAAAATATGTTTTTAGTTACTTTGGAAAAAAAAATATTTTTTTAGTTACTTTGGAAAAAAAAATATTTTTTTAGTTACTTTGGAAAAAAAAAATTTTTTTAGTTACTTTGGAAAAAAAAATAATTTTTTAGTTACTTTGGAAAAAAAAATATTTTTTTAGTTACTTTGGAAAAAAAAATATTTTTTTAGTTACTTTGGAAAAAAAATATTTTTTTAGTTACTTTGGAAAAAAAATATTTTTTTAGTTACTTTGGAAAAAAAAATATTTTTTTAGTTTCTTTGGAAAAAAAGTTACTTTTTTAGTTACTTTGGAAAAAAAGTTACTTTTTTAGTTACTTTGGAAAAAAAGTTACTTGTTTAGTTACTTTGGAAAAAAAATTACTTTTTTAGTTACTTTGTAAAAAAAGTTACTTTTTTAGTTACTTTGGAAAAAAATTACTTTTTTAGTTACTTTGGAAAAAAATTATTTTTTTAGTTACTTTGTAAAAAAAAGTTACTTTTTTAGTTACTTTGGAAAAAAAGTTACTTTTTTAGTTACTTTGGAAAAAAAGTTACTTTTTTAGTTACTTTGTAAAAAAAATTACTTTTTTAGTTACTTTGTAAAACAAGTTACTTTTTTAGTTACTTTGGAAAAAAAGTAACTTTTTTAGTTACTTTGGAAAAAAGTTACTTTTTTAGTTACTATGTTAAAAAGTTACTTTTTTAGTTACTATATTCTAAAAGTAACTTTTTTAGTTACTATATTCTAAAAGTTACTTTTTTAGTTACTTTGTAAAAAAGTTACTTTTTTAGTTACTATATTCTAAAAGTTACTTTTTTAGTTACTTTGGGAAAAAAGTAACTTTTTTAGTTACTTTGGAAAAAAAGTTACTTTTTTAGTTACTATGTTAAAAAGTTACTTTTTTAGTTACTATATTCTAAAAGTAACTTTTTTAGTTACTATATTCTAAAAGTTACTTTTTTAGTTACTTTGGAAAAAAAGTTACTTTTTTAGTTACTTTGGAAAAAAAGTTACTTTTTTAGTTACTTTGTAAAAAAAATTACTTTTTTAGTTACTTTGTAAAAAAAGTTACTTTTTTAGTTACTTTGGAAAAAAAGTTACTTTTTTAGTTACTTTGGAAAAAAAGTTACTTTTTTAGTTACTATATTCTCAAAGTTACTTTTTTAGTTACTATATTCTCAAAGTTACTTTTTTAGTTACTTTGGAAAAAAAGTTACTTTTTTAGTTACTTTGGAAAAAAAGTTACTTGTTTAGTTACTTTGGAAAAAAAATTACTTTTTTAGTTACTTTGGAAAAAAAGTTACTTTTTTAGTTACTTTGGAAAAAAATTACTTTTTTAGTTACTTTGGAAAAAAATTATTTTTTTAGTTACTTTGTAAAAAAAAGTTACTTTTTTAGTTACTTTGGAAAAAAAGTTACTTTTTTAGTTACTTTGGAAAAAAGTTACTTTTTTAGTTACTTTGTAAAAAAAAGTTACTTTTTTAGTTACTTTGGAAAAAAAGTTACTTTTTTAGTTACTTTGGAAAAAAGTTACTTTTTTAGTTACTATGTTAAAAAGTTACTTTTTTAGTTACTATATTCTAAAAGTAACTTTTTTAGTTACTATATTCTAAAAGTTACTTTTTTAGTTACTTTGGTAAAAAAGTTACTTTTTTAGTTACTTTGGAAAAAAAGTTACTTTTTTAGTTACTTTGGAAAAAAAGTTACTTTTTTAGTTACGGAAAAAAGTTACTTTTTTAGTTACTTTGGAAAAAAAGTTACTTTTTTAGTTACTTTGGAAAAAAGTTACTTTTTTAGTTACTATGTTAAAAAGTTACTTTTTTAGTTACTATGTTCTAAAAGTAACTTTTTTAGTTACTATATTCTAAAAGTTACTTTTTTAGTTACTTTGGAAAAAAGTTACTTTTTTAGTTACTATGTTAAAAAGTTACTTTTTTAGTTACTATATTCTAAAAGTAACTTTTTTAGTTACTATATTCTCAAAGTTACTTATTTAGTTACTATATTCTCAAAGTTACTTTTTTAGTTACTTTGGAAAAAAGTTACTTTTTTAGTTACTTTGGAAAAAAAGTTACTTTTTTAGTTACTTTGGAAAAAAAGTTACTTTTTTAGTTACTTTGGAAAAAAAGTTACTTTTTTAGTTACTTTGGAAAAAAAGTTACTTGTTTAGTTACTTTGGAAAAAAAATTACTTTTTTAGTTACTTTGTAAAAAAAGTTACTTTTTTAGTTACTTTGGAAAAAAATTACTTTTTTAGTTACTTTGGAAAAAAATTATTTTTTTAGTTACTTTGTAAAAAAAAGTTACTTTTTTAGTTACTTTGGAAAAAAAGTTACTTTTTTAGTTACTTTGGAAAAAAGTTACTTTTTTAGTTACTTTGTAAAAAAAATTACTTTTTTAGTTACTTTGTAAAAAAAGTAACTTTTTTAGTTACTTTGGAAAAAAAGTAACTTTTTTAGTTACTTTGGAAAAAAGTTACTTTTTTAGTTACTATGTTAAAAAGTTACTTTTTTAGTTACTATATTCTAAAAGTAACTTTTTTAGTTACTATATTCTAAAAGTTACTTTTTTAGTTACTTTGGAAAAAAAGTTACTTTTTTAGTTACTATGTTAAAAAGTTACTTTTTTAGTTACTATATTCTAAAAGTAACTTTTTTAGTTACTATATTCTAAAAGTTACTTTTTTAGTTACTTTGTAAAAAAGTTACTTTTTTAGTTACTTTGTAAAAAAGTTACCTTTTTAGTTACTTTGTAAAAAAGTTACTTTTTTAGTTACTTTGTAAAAAGTTACTTTTTAGTTTCTTTGTAAAAAAGTTACTTTTTTAGTTACTATATTCTAAAAGTTACTTTTTTAGTTACTTTGGGAAAAAAGTAACTTTTTTAGTTACTTTGGAAAAAAAGTTACTTTTTTAGTTACTATGTTAAAAAGTTACTTTTTTAGTTACTATATTCTAAAAGTAACTTTTTTAGTTACTATATTCTAAAAGTTACTTTTTTAGTTACTTTGGAAAAAAAGTTACTTTTTTAGTTACTTTGTAAAAAAAGTTACTTTTTTAGTTACTTTGTAAAAAAAATTACTTTTTTAGTTACTTTGTAAAAAAAGTTACTTTTTTAGTTACTTTGTAAAAAAAGTAACTTTTTTAGTTACTTTGGAAAAAAAGTTACTTTTTTAGTTACTATATTCTCAAAGTTACTTTTTTAGTTACTATATTCTCAAAGTTACTTTTTTAGTTACTTTGGAAAAAAAGTTACTTGTTTAGTTACTTTGGAAAAAAAATTACTTTTTTAGTTACTTTGTAAAAAAAGTTACTTTTTTAGTTACTTTGGAAAAAAATTACTTTTTTAGTTACTTTGGAAAAAAATTATTTTTTTAGTTACTTTGTAAAAAAAAGTTACTTTTTTAGTTACTTTGGAAAAAAAGTTACTTTTTTAGTTACTTTGGAAAAAAGTTACTTTTTTAGTTACTTTGTAAAAAAAAGTTACTTTTTTAGTTACTTTGGAAAAAAAGTTACTTTTTTAGTTACTTTGGAAAAAAGTTACTTTTTTAGTTACTATGTTAAAAAGTTACTTTTTTAGTTACTATATTCTAAAAGTAACTTTTTTAGTTACTATATTCTAAAAGTTACTTTTTTAGTTACTTTGGAAAAAAAGTTACTTTTTTAGTTACTTTGGAAAAAAAGTTACTTTTTTAGTTACTTTGGAAAAAAAGTTACTTTTTTAGTTACGGAAAAAAGATACTTTTTTAGTTACTTTGGAAAAAAAGTTACTTTTTTAGTTACTTTGGAAAAAAGTTACTTTTTTAGTTACTATGTTAAAAAGTTACTTTTTTAGTTACTATGTTCTAAAAGTAACTTTTTTAGTTACTATATTCTAAAAGTTACTTTTTTAGTTACTTTGGAAAAAAAGTTACTTTTTTAGTTACTATGTTAAAAAGTTACTTTTTTAGTTACTATATTCTAAAAGTAACTTTTTTAGTTACTATATTCTCAAAGTTACTTTTTTAGTTACTATATTCTCAAAGTTACTTTTTTAGTTACTTTGGAAAAAAGTTACTTTTTTAGTTACTTTGGAAAAAAAGTTACTTTTTTAGTTACTTTGGAAAAAAAGTTACTTTTTTAGTTACTTTGGAAAAAAAGTTACTTTTTTAGTTACTTTGGAAAAAAAGTACTTTTTTAGTTACTTTGGAAAAAAATTACTTTTTTAGTTACTTTGGAAAAAAATTACTTTTTTAGTTACTTTGGAAAAAAATTACTTTTTTAGTTACTTTGTAAAAAAAAGTTACTTTTTTAGTTACTTTGGAAAAAAAGTTACTTTTTTAGTTACTTTGGAAAAAAGTTACTTTTTTAGTTACTTTGTAAAAAAAAGTTACTTTTTTAGTTACTTTGTAAAAAAAAGTTACTTTTTAGTTTCTTTGTAAAAAAGTTACTTTTTTAGTTACTATATTCTAAAAGTTACTTTTTTAGTTACTTTGTAAAAAAAAGTTACTCTTTTAGTTGCTTTGTAAAAAGTTACTTTTTAGTTTCTTTGTAAAAAAGTTACTTTTTTAGTTACTATATTCTAAAAGTTACTTTTTTAGTTACTATATTCTCAAAGTAACTTTTTTAGTTACTATATTCTAAAAGTTACTTTTTTAGTTACTTTGTAAAAAAAGTTACTTTTTTAGTTACTTTGTAAAAAAAATTACTTTTTTAGTTACTTTGTAAAAAAAGTTACTTTTTTAGTTACTTTGTAAAAAAAGTAACTTTTTTAGTTACTTTGGAAAAAAGTTACTTTTTTAGTTACTTTGTAAAAAAAATTACTTTTTTAGTTACTTTGTAAAAAAAGTTACTTTTTTAGTTACTTTGGAAAAAAAGTAACTTTTTTAGTTACTTTGGAAAAAAGTTACTTTTTTAGTTACTATGTTAAAAAGTTACTTTTTAGTTACTATATTCTAAAAGTAACTTTTTTAGTTACTATATTCTAAAAGTTACTTTTTTAGTTACTTTGGAAAAAAAGTTACTTTTTTAGTTACTTTGTAAAAAAAGTTACTTTTTTAGTTACTTTGTAAAAAAAATTACTTTTTTAGTTACTTTGTAAAAAAAGTTACTTTTTTAGTTACTTTGGAAAAAAAGTTACTTTTTTAGTTACTTTGGAAAAAAAGTTACTTTTTTAGTTACTATATTCTCAAAGTTACTTTTTTAGTTACTATATTCTCAAAGTTACTTTTTTAGTTACTTTGGAAAAAAAGTTACTTTTTTAGTTACTTTGGAAAAAAAGTTACTTTTTTAGTTAGTTTGGAAAAAAGTTACTTTTTTAGTTACTTTGTAAAAAAAAAGTTACTTTTTTAGTTACTTTGTAAAAAAAAGTTACTTTTTAGTTTCTTTGTAAAAAAGTTACTTTTTTAGTTACTATATTCTAAAAGTTACTTTTTTAGTTACTTTGGAAAAAAAGTTACTTTTTTAGTTACGGAAAAAAGTTACTTTTTTAGTTACTTTGTAAAAAAAGTTACTTTTTTAGTTACTTTGGAAAAAAAGTTACTTTTTTAGTTACTTTGGAAAAAGTTACTTTTTTAGTTACTTTGGAAAAAAAGTTACTTTTTTAGTTACTTTGTAAAAAGTTACTTTTTAGTTTCTTTGTAAAAAAGTTACTTTTTTAGTTACTATATTCTAAAAGTTACTTTTTTAGTTACTTTGGAAAAAAAGTTACTTTTTTAGTTACTATGTTAAAAAGTTACTTTTTTAGTTACTATATTCTAAAAGTAACTTTTTTAGTTACTATATTCTAAAAGTTACTTTTTTAGTTACTTTGGAAAAAAAGTTACTTTTTTAGTTACTTTGGAAAAAAAGTTACTTTTTTAGTTACTTTGTAAAAAAAATTACTTTTTTAGTTACTTTGTAAAAAAAGTTACTTTTTTAGTTACTTTGGAAAAAAAGTAACTTTTTTAGTTACTTTGGAAAAAAAGTTACTTTTTTAGTTACTATATTCTCAAAGTTACTTTTTTAGTTACTATATTCTCAAAGTTACTTTTTTAGTTACTTTGGAAAAAAAGTTACTTTTTTAGTTACTTTGGAAAAAAAGTTACTTGTTTAGTTACTTTGGAAAAAAAATTACTTTTTTAGTTACTTTGTAAAAAAAAGTTACTTTTTTAGTTACTTTGGAAAAAAATTACTTTTTTAGTTACTTTGGAAAAAAATTATTTTTTTAGTTACTTTGTAAAAAAAAGTTACTTTTTTAGTTACTTTGGAAAAAAAGTTACTTTTTTAGTTACTTTGGAAAAAAGTTACTTTTTTAGTTACTTTGTAAAAAAAAGTTACTTTTTTAGTTACTTTGTAAAAAAAAGTTACTTTTTAGTTTCTTTGTAAAAAAGTTACTTTTTTAGTTACTATATTCTAAAAGTTACTTTTTTAGTTACTTTGGAAAAAAAGTTACTTTTTTAGTTACGGAAAAAAGTTACTTTTTTAGTTACTTTGTAAAAAAAGTTACTTTTTTAGTTACTTTGGAAAAAAGTAACTTTTTTAGTTACTTTGGAAAAAAGTAACTTTTTTAGTTACTTTGGAAAAAAGTTACTTTTTTAGTTAAAAAGTTACTTTTTTAGTTACTTTGGAAAAAAAGTTACTTTTTTAGTTACTTTGTAAAAAAGTTACTTTTTTAGTTACTTTGTAAAAAAGTTACTTTTTAGTTTCTTTGTAAAAAAGTTACTTTTTTAGTTACTTTGTAAAAAAAAGTTACTCTTTTAGTTGCTTTGTAAAAAGTTACTTTTTAGTTTCTTTGTAAAAAAGTTACTTTTTTAGTTACTATATTCTAAAAGTTACTTTTTTAGTTACTTTGTAAAAAAGTTACTTTTTTAGTAACTTTGTAAAAAAAAGTTACTTTTTTAGTTACTTTGTAAAAAAGTTACTTTTTTAGTTACTTTGTAAAAAGTTACTTTTTAGTTTCTTTGTAAAAAAGTTACTTTTTTAGTTACTATATTCTAAAAGTTACTTTTTTAGTTACTATATTCTAAAAGTTACTTTTTTAGTTACTTTGTAAAAAAATTACTTTTTTAGTTATTTTGTAAAAAAAAGTTACTTTTTAGTTTTTTTGTAAAAAAGTTACTTTTTTAGTTACTTTGTAAAAAAAAGTTACTTTTTTAGTTACTTTGTAAAAAAAAGTTACTTTTTTAGTTACTTTGTAAAAAGTTACTTTTTAGTTTCTTTGTAAAAAAGTTACTTTTTTAGTTACTATATTCTAAAAGTTACTTTTTTAGTTACTATATTCTCAAAGTTACTTTTTTAAGTTACTTTGTTAAAAAGTTACTTTTTTAGTTACTATATTCTAAAAGTAACTTTTTTAGTTACTATATTCTAAAAGTAACTTTTTTTAGTTACTATATTCTAAAAGTAACTTTTTTAGTTACTATATTCTAAAAGTAACTTTTTTAGTTACTATATTCTAAAAGTAACTTTTTTAGTTACTATATTCTAAAAGTTACTTTTTTAGTTACTTTGGAAAAAAAGTTACTTTTTTAGTTACTTTGGAAAAAAAGTTACTTTTTTAGTTACTTTGTAAAAAAAATTACTTTTTTAGTTACTTTGTAAAAAAAGTTACTTTTTTAGTTACTTTGGAAAAAAAGTTACTTTTTTAGTTACTTTGGAAAAAAAGTTACTTTTTTAGTTACTATATTCTCAAAGTTACTTTTTTAGTTACTATATTCTCAAAGTTACTTTTTTAGTTACTTTGGAAAAAAAGTTACTTTTTTAGTTACTTTGGAAAAAAAGTTACTTTTTTAGTTACTTTGGAAAAAAAATTACTTTTTTAGTTACTTTGTAAAAAAAGTTACTTTTTTAGTTACTTTGGAAAAAAATTACTTTTTTAGTTACTTTGGAAAAAAATTATTTTTTTAGTTACTTTGTAAAAAAAAGTTACTTTTTTAGTTACTTTGGAAAAAAAGTTACTTTTTTAGTTACTTTGGAAAAAAGTTACTTTTTTAGTTACTATATTCTAAAAGTTACTTTTTTAGTTACTTTGGAAAAAAAGTTACTTTTTTAGTTAGTAACTTTTTTTCCAAAGTAACTAAAACAGTAACTTTTTTTCCAAAGTAACTAAAAATAACTTTTTTCCAAAGTAAAAAAGTAACTTTTTTAAAAGTTAAAAAAGTAAAAAAGTAACTTTTTTAACACATTCCTGTTGTTCCTGGTTACTCCACACAATAAAACTCTACTTTGTGGAACTGTCAGAAACTGGATAAGAAGTACAACTGCCCCAGGGTTAGCTTTTCCTCCACACAATCAAAGTGTTCTGACTAGCATTCCCAGGAAACTGGATGAAGAGAACCAATATTTTCCATTCTGATGTGCAACCTTTCATGCATGCCGAGGTAGGCGATCATATCGTCAACGTGAAGCTGACAGCAGGAACATGCTCGAACCAGTATTTTCCATTCTGATGTGCAACCTTTCATGCATGCCGAGGTAGGCAATCATATCGTCAACGTGAAGCTGACAGCAGGAACATGCTCGAAACGTATAGTCTCTGTGTTAAATGGCTGTTGTCTTACCAGCAACTGGTCTAAAACTCCCCGTCAGGGAATCGAACCCTGGTCTTCCGCGTGACAAGCGGAGATACTGACCACTATACTAACGAGGACTGCGCTAGCAGGAATTTTGGCTAGTGAAAAAAAGTGGCGCTGTTCCGGCCTTTAAATGGAATTCCTAGAGCTATACAGGGGAGGCTTTAAGTGTAGTAGACATTTACTGTCACTCAATGACACAGCAGCTGTGACTGAATCCATTCGGAAATCATGTTGTCTGGCATCTGAAATGTTTGCTGTCAATGGTGAATAGTGCATTGAGCCTGGGCAGGTGCGTAAAAGTAATTTTCAGCAGTTTCTGTAGTGTAGTGGTTATCACGTTTGCTTCACACGCGAAAGGTCCCCTGTCGAAACTGGGCGGAAACATTGTTCTTTGTTCCTGGTTACTCCACACAATAAAACTCTACTTTGTGGAACTGTCAGAAACTGGATAAGAAGTACAACTGCCCCAGGGTTAGCTTTTCCTCCACAAAATTAAAGTGTTCTGACTAGCGTTCCCAGCAAACTGGATAAAGAGAACCAGTATTTTCCATTCTGATGTGCAACCTTTCATGCATGCCGAGGTAGGCGATCATATCGTCAACGTGAAGCTGACAGCAGGAACGTGCTCGAACCAGTATTTTCCATTCTGATGTGCAACCTTTCATGCATGCCGAGGTAGGCGATCATATCGTCAACGTGAAGCTGACAGCAGGAACATGCTCGAAACGTATAGTCTCTGTGTTAAATGGCTGTTGTCTTACCAGCAACTGGTCTAAAACTCCCCGTCAGGGAATCGAACCCTGGTCTTCCGCGTGACAAGCGGAGATACTGACCACTATACTAACGAGGACTGCACTAGCAGGAATTTTGGCTAGTGAAAAAAAGTGGCGCTGTTCCGGCCTTTAAATGGAATTCCTAGAGCTATACAGGGGAGGCTTTAAGTGTAGTAGACATTTACTGTCACTCAATGACACAGCAGCTGTGACTGAATCCATTCGGAAATCATGTTGTCTGGCATCTGAAATGTTTGCTGTCAATGGTGAATAGTGCATTGAGCCTGGGCAGGTGCGTAAAAGTAATTTTCAGCAGTTTCTGTAGTGTAGTGGTTATCACGTTTGCTTCACACGCGAAAGGTCCCCTGTCGAAACTGGGCGGAAACATTGTTCTTTGTTCCTGGTTACTCCACACAATAAAACTCTACTTTGTGGAACTGTCAGAAACTGGATAAGAAGTACAACTGCCCCAGGGTTAGCTTTTCCTCCACAAAATTAAAGTGTTCTGACTAGCGTTCCCAGCAAACTGGATAAAGAGAACCAGTATTTTCCATTCTGATGTGCAACCTTTCATGCATGCCGAGGTAGGCGATCATATCGTCAACGTGAAGCTGACAGCAGGAACATGCTCGAACCAGTATTTTCCATTCTGATGTGCAACCTTTCATGCATGCCGAGGTAGGCGATCATATCGTCAACGTGAAGCTGACAGCAGGAACATGCTCGAAACGTATAGTCTCTGTGTTAAATGGCTGTTGTCTTACAAGCAACTGGTCTAAAACTCCCCGTCAGGGAATCGAACCCTGGTCTTCCGCGTGACAAGCGGAGATACTGACCACTATACTAACGAGGCAAGCCGTGTATAGTTGGCATACGCTGACAGCCAATGAAATTGCAGCATTATTAACGCTGTCCAAGGTCCTCAAAATCCACTTTCATGTCGCTGGTTTCAGCTCCTGGACGCAGGTACGAGTCCCACTTGGGGCAAGGCCACACATCAATGATAAAGAGCTATTTATGAATCAAGAAATGTTTATCCAACTGTACCGTTTACTGATTATCACTAGATTGTAGTGACAGATAGATTATCAAGTACTTGAATTATTTATGGCTATTAACCTATTATATTGCAGTTTTCCTAATTATGAACATTTAAATTGCGATCACTTAATTAAATATGTATTTACTGTTCACTATAATGATTCACTTATTAATGAGACATGTAGACATTAGTGAACAGAACATAATTTATTAAACACAACAGAGACAGTGACTGTTGAACACAGAGCCCATATTGCAAATACACAACACAAATATGTACAACAAATATAATAATGAATCCAGTACAAAATCTAATTATTAAAATGAGCAAAGATATACAGTATATACACGACAACACACTCCCCCTTTCTCTTACTTTCCCTTTTCAACCTCCCATCTCTTTTTTTCTGTCTCATAAAAAGCAGACTCCTGGAACTCATTCCAGGTCGTCTGCTTCTCCATGCCCTGGTCTTTGTAAAGGGAAAATACTTTACTGGGGCAGTAGATGTACTTCCCTGTTAGTCCAGGGAAACCCGTATGAATGTGAGGACTGTTTGGGCCCTGCTTCAGCTCCATCTTACAGAATCCGCACTTGCGACCTGTGGGCTGGGGTTCAGTCCTCTTCCTCTTCTGCTGTCCTCTCTCCTCCACCCTTTTCTTTGTGGCATCCAGTTCCAGCTGAAAGAACTTTGTCTCTGCAAAGTCTACAAAGGGCATTCTTGGGTTTGTCAGACCTTCTGCACCGTAAGCTTTAAAAACTTTAGTGGAGCAGTAAAAGTATCTGACAGGGCCCTGCTGGTAGAAGAAGTGGATAGAAGAACCATCGTTCTCATACCTGGACTTTGGCTGGCCACAAGAAAGACACCTTTTTGTCTGGGCCTTCTTTTCCTTTGACTGTTGTTGTTGTTGTTGTTGTTGTTGCTGCTTCTCCATGATGTTTTGGACTATCTTCTCAATGGAGGCTTGAGTCAGGGTGTGAACAGGTGGAGGTGGGTTAATGACAGCAACAGGCATGGTCACAACTGGCACACTGGTGGTCTCACTGCCCTCTGTCAGAGAGTGCCAGAGTTCCTGCCTCTCTTGCAGTTTTTCTGGGCTGACATTCAGAGATGAGCTGGTGTTCAACAACTTGCTCAGGTACTTTAAATACAGCGAGATGTGCAGTTTTGTTGTTGGGTGGAGCATGCTGTTGGGGTCTGTACAGGAGTTGTGGACAAGAGCAGCATAGTCCTGGTCCACAAGCTTGAGCATGTCCTTCTGCCCACGGCGTTTATTCAGCAGGTTGTCGATGGCTGCCTTCATGGGGACCGGCCATCGCTTGTGGTCCAACACAAACACTCTCCCTCCTGTCTTCACAGGTCCAGTGCGGGCACCAGTTGGTGAGGACAGCAGGGGCAGAGTCGGCCGGCATGTGGTTTCTATAAAAACAAAAGACAGAATACAATAAGACATTCTCACCTACAGAAGAGAGAAGCCCTAATTCATACACTCGTATGGGTGAAAACACACTTTCCACTTTTAGATAAGTGGCTGACTGGTATGTTTATTCAATAACACATTAAATATTGTCACATCTTTTAAAAAAGTGAATCATCCATTACGCTTGTCATGAAAAATGAAATATGAATAAAATCGAGTTCCTACCAACTGAGGTGTGGTGCACTACTTTGTCTGTGTGTTTGATGTTTACCTGTTGTAGTGGGATTCACTTCTGGTTTGACAGCAGAATCAGCAGCAGGGCAGGGAGGAAACTGAAGCATCTTGGGCGGTGCCGTTGAGGAGGACCGAGGAAGCGCAGACTGGGCAGCGGGCGGGCCGCTGAGAGGAGGTGGATTCAGGGCCTGGGCGGAGTCTGTCTTGCTCCTGTGCTTGTCCCAGTCCAGAATAACTGGGCGGCAACCAGGTTCAACATATTCCAGGCCAAACTTCTCTCCAGTGTCTCTACTAGTGAGATGAAAAGCTGGATATTTGACCTGCCCCAACACCCGTTCAGAGACCGCGTTAAGGTGTGCAATCAATGCCGGATCAAAGACAGCTGGGAGGGGAACACCTGGCTGCTTCAAGTCCACCAGGCGCTGGTAGTTCCACCGTGCCACCCCAGTCATCCCCTGAGCCTGAAACAGCTCTGTGGAAACACGTGTTCCAGTGACCCACTGAGCCTGGTGGAAGTGATAGCCCTCCTGCTGGGATGTGCCTCTGATGGGGATCCAAACAGGAACTTTGGCCCCATCACCCTGCACATGGTTCAGCTGCAGTGTTCCTCCATGCTTGTACAGAGTCCCACCTTCCACCACAGGATCACTCAGGCAACTTCGCAGGATGTGCACCCGCTGAATCCGCCATTCCTTCAGCATTGAGGGCTTGAAGAGAGGAGCACCATTTGGATCCCCCGCGAGGTGAAACTGCTGGAAAACTCCCTCGACCCTCTTGATGAGCTCCTCGGGCTTTGGAATCCTGGTCCTGCAGTGCTCGCGAATGTGGGTCTTGGTTGGGTTGGCAGGCTGGATTCCACAGAAGGCATAGGCGTCCTTAAGCCTCTGCAGGTCTTCCTGATCCACCACAGAAAAAGCTGCAGACAGGAACTGCGCAAAAGAGCTGTACAGGGCATGATGCTCTGACACACACTCACGGAGGAACCGCCTCATACAGTGGAATAAGTCCAGCTTGATGGTGATGTTTGCACTGAAGTGGGATCTTGATGCACAGGTGTTCAGCAGGTTACCAGAAGTGGCCCCGGCAACAATGGCATCAGTTGTTCGCCAAGAATCCCAGTTCAGCTGCTCTCCTGCAAACGATTCAGCCACCTTAAATGCTGCACAGCAATCCCTGAAAGAACAAATATAGACAAAGTATAGCCGTGAATGTTAAAGCAGTCATATCAAGCACCATGTGTAGTCCAGTGTATACGGTCATCACAATAAAATCAATGCAAAAGGATTTTCTGTCGTCAAACTGGAAATATGAAAAGCAATGTAAGTTGTGATTCTGAGCTGTTTGTGTCACCAATGTTGGTAAAAAGTACTGGTTATAATTTACCTGTCTACCCACTGGTATTGTGCCTTCTCTATGCCTGCAGTGCTGTAGCGCTGTGCTAGTCCCTCGTACATGGGCTTCAGGGACTTCTCCGTCTCCGACTGCACCATCACCCATGAAAGGATCATCCAGTTCTCATTCATGACCGCATACGAGGACATGGTGCCGGATGAAAAGGTGACCTTCCTCGCAACTTTGCGTGTGTGGTCTGAGCGGAGAGCCTGTCCAAAGGTACCCTGCAGGAGTTGTTTGATGGCGCTCTCCTGGTGCTGGTACTCGTGCAGCAGACAGTCAGTCAGGTAGTGAGCAGACACAGCGATCCCGTTCCAGCCAACTGGATCACCGTACTCTCCGAAGGGAGCCGGCTTGGTTTCCTGTCTGATGAACTGAGTGATGGTTCTTTGGTCGTACTTTCCTGCCTCAGCATCCATGATGTTTTGGCAGCTGAGGAGGTAGGCCAGGTGAGCACGTTCAAACTTCAGGTGCATCATCTCCATTATCTGCTTTGCCATATCGGTGGGTGAGTTGCCTGTCCGCCTGAGCTCGTCCATGACTGATTTACAAATGGCCTTCTTGTAGGTCAGTACTGCTGGCAACAGGTTTGTGAACCTCTTTGGGAGTTTGTCCAGCCACACTGGGTTATCAGCGTACCACCTCTTCCTGCACACTTTGCAGCACAGTCTGGATGACAACAGGTAGTACTGTCCAGTGACACCGACAATCACACGAGGTCTACCAACACCTGCAGAGACAACTTGAGGCCGGGCACAACCTTCAATGCACGGCAGAGTGTAATTGTTCCTCAGTCTAGCCATCAAGTCATTCTCTGGCTTCCATATGAAGAAGGGATGGAGCTGAAAGTACTTTGGAGAAGGAAGATCAGAGATGCTGTCTATTAATTCTGGCTGGGGAGGGAGATGCCACAATGACACCATCTTCATAAGGTTGCGCACAGGAAAGCAGCCTGGCCAGAGACCCGTGGATTCCAGCTCTGTCTTCATCCAGATCCTCTGCTGCTGTGAACAGGTCCACTGGCTGACTTCATGGTCGTAGCCAGGGAGCTGTGGAGGAGGACGGGTGGGGACAGCTAACGGCCTGGGTGATGGCTCACCTAGTCAGACAAGAATAAACGGAGCAAATTAGTACGATTCTGGGTGCGTCTTGATTTAATCTTTTGACATGAAAAACCTTCTAATACGAACGTTGATCTCTCTGTGCAGGTGACAAGCTGGACACTGGACTGCTGCCTACCTATTGTCTGAATACAGTGCAGCAGCAACTGTATAGAATTAACAACAGTTTTGATGAACACTACATGAAGTATATTTTTAAGATGCAAATACAGGTCAAATAACACACACCAGGGACTGTGACAGTCGCCTCTGTTGCTGGACGACCCGCTCCTTCTGGCAGCAGTGTTGAACACGGTGGAGATTTTGCGAAGTCGTGATGTCTCTACCAGCAAAGCCGTTGTTTAAATCAGGCATATGACTCTGAGGCTCTGAGGCGGTGAAGATTGCACCGGTTAGACAGACAAGCAGGATGTCCAAAACCCCTGTTGCACTGATGTGTGGTGGGTGGGCGCACACTCATTCACACACACACACACACACCCTCACCCCCCCCCCCCCCGATGCTCTCCTCGGTTCATGGGGAAGTCCAAGAGCTGAGCCAGCAAATTCACACAAAGAAGGAAGACTGAGACGCCACCTAGTCTAGAGAAGAAAAGAAGGGGAAACCCCCGGACGGAGTCATAAGGACCGAGTCAGCGGTTTCAGGGAAAAGCTATAGGGCGGTCAGATCAGTAAGATTAGCCTGGGGGAAGCATAAATAACTTGCCCTTGACAGTGGCGGCATTAAGTCTGCGGGGGAGCTCTTTTCGACACACAGAGAGACCCGGCTTTCTGAAGATTACGCTAAAGTAAGGGTTTTTGTGTCATCAATCAAGTGATGTGAAGGGTAGGAATCCGTTTGAAGTCAGACATCTGAGCCCGGACGAGTATATAGGGGCAGTTTTGAAACAGCAGAAGGACCTTGAAGACGCTTTTGGAGCAGGAGTTGGGAGGAGACGGAGTTCGGAGTTGGAAGGAGTCTCGAACCCCGTGCAGGCTTCGAAGCCTGCACGGAGGTGAAACTTTAACTTTTTGCAGAATCTCCGGACTTTGAGAGTCGGAGTTTTTAAGAAAACTTAGAAGGTTTTTTTTAAGTCGAAACAGGAGAGAAAGCTCACTCTGTCCAGTCCTGCGCTGGGTGAATCATTAACTTTTTCCTCCGTAAGCTACACAGCAAGCCCGTCTGCTGGCTGAGTCAGTGTTTTTAAGATCCTTTGTCTGTAAACTACTTTGAAGGGGTTTTTGAATACTTAGGTGATTTTTTCTTATAATTTTCAGTTAACGATTTTCTCTCTGTATTTTGGACCAAGAGACTACACTTTGATTTAAATGCAAATAAATAAATAACGAATTAGTTTCTTCGACCAAGTCCTTTTCTTCATATTTTCATGAGAATCGAGCCTACAGAGGGGAGTTACGCCTCAGATGATCCCCTTCAGCCCCTGAGGTAAGTTGTGTTTGATCCAGCTCGGTACATTACTGATGGCATTCCTGACATGCCCCAAACCACAATTGATACTTATTCAAATTATTTTCGCTCTAGTTTAAGAGAAGTCACCCGGGAGAGACCGGCTTGCGTTTGAAAGAGCTTTATATCTGCTTGGGCTCTCAAGCAGGATCATATCAATTACGAAAGGATTAAGAAAAATCTAAACAAAAGAAATAAAAAGAGTCAAGTGAATACTGGACTCTTATAAAACCAAATCATAGTCCTAGCGACAGACTACACTGTCTATGTGAGTGGCTGCGGGTCAAGTCAGATAAGACAGTAGGCCAGCTTTGGACCAGGCTGGTGGTCAAATAATTAAAGAATATTCGGTGCAATATTATAACCCGGTAAAAAGATCAATCTTAGAGTAAAGCAGTGCGCGAGGCAAATTAGGGAGAATTCTGAAACCCTTTTCTTTTCACAATATCTCCCGCACGGTCAGATGTGAGAATCATATAAGGAACGGAGTAAAAACCTATCCTCTCCTTCTAGCCAGATCTTAAGGCAATAAGGAGTTCACACAGGGAGGGGCCGGATCCACCGGGCATGAGTCACGTGGAGTCTGGCTCCCTCTGGTGCATCGCAAGGGTTGATGTATCACCAGCTGGCTCTCCTGCAATCTGTGCATCAATGATTGACACGGAGATCAGTCGGCTCACTCTTTTATGCGTTTCACATAAAAGGCCTCCTATTTGCTTATTACTAACTATTTCCAGATGAATTGAAAAGATTTACATAAGGAATCTAGTTTTAATAACCCAAATAGAAATAATAAAAAAAAATAAAAAAATTAATAATTATTAATTTTTAAATTTTTTATTATCGAATCAAAAAATCGTGAGGGGTCACCCCCCAGAAATCACGTAACATGGCGCCCAACGTGGGGCTCGAGAGGGATTAGATCCTAGAAACACTAGAACGTGTATTCTGGGTAGAACAGAGGTTCCCTCTCGGGTTAAAGTACACGGATCCTCCCGAGGATAAAAAGAAAAGTGATGTAATTCAACCAGCGAAATCAAGCTGAGGTGATATATTGAACTCTGCCAGAAGTGGTAAAAAAATCGACAATCCTCGACCGACGTTCGCAACACTCGTCCGTCAGTACCGGCAGTCAAGGAAAAGATTTTATCACTCTGCTCTCTCTATTAGGAATCGGTACCAGGGATCGAGGCAGTCAATAAATCCTTTAAAAAACTTGACCGTCCTTCTCACAGGAGAAGGAGTCGTTCAGTTAAAACGGGACAAATAGACAGATCCGTAGTGTTAAAAAACTTAGAACCAAGTAGAGAGGAAACCCTTAAATTAAAAGTACTTCACGGGAGGGCATTTAAGAGATTTAGTGGACAGAGATATTGATCGCTGCGCATAGGTTTAAAGGATACCTAGCTTGTCGACACAGAGGCCCGGCGAGAGCATACGATTTTAAATAAAATAGTATAGTATCCTCCCCCGTCTAAAAACAGGGTGCCCTTTTTAGCACACCGCTGTAGACAGAGAAGGTCTAGTTGAGCTGATCACTCAATGCAATTAATGACTCAGGCACTGAAGAGATGAAAAAGGGCAAAATCCTTCCCTAGTCAATATATTGGAAGATTATATCATAGTTATATAATAAAGAAAGGTTCAATGTATTGTTCGTAATAATATTACAGTAATATTATTGCAGGGCTGGATGGTATTATCAGTATATGATGATGGCATTTAGCAGAGACCTGAGAGAATGAGGCTCTGAAACACCAAAACGTGTGGAACAGGGGAACTGATTGATTTCTCTCAGGATAGAATCAGGGTGTAGGATATTACCGCAGTGGTATCGCAGCACGTTGGATTTTATTGCTGTTATATATTAAAATAATAGTATTTCGAAAATGGAGGAGGAAGGAACGGAATGGGGTTCAGAAAGTGAGGACCCTCCTCATGGGGGGTTATCTCCCCCCCACTTTGAGCAACCGCGGAGGACATTATGTCCAGATCCCCGTAAATACGCTGATCCGGGTAGTTATTGCAGGGAATTAAGGAAAGCCCTGGAGCCCAGTGCTCCGCCACCATATAATCAGGAATGCACAGTATATACCATGAATACAAGATATCGGTTTAGAACATCCGTGTTTAGAACACTAAAAACGATTTATAAATTTGCAGTGTGGGGTAGTATTACAGTGTTGATTTTGGTTAATATTGATAAGTGCAAAATTTAAAAAGCCCCCCTCCTTGCTCCTAGCAGAGGGAGCAGGCAAAGGAGGGGCGGCCCCCTCCTTTTTGCTCCGAGCAGAGGGAGCAGGCAGAGGAGGGGCGGCCCCCTCCTTTTTGCTCAGAGGAGAGAGAGCGAGCGGGGAAGGAGGGGCGGCCCCCTCCTTTTTGCTCAGAGGAGAGGGAGCGAGCAGGGGAGGAGGGGCAGCCCCCTCCCTTTGCTTCCCTTGCTTTCAAGGCAGCTCAGAATGAGCTAGAATAATGGTGGCAAAGAGACTTCACTAAGGAAAAAAGCAAACCGCTCGCCCACGACAAGCCACGACAGGTGGACTAAATGGCCCAAAGCCAGGCCGAAAAACGGCTAAACTTTCCCTAACTCCTTCCACCAGGTTGGAGAGGGAAAGATGCACTCACTGAGGTCCTGATTGAGCAAGCCTCTCCAATAAGGACCAATGTGCATGAGGGATTACGAAATGAGGGACACGACAAGGTCAATAGGTTTTTTGAAACAGAATCTAGTTCCTCTTCCTAACCTTAGAACACATCCAACACAAAGTGAGGTCACGGGTCAACAGTGAACGATGGTTGATGGCTTCAAGACAGCTACACCAGGAAAAAAGGAAAAAGGCAAGCCAGTATCCCAGCAAGCATGAGCCTCACGTTGACTTCTGTGACCTCACACTTGACATTCCACAAGCCGTCTGGATCATCAGCTCCTCAGGGGACAAGATTTTGCCTAGAATGAGCCTGGACAGCCATCTATTGGCATTCAGGTGAACTCCAAAATCACCTTACACTTGAACTATATAGGAGCGGCTCTATTTCTTTTCCGAGTTGCTCTAAATATAGTTCGGGTCTTTAATCCTTTAAAAGTATATAATTTTTGTTTGTTACTTTACCAGTTCCATTCTTATCAGCCGTATATTTTTACACGAGCTTCTCTGATTTTTCAGTTTCTCCTGCGAGGACATTTTGTTCATTTCTTATTTTATATTTTTTACGATCTTATCCTTTATATTAAGTAGGGATTATATACACATCGTTTGAGTGTTTTATGCAGTTGTTACGGACTGAGCATTTATTTTTAGTTTTAAAAACTTTTTCAAACTTTTAAGTTGAATATTCTAGTTAAGGAAGGAGAGAGCCTTTTCAGATTTTTATGTTTTGATTTCTACACGATTTCTACCCTGGTCATTATGTGAAAATGAATCTTGGACCAGATGACTGGCCCAGCCCAACGATCTATGATCCTGAGCTGTGCTTTCATATGGCATACAGAAGGGCGAGGGCAACAGCAGCTAACAATATCCTTCACGATTGTATAAAACTTAATCGGCTGCGAGATAGCACGCCTCAGTCTAGAAAGGACAGGTTGAAACAGGTAGTCATTTAAGGTTTTCTCTTTCTTTGATACTTTACTGCTATTTTTGTTGAATACTTTTATCCTCATCCCCTGGATATATTGGGTTTAACCTCTCATCCCTGAGGTCTCCAGGTTAACCACACCGAATCTCCAAGATCGGGGCAGGTCCAGTTGGACCGGCGGGTTGTACCACTGTCGGACTCGCCAGAATCACTCCCTGCTATCTCTCCCTCTCTGTCTCCCAACGTCAACATGACCCTGACCTCTGTCCACTCTGTGGACGAAGAAATCGATCCCCGAAACGTGTACGGGCCCTTACGTGATGCAACGGACCTGATGGACCATCAGCCCATCGGGGGAGAACCGGCCTACGCGGACCTGGGTCCTTATCAGTATCCAAATACTGAAACTGGACTTTCCGTGGGCCCGGGGGCCTTCAATCGACTCTAACGACCAGGGTGTAGAGGAATATGTCCTCTGGGACAGAAAGCGGGCTGAGACAGGTGGCGTCTCGGACGGGAGATGCTGAACTATCGACAGTGACGGGTACTGGCGTGGCTCGCATGTGACTCTGGACATTGACTTTTCTGCTCTAGGAGAGAGAAGAAAAGAAAAAATACAAAAACAAAGAGGTTGTGGGGGTATTTGGTATTTTCTGATATGTTCAACGTTTTGTATCCTGTACTTTTATGATATCTTTGAGAGGTGGATTTTGTTTTTGGGGATGGGGAGTGTTTTACTTTTTAGCGTTGCTTTTTCTTCTTTTAAACTATGTTTTCAGATAGGATTCATTTTCCTTTTCCTGTCTTTATTTCAATGATATAATTTCATGTGTTGTGTTTCAATATGATTCAGATTCCCATTGTTTTTCTGGGAATACCTGCTTTTGTGCATTTTTGATGATACAGAAGTTATGATGGACCTCTACTGTGAGAGTATGAGATGTTCTATTTTTCGTGTATCTGGTGCCATTCGAGAGAGGGTGTTAGGAGATGTGGCGAATTGGCCCAGATCGCAAAGAAAATGGTTGATCTTCCGTTCACTGAGATAGACATTGTCAAAGGTTTTAGCCTCAATTAATCATGGTAGCTACCTTTTGTGTGATACAAGAACGGAGGTAGAGACAAGTCACGATTCGCAAGAGAGGGTGTTGAACACGGTGGAGATTTTGCGAAGTCGTGATGTCTCTACCAGCAAAGCCGTTGTTTAAATCAGGCATATGACTCTGAGGCTCTGAGGCGGTGAAGATTGCACCGGTTAGACAGACAAGCAGGATGTCCAAAACCCCTGTTGCACTGATGTGTACGGGTGGGCGCACACTCATTCACACACACACACACACACCCTCACCCCCCCGATGCTCTCCTCGGTTCATGGGGAAGTCCAAGAGCTGAGCCAGCAAATTCACACAAAGAAGGAAGACTGAGACGCCACCTAGTCTAGAGAAGAAAAGAAGGGGAAACCCCCGGACGGAGTCATAAGGACCGAGTCAGCGGTTTCAGGGAAAAGCTATAGGGCGGTCAGATCAGTAAGATTAGCCTGGGGGAAGCATAAATAACTTGCCCTTGACAGTGGCGGCATTAAGTCTGCGGGGGAGCTCTTTTCGACACACAGAGAGACCCGGCTTTCTGAAGATTACGCTAAAGTAAGGGTTTTTGTGTCATCAATCAAGTGATGTGAAGGGTAGGAATCCGTTTGAAGTCAGACATCTGAGCCCGGACGAGTATATAGGGGCAGTTTTGAAACAGCAGAAGGACCTTGAAGACGCTTTTGGAGCAGGAGTTGGGAGGAGACGGAGTTCGGAGTTGGAAGGAGTCTCGAACCCCGTGCAGGCTTCGAAGCCTGCACGGAGGTGAAACTTTAACTTTTTGCAGAATCTCCGGACTTTGAGAGTCGGAGTTTTTAAGAAAACTTAGAAGTTTTTTTTTAAGTCGAAACAGGAGAGAAAGCTCACTCTGTCCAGTCCTGCGCTGGGTGAATCATTAACTTTTTCCTCCGTAAGCTACACAGCAAGCCCGTCTGCTGGCTGAGTCAGTGTTTTTAAGATCCTTTGTCTGTAAACTACTCTGAAGGGGTTTTTGAATACTTAGGTGATTTTTTCTTATATTTTTCAGTTAACGATTTTCTCTCTGTATTTTGGACCAAGAGACTACACTTTGATTTAAATGCAAATAAATAAATAACGAATTAGTTTCTTCGACCAAGTCCTTTTCTTCATATTTTCATGAGAATCGAGCCTACAGAGGGGAGTTACGCCTCAGATGATCCCCTTCAGCCCCTGAGGTAAGTTGTGTTTGATCCAGCTCGGTACATTACTGATGGCATTCCTGACATGCCCCAAACCACAATTGATACTTATTCAAATTATTTTCGCTCTAGTTTAAGAGAAGTCGCCCGGGAGAGACCGGCTTGCGTTTGAAAGAGCTTTATATCTGCTTGGGCTCTCAAGCAGGATCATATCAATTACGAAAGGATTAAGAAAAATCTAAACAAAAGAAATAAAAAGAGTCAAGTGAATACTGGACTCTTATAAAAACCAAATCATAGTCCTAGCGACAGACTACACTGTCTATGTGAGTGGCTGCGGGTCAAGTCAGATAAGACAGTAGGCCAGCTTTGGACCAGGCTGGTGGTCAAATAATTAAAGAATATTCGGTGCAATATTATAACCCGGTAAAAAGATCAATCTTAGAGTAAAGCAGTGCGCGAGGCAAATCAGGGAGAATTCTGAAACCCTTTTCTTTTCACAATATCTCCCGCACGGTCAGATGTGAGAATCATATAAGGAACGGAGTAAAAACCTATCCTCTCCTTCTAGCCAGATCTTAAGGCAATAAGGAGTTCACACAGGGAGGGGCCGGATCCACCGGGCATGAGTCACGTGGAGTCTGGCTCCCTCTGGTGCATCGCAAGGGTTGATGTATCACCAGCTGGCTCTCCTGCAATCTGTGCATCAATGATTGACACGGAGATCAGTCGGCTCACTCTTTTATGCGTTTCACATAAAAGGCCTCCTATTTGCTTATTACTAACTATTTCCAGATGAATTGAAAATATTTACATAAGGAATCTAGTTTTAATAACCCAAATAGAAATAATAAAAAAAAAATAAAAAAATAATAATTATTAATTTTTCAATTTTTTATTATCGAATCAAAAAATCGTGAGGGGTCACCCCCCAGAAATCACGTAACAGCAGACACGTGAGCTCCTGAGGAACAGGCACTGGTCTCCTTACAGTTACAGCGGCGGCTCCAAGGAGAGAAGGATCACAAAACACAATCAACGGTTTATAACAGATATGAGCACAGTGAATATGACAGATGTGTTTAAATGTTGGATGTATTTACCATCTACTTGTGAACCCTTCAGATGAGTTGGTGCAGCCAGTGTAGCAGATGGTTCTACAATGGAAAACACCTTGTCAGTCATTTATATTTTGACAAAGAAACACAACTGTTAGTATCGTTACGTCACCTTTCTCAGCCGTATCCAATGACAGACTGTTTCTCACATTAATATATAAAGAATATACTTCATTCATACACGTGTGTTTGTCTTTCAATGGGTTAATATTCAGTCGCCAGTCATTGTGATGTAACCTAGGCAGGTGAAGCAACATGGCACACTTCAAACACATGCATTCAGGTGTTAGTAACACAGCAGTTTCATACATGCATATTGTTTCTTTTTATCCATATAAGGAAACAAAGAGTGATACGTACCCTCATCATGACTGGTATCAATTCATAGTCACTGGGACAACAAGTAGAACACCAAAACACAAACAGGACCAGAACATGGTCAACATGAGAACGGTTCAAGTCATTTCATGTGGGATAAGAATTCATGGTCCCAGGGTTGTCGGTTGACCGCAGAACGTTTTTGGTGAAAAACCTCTTTTTGGTCCTGAAGCCTGTTGTCTGGCTGTTGATGATGATGCCGAAACAGCTGTTAAACACAAACAAAAAACATATCATATATACTGAATAGAATACACGATTAACAGCAAACTGTAACCGATTTTAAATCTTCAGGCGGTAGAAACAAAGAAATAAAAGACAAATGTTTACTCACAGCTCTGCACATGTTGCTTTGAAGGAGAGATACTCAGCATCCCTCTCTCCAGCTCTTCATCTTCATCCATCACTGAGATGCAAACAGACAAGAATCCGAATGTCATTAAATGAGTATCTTCTTGTACTTGGGCTGGTATGACTTAAATCACTGGAATGATGGTGTGTATGACAGAGTGTACATCTCTCTAAAACAAATAGGAAACCAGACCCACCCATGGCTTCAGCAGGAGCATGTGAGCGTTGTGTCATCACAGAGGAGCCAGAGGGCGGATGCAGCTGCTTCTGGAGGTACACCTGGAGTTTCTGCATCTTGGTCCCTGGAGCACATCTTTTCTTCAGTATAAAAGATGCATACCCATCACCCCTGCTGTGCCAAATCTCTCGCCAGGTGTTGTTGGCACGAGAGCCAAAACCAACCAGCTGGTCATCCTCCGATGCTGCTGCTTTCACAACTGGCTTTTGTTCCTCATAGCTGAGAAGAGACTGGACTTCTTGAAAGCTGAGGGAATAGCTAACAAATGACAGCAGGCTGTCCTTGTTGTGCCCCACTGCCATGAACACTCCTGCAGCCTCCTCCTTTTGCTGGTTCCTGATGAGGTAGATGGTGTACCCAATGTCATTCTCCAGGAGCCAGCGGAAGGACTTCCCCTTGTACTTCCCAAACTGCAGGATGTAATCTCCAGTCACCTCAGTTTTATCCGAAGCATCCCCTCCTCTCTGGCGGACCACAGTCAGAGCATTCTGTCTGACCAGCTCCTCCTTCACAGGTGCAGACGTGTCCTGTAGAGACGTGTTGTCTTTGAGGACTTTGGCTGCATCAGTCGGATCCTGACGGAGAAATCCCAGTGGTCCCTTACGGAACGTAACCGCCATTCTTCCAGGGAAAAAAAACTGTTTGTGCATTTTACCTGAAATGACAAAGAGTAGAATATATGAATAAGTCTATTACTACGTTATGGACAACAGCCATTGTTTTCATAACAGATGTTTAGGAGGTTAGTATATCAGCCTAACAGCTGATGTTGATCATGTGTGGACCTTCAGTGCCTGTCTTTCTGTCAACTTGACATGAACAGTTTGTTAAGTCAGTGATTTACACTTCAAAGGCAGACCCCCCTGTGGGTGAAACCCTTTGAATGACTCATAGAAAAGCCGGAACTTGGGAGGTGAAGGAAGCTCAGCCTGGTGGGAAGTCACACCTTCATTTACGACCCCCCCAGTCATGTGACTCAAGTAACAATGAAGTGTGAAGTGTCTTATCAAGAAACGCCCGGAACTCAATTCACCTTTTCACCCTCCCAAACAGACATGCACGAGACTAGAGTATGATTATACTATGTAATAACATAAACAGGCCTTGTACTTCAGTAAAAAAATATGTATTAATACCACCACATGGTGGAAATACTCTTTGAGTAAAAGTCCTGCATTCAAATCTTACTTACTCAAAGTCTGACTTAAGTAAAAGTACAAAAAAGCATGTGTTCATCACTTTAATGACTTTATATACTGCTGGTAGTTTAATCTGTAATAACACATCATTTATTAGTTGAGTATATTTTGTCTGATATCCTGAATCTGCCAAGTAACTAACGTTAGTAACTAATGCTGTCAAACACACGTGGAGCAGTTAATGTACATAACTATGAACTACATGCATTAATGACGATACGTGACGTGATACAACGGAGACGTGCATGTTTATTTAACGTTAACGTGATTGACATGAACCACCGGGTCCGGTCACAGCTTGTTGTTCTTTTGTTACGTGTCCGTAAAGTAACAGAGTATATCTTACGTTCACCATAACCTCAACCGGCCGCTGCTCAGCCTCTATGTTCACTGACATGCGTCGTAAACGGCAACTCATTTTATTTGAATGCACGTTCGTGTTAACTTGTGATACTTTGTCACAAAAACGCATCAAAGTCGGACATGAATTAACCGGTATGAACCGTTAACGGCTCCAGATTACGTTACGTTGTAAGGTAACGAACTCATACAGAAGTCCGACTTCGACACAATAACACAAAAAAAAACACAACTCACTTTATCTTTGAAGCTTTCAAGTGAATGTCAGACAGCCCAGACTAATTGTCATGACATTTTAATTCATTGTTATTCATCTTAATGACTTACCGTTCAACGTAGTGTCCACGCAGCGAATAGCTCCAGAAAATGCGGGCTGTCGATGCTCTTTCCAGGCTCCGACTGACTGACAAACACCGGAGAAAATCTTTGTCTCGCAAAACGGCACCACAGCGCTGCTGCTGCTGGTGGCCAAAGATATATTACATCCGTACTGGTTTAGGACTACCATTGAAAATGAATGGGAAACGGTTTAGGGAGTTTTAGCTAAAGAATCCCCGGGTGCCGCGCGGAAGACAAGGGTTCGATTCCCTGACGGGGAGTTTTAGACCAGTTGCTGGTAAGACAACAGCCATTTAACACAGAGACTATACGTTTCGAGCATGTTCCTGCTGTCAGCTTCACGTTGACGATATGATCGCCTACCTCGGCATGCATGAAAGGTTGCACATCAGAATGGAAAATACTGGTTCGAGCATGTTCCTGCTTCAGCTTCACGTTGACGATATGATCGCCTACCTCGGCATGCATGAAAGGTTGCACATCAGAATGGAAAATACTGGTTCTCTTTATCCAGTTTGCTGGGAACGCTAGTCAGAACACTTTAATTTTGTGGAGGAAAAGCTAACCCTGGGGCAGTTGTACTTCTTATCCAGTTTCTGACAGTTCCACAAAGTAGAGTTTTATTGTGTGGAGTAACCAGGAACAAAGAACAATGTTTCCGCCCAGTTTCGACAGGGGACCTTTCGCGTGTGAAGCAAACGTGATAACCACTACACTACAGAAACTGCTGAAAATTACTTTTACGCACCTGCCCAGGCTCAATGCACTATTCACCATTGACAGCAAACATTTCAGATGCCAGACAACATGATTTCCGAATGGATTCAGTCACAGCTGCTGTGTCATTGAGTGACAGTAAATGTCTACTACACTTAAAGCCTCCCCTGTATAGCTCTAGGAATTCCATTTAAAGGCCGGAACAGCGCCACTTTTTTTCACTAGACAAAATCCCTGCTAGCGCAGTCCTCGTTAGTATAGTGGTCAGTATCTCCGCTTGTCACGCGGAAGACCAAGGTTCGATTCCCTGACGGGGAGTTTTAGACCAGTTGCTGGTAAGACAACAGCCATTTAACACAGAGACTATACGTTTCGAGCATGTTCCTGCTGTCAGCTTCACGTTGACGATATGATCGCCTACCTCGGCATGCATGAAAGGTTGCACATCAGAATGGAAAATACTGGTTCGAGCATGTTCCTGCTGTCAGCTTCACGTTGACGATATGATCGCCTACCTCGGCATGCATGAGAGGTTGCACATCAGAATGGAAAATACTGGTTCTCTTTATCCAGTTTGCTGGGAACGCTAGTCAGAACACTTTGATTTTGTGGAGGAAAAGCTAACCCTGGGGCAGTTGTACTTCTTATCCAGTTTCTGACAGTTCCACAAAGTAGAGTTTTATTGTGTGGAGTAACCAGGAACAAAGAACAATGTTTCCGCCCAGTTTCGAACAGGGGACCTTTCGCATGTAAAGCAAACGTGATAACCACTACACTACGGAAACTGCTAAAAATTACTTTTACGCACCTGCCAGGCTCAATGCACCATTCACCATTGACAGCAAACATTTCAGATGCCAGACAACATGATTTCCGAATGGATTCAGTCACAGCTGCTGTGTCATTGAGTGACAGTAAATGTCTACTACACTTAAAGCCTCCCCTGTATAGCTCTAGGAATTCCATTTAAAGTCCGGAACAGCGCCACTTGGTCAGTATCTCCGCTTGTCACGCGGAAGACCATGGTTCGATTCCCTGACGGGGAGTTTTAGACCAGTTGCTGGTAAGACAACAGCCATTTAACACAGAGACTATACGTTTCGAGCATGTTCCTGCTGTCAGCTTCACGTTGACGATATGATCGCCTACCTCGGCATGCATGAAAGGTTGCACATCAGAATGGAAAATACTGGTTCGAGCATGTTCCTGCTGTCAGCTTCACGTTGACGATATGATCGCCTACCTCGGCATGCATGAAAGGTTGCACATCAGAATGGAAAATACTGGTTCTCTTTATCCAGTTTGCTGGGAACGCTAGTCAGAACACTTTGATTTTGTGGAGGAAAAGCTAACCCTGGGGCAGTTGTACTTCTTATCCAGTTTCTGACAGTTCCACAAAGTAGAGTTTTATTGTGTGGAGTAACCAGGAACAAAGAACAATGTTTCCGCCCAGTTTCGAACAGGGAACCTTTCCCATGTAAAGCAAACGTGATAACCACTACGCTACGGAAACTGCTAAAAATTACTTTTACGCACCTGCCAGGCTCAATGCACCATTCACCATTGACAGCAAACATTTCAGATGCCAGACAACATGATTTCCGAATGGATTCAGTCACAGCTGCTGTGTCATTGAGTGACAGTAAATGTCTACTACACTTAAAGCCTCCCCTGTATAGCTCTAGGAATTCCATTTAAAGGCCGGAACAGCGCCACTTGGTCAGTATCTCCGCTTGTCACGCGGAAGACCAGGGTTCGATTCCCTGACGGGGAGTTTTAGACCAGTTGCTGGTAAGACAACAGCCATTTAACACAGAGACTATACGTTTCGAGCATGTTCCTGCTGTCAGCTTCACGTTGACGATATGATCGCCTACCTCGGCATGCATGAAAGGTTGCACATCAGAATGGAAAATACTGGTTCGAGCATGTTCCTGCTGTCAGCTTCACGTTGACGATATGATCGCCTACCTCGGCATGCATGAAAGGTTGCACATCAGAATGGAAAATACTGGTTCTCTTTATCCAGTTTGCTGGGAACGCTAGTCAGAACACTTTGATTTTGTGGAGGAAAAGCTAACCCTGGGGCAGTTGTACTTCTTATCCAGTTTCTGACAGTTCCACAAAGTAGAGTTTTATTGTGTGGAGTAACCAGGAACAAAGAACAATGTTTCCGCCCAGTTTCGAACAGGGGACCTTTCGCATGTAAAGCAAACGTGATAACCACTACGCTACGGAAACTGCTAAAAATTACTTTTACGCACCTGCCAGGCTCAATGCACCATTCACCATTGACAGCAAACATTTCAGATGCCAGACAACATGATTTCCGAATGGATTCAGTCACAGCTGCTGTGTCATTGAGTGACAGTAAATGTCTACTACACTTAAAGCCTCCCCTGTATAGCTCTAGGAATTCCATTTAAAGGCCGGAACAGCGCCACTTGGTCAGTATCTCCGCTTGTCATGCGGAAGACCAGGGTTCGATTCCCTGACGGGGAGTTTTAGACCAGTTGCTGGTAAGACAACAGCCATTTAACACAGAGACTATACGTTTCGAGCATGTTCCTGCTGTCAGCTTCACGTTGACGATATGATCGCCTACCTCGGCATGCATGAAAGGTTGCACATCAGAATGGAAAATACTGGTTCGAGCATGTTCCTGCTGTCAGCTTCACGTTGACGATATGATCGCCTACCTCGGCATGCATGAAAGGTTGCACATCAGAATGGAAAATACTGGTTCTCTTTATCCAGTTTGCTGGGAACGCTAGTCAGAACACTTTGATTTTGTGGAGGAAAAGCTAACCCTGGGGCAGTTGTACTTCTTATCCAGTTTCTGACAGTTCCACAAAGTAGAGTTTTATTGTGTGGAGTAACCAGGAACAAAGAACAATGTTTCCGCCCAGTTTCGAACAGGGAACCTTTCGCATGTAAAGCAAACGTGATAACCACTACGCTACGGAAACTGCTAAAAATTACTTTTACGCACCTGCCAGGCTCAATGCACCATTCACCATTGACAGCAAACATTTCAGATGCCAGACAACATGATTTCCGAATGGATTCAGTCACAGCTGCTGTGTCATTGAGTGACAGTAAATGTCTACTACACTTAAAGCCTCCCCTGTATAGCTCTAGGAATTCCATTTAAAGGCCGGAACAGCGCCACTTGGTCAGTATCTCCGCTTGTCACGCGGAAGACCAGGGTTCGATTCCCTGACGGGGAGTTTTAGACCAGTTGCTGGTAAGACAACAGCCATTTAACACAGAGACTATACGTTTCGAGCATGTTCCTGCTGTCAGCTTCACATTGACGATATGATCGCCTACCTCGGCATGCATGAAAGGTTGCACATCAGAATGGAAAATACTGGTTCGAGCATGTTCCTGCTGTCAGCTTCACGTTGACGATATGATCGCCTACCTCGGCATGCATGAAAGGTTGCACATCAGAATGGAAAATACTGGTTCTCTTTATCCAGTTTGCTGGGAACGCTAGTCAGAACACTTTGATTTTGTGGAGGAAAAGCTAACCCTGGGGCAGTTGTACTTCTTATCCAGTTTCTGACAGTTCCACAAAGTAGAGTTTTATTGTGTGGAGTAACCAGGAACAAAGAACAATGTTTCCGCCCAGTTTCGAACAGGGAACCTTTCGCATGTAAAGCAAACGTGATAACCACTACGCTACGGAAACTGCTAAAAATTACTTTTACGCACCTGCCAGGCTCAATGCACCATTCACCATTGACAGCAAACATTTCAGATGCCAGACAACATGATTTCCGAATGGATTCAGTCACAGCTGCTGTGTCATTGAGTGACAGTAAATGTCTACTACACTTAAAGCCTCCCCTGTATAGCTCTAGGAATTCCATTTAAAGGCCGGAACAGCGCCACTTGGTCAGTATCTCCGCTTGTCACGCGGAAGACCAGGGTTCGATTCCCTGACGGGGAGTTTTAGACCAGTTGCTGGTAAGACACCAGCCATTTAACACAGAGACTATACGTTTCGAGCATGTTCCTGCTGTCAGCTTCACGTTGACGATATGATCGCCTACCTCGGCATGCATGAAAGGTTGCACATCAGAATGGAAAATACTGGTTCGAGCATGTTCCTGCTGTCAGCTTCACGTTGACGATATGATCGCCTACCTCGGCATGCATGAAAGGTTGCACATCAGAATGGAAAATACTGGTTCTCTTTATCCAGTTTGCTGGGAACGCTAGTCAGAACACTTTGATTTTGTGGAGGAAAAGCTAACCCTGGGGCAGTTGTACTTCTTATCCAGTTTCTGACAGTTCCACAAAGTAGAGTTTTATTGTGTGGAGTAACCAGGAACAAAGAACAATGTTTCCGCCCAGTTTCAAACAGGGGACCTTTCGCGTGTGAAGCAAACGTGATAACCACTACACTACAGAAACTGCTGAAAATGACTTTTACGCACCTGCCCAGGCTCAATGCACCATTCACCATTGACAGCAAACATTTCAGATGCCAGACAACATGATTTCCGAATGGATTCAGTCACAGCTGCTGTGTCATTGAGTGACAGTAAATGTCTACTACACTTAAAGCCTCCCCTGTATAGCTCTAGGAATTCCATTTAAAGGCCGGAACAGCGCCACTTGGTCAGTATCTCCGCTTGTCACGCGGAAGACCAGGGTTCGATTCCCTGACGGGGAGTTTTAGACCAGTTGCTGGTAAGACACCAGCCATTTAACACAGAGACTATACGTTTCGAGCATGTTCCTGCTGTCAGCTTCACGTTGACGATATGATCGCCTACCTCGGCATGCATGAAAGGTTGCACATCAGAATGGAAAATACTGGTTCGAGCATGTTCCTGCTGTCAGCTTCACGTTGACGATATGATCGCCTACCTCGGCATGCATGAAAGGTTGCACATCAGAATGGAAAATACTGGTTCTCTTTATCCAGTTTGCTGGGAACGCTAGTCAGAACACTTTGATTTTGTGGAGGAAAAGCTAACCCTGGGGCAGTTGTACTTCTTATCCAGTTTCTGACAGTTCCACAAAGTAGAGTTTTATTGTGTGGAGTAACCAGGAACAAAGAACAATGTTTCCGCCCAGTTTCAAACAGGGGACCTTTCGCGTGTGAAGCAAACGTGATAACCACTACACTACAGAAACTGCTGAAAATGACTTTTACGCACCTGCCCAGGCTCAATGCACCATTCACCATTGACAGCAAACATTTCAGATGCCAGACAACATGATTTCCGAATGGATTCAGTCACAGCTGCTGTGTCATTGAGTGACAGTAAATGTCTACTACACTTAAAGCCTCCCCTGTATAGCTCTAGGAATTCCATTTAAAGGCCGGAACAGCGCCACTTTTTTTCACTAGACAAAATTCCTGCTAGCGCAGTCCTCGTTAGTATAGTGGTCAGTATCTCCGCTTGTCACGCGGAAGACCAAGGTTCGATTCCCTGACGGGGAGTTTTAGACCAGTTGCTGGTAAGACAACAGCCATTTAACACAGAGACTATACGTTTCGAGCATGTTCCTGCTGTCAGCTTCACGTTGACGATATGATCGCCTACCTCGGCATGCATGAAAGGTTGCACATCAGAATGGAAAATACTGGTTCGAGCATGTTCCTGCTGTCAGCTTCACGTTGACGATATGATCGCCTACCTCGGCATGCATGAAAGGTTGCACATCAGAATGGAAAATACTGGTTCTCTTTATCCAGTTTGCTGGGAACGCTAGTCAGAACACTTTGATTTTGTGGAGGAAAAGCTAACCCTGGGGCAGTTGTACTTCTTATCCAGTTTCTGACAGTTCCACAAAGTAGAGTTTTATTGTGTGGAGTAACCAGGAACAAAGAACAATGTTTCCGCCCAGTTTCGAACAGGGGACCTTTCGCATGTAAAGCAAACGTGATAACCACTACACTACGGAAACTGCTAAAAATTACTTTTACGCACCTGCCAGGCTCAATGCACCATTCACCATTGACAGCAAACATTTCAGATGCCAGACAACATGATTTCCGAATGGATTCAGTCACAGCTGCTGTGTCATTGAGTGACAGTAAATGTCTACTACACTTAAAGCCTCCCCTGTATAGCTCTAGGAATTCCATTTAAAGTCCGGAACAGCGCCACTTGGTCAGTATCTCCGCTTGTCACGCGGAAGACCATGGTTCGATTCCCTGACGGGGAGTTTTAGACCAGTTGCTGGTAAGACAACAGCCATTTAACACAGAGACTATACGTTTCGAGCATGTTCCTGCTGTCAGCTTCACGTTGACGATATGATCGCCTACCTCGGCATGCATGAAAGGTTGCACATCAGAATGGAAAATACTGGTTCGAGCATGTTCCTGCTGTCAGCTTCACGTTGACGATATGATCGCCTACCTCGGCATGCATGAAAGGTTGCACATCAGAATGGAAAATACTGGTTCTCTTTATCCAGTTTGCTGGGAACGCTAGTCAGAACACTTTGATTTTGTGGAGGAAAAGCTAACACTGGGGCAGTTGTACTTCTTATCCAGTTTCTGACAGTTCCACAAAGTAGAGTTTTATTGTGTGGAGTAACCAGGAACAAAGAACAATGTTTCCGCCCAGTTTCGAACAGGGAACCTTTCGCGTGTAAAGCAAACGTGATAACCACTACGCTACGGAAACTGCAAAAAGTTACTTTTACGCACCTGCCAGGCTCAATGCACCATTCACCATTGACAGCAAACATTTCAGATGCCAGACAACATGATTTCCGAATGGATTCAGTCACAGCTGCTGTGTCATTGAGTGACAGTAAATGTCTACTACACTTAAAGCCTCCCCTGTATAGCTCTAGGAATTCCATTTAAAGGCCGGAACAGCGCCACTTGGTCAGTATCTCCGCTTGTCACGCGGAAGACCAGGGTTCGATTCCCTGACGGGGAGTTTTAGACCAGTTGCTGGTAAGACAACAGCCATTTAACACAGAGACTATACGTTTCGAGCATGTTCCTGCTGTCAGCTTCACGTTGACGATATGATCGCCTACCTCGGCATGCATGAAAGGTTGCACATCAGAATGGAAAATACTGGTTCGAGCATGTTCCTGCTGTCAGCTTCACGTTGACGATATGATCGCCTACCTCGGCATGCATGAAAGGTTGCACATCAGAATGGAAAATACTGGTTCTCTTTATCCAGTTTGCTGGGAACGCTAGTCAGAACACTTTGATTTTGTGGAGGAAAAGCTAACCCTGGGGCAGTTGTACTTCTTATCCAGTTTCTGACAGTTCCACAAAGTAGAGTTTTATTGTGTGGAGTAACCAGGAACAAAGAACAATGTTTCCGCCCAGTTTCGAACAGGGGACCTTTCGCATGTAAAGCAAACGTGATAACCACTACGCTACGGAAACTGCTAAAAATTACTTTTACGCACCTGCCAGGCTCAATGCACCATTCACCATTGACAGCAAACATTTCAGATGCCAGACAACATGATTTCCGAATGGATTCAGTCACAGCTGCTGTGTCATTGAGTGACAGTAAATGTCTACTACACTTAAAGCCTCCCCTGTATAGCTCTAGGAATTCCATTTAAAGGCCGGAACAGCGCCACTTGGTCAGTATCTCCGCTTGTCATGCGGAAGACCAGGGTTCGATTCCCTGACGGGGAGTTTTAGACCAGTTGCTGGTAAGACAACAGCCATTTAACACAGAGACTATACGTTTCGAGCATGTTCCTGCTGTCAGCTTCACGTTGACGATATGATCGCCTACCTCGGCATGCATGAAAGGTTGCACATCAGAATGGAAAATACTGGTTCGAGCATGTTCCTGCTGTCAGCTTCACGTTGACGATATGATCGCCTACCTCGGCATGCATGAAAGGTTGCACATCAGAATGGAAAATACTGGTTCTCTTTATCCAGTTTGCTGGGAACGCTAGTCAGAACACTTTGATTTTGTGGAGGAAAAGCTAACCCTGGGGCAGTTGTACTTCTTATCCAGTTTCTGACAGTTCCACAAAGTAGAGTTTTATTGTGTGGAGTAACCAGGAACAAAGAACAATGTTTCCGCCCAGTTTCGAACAGGGAACCTTTCGCATGTAAAGCAAACGTGATAACCACTACGCCACGGAAACTGCTAAAAATTACTTTTACGCACCTGCCAGGCTCAATGCACCATTCACCATTGACAGCAAACATTTCAGATGCCAGACAACATGATTTCCGAATGGATTCAGTCACAGCTGCTGTGTCATTGAGTGACAGTAAATGTCTACTACACTTAAAGCCTCCCCTGTATAGCTCTAGGAATTCCATTTAAAGGCCGGAACAGCGCCACTTGGTCAGTATCTCCGCTTGTCACGCGGAAGACCAGGGTTCGATTCCCTGACGGGGAGTTTTAGACCAGTTGCTGGTAAGACAACAGCCATTTAACACAGAGACTATACGTTTCGAGCATGTTCCTGCTGTCAGCTTCACATTGACGATATGATCGCCTACCTCGGCATGCATGAAAGGTTGCACATCAGAATGGAAAATACTGGTTCGAGCATGTTCCTGCTGTCAGCTTCACGTTGACGATATGATCGCCTACCTCGGCATGCATGAAAGGTTGCACATCAGAATGGAAAATACTGGTTCTCTTTATCCAGTTTGCTGGGAACGCTAGTCAGAACACTTTGATTTTGTGGAGGAAAAGCTAACCCTGGGGCAGTTGTACTTCTTATCCAGTTTCTGACAGTTCCACAAAGTAGAGTTTTATTGTGTGGAGTAACCAGGAACAAAGAACAATGTTTCCGCCCAGTTTCGAACAGGGAACCTTTCGCATGTAAAGCAAACGTGATAACCACTACGCTACGGAAACTGCTAAAAATTACTTTTACGCACCTGCCAGGCTCAATGCACCATTCACCATTGACAGCAAACATTTCAGATGCCAGACAACATGATTTCCGAATGGATTCAGTCACAGCTGCTGTGTCATTGAGTGACAGTAAATGTCTACTACACTTAAAGCCTCCCCTGTATAGATCTAGGAATTCCATTTAAAGGCCGGAACAGCGCCACTTGGTCAGTATCTCCGCTTGTCACGCGGAAGACCAGGGTTCGATTCCCTGACGGGGAGTTTTAGACCAGTTGCTGGTAAGACAACAGCCATTTAACACAGAGACTATACGTTTCGAGCATGTTCCTGCTGTCAGCTTCACGTTGACGATATGATCGCCTACCTCGGCATGCATGAAAGGTTGCACATCAGAATGGAAAATACTGGTTCGAGCATGTTCCTGCTGTCAGCTTCACGTTGACGATATGATCGCCTACCTCGGCATGCATGAAAGGTTGCACATCAGAATGGAAAATACTGGTTCTCTTTATCCAGTTTGCTGGGAACGCTAGTCAGAACACTTTGATTTTGTGGAGGAAAAGCTAACCCTGGGGCAGTTGTACTTCTTATCCAGTTTCTGACAGTTCCACAAAGTAGAGTTTTATTGTGTGGAGTAACCAGGAACAAAGAACAATGTTTCCGCCCAGTTTCAAACAGGGGACCTTTCGCGTGTGAAGCAAACGTGATAACCACTACACTACAGAAACTGCTGAAAATGACTTTTACGCACCTGCCCAGGCTCAATGCACTATTCACCATTGACAGCAAACATTTCAGATGCCAGACAACATGATTTCCGAATGGATTCAGTCACAGCTGCTGTGTCATTGAGTGACAGTAAATGTCTACTACACTTAAAGCCTCCCCTGTATAGCTCTAGGAATTCCATTTAAAGGCCGGAACAGCGCCACTTTTTTTCACTAGACAAAATTCCTGCTAGCGCAGTCCTCGTTAGTATAGTGGTCAGTATCTCCGCTTGTCACGCGGAGGCAAGCCGTGTATAGTTGGCATACGCTGACAGCCAATGAAATTGCAGCATTTCATATCGCTGGTTTCAGCTCCTGGACGCAGATTCGAGTCTAACTGGGGCTAAGCCACTCATCAATGACAAAGAGCTATTCATAAATCAAGAAATGTTTATCCAGCTTTACCTTTTACTGATTATCACTAGATTGTAGTGGCAGATAGATTATCAAGTACTTGACTTATTTTTGGCTATAAACCTATTATATTGTCGTTTTTACTGTTGACTATAATGATTCACGTATTAATGAGACATGTGAACATTAGTGAATGAAATATATTTATTAAACACAACAGGGACAGTGAATATTGAACACAGAGCCAATAATGCAAGGTCACAAATACACAACACAAATATGTTAAACAAATATAATAATGACAAAACACTCCCCTTTTCTCTTACTTTCCCTTTTCAACCTCCCATCTCTTTTTTTCTGTCTCATAAAAAGCAGGTCGTCTGCTTCTCATGCCCTGGTCTTTGTAAAAGGAAAAGACTTTACCAGGGCAGTAAATGTACTTCCCTGTTAGTCCAGGGAACCCCGTGTGAATGTGAGGACTGTTTGGATCCTGCTTCAGATCCATCTGACAGAATCGACACTTGCGACCTGTGGGCTGGGATTCAGTCCTCTTCCTCTTCTGCTGTCCTCTGTCCTCCACCCTTTTCCTTGTAGCATCCAGTTCCAGCTGAAAGAACTTTGGAGGAGGAAGATCAGAGATGCTGTGGATTCATTCTGGCTGGGGAGGGAGATGCCACAATGACACCATCTTCATAAGGTTGCGCACAGGAAAGCAGCCTGTCCAGAGACCCGTGGATTCCAGCTCTGTCTTCATCCAGATCCTCTGCTGCTGTGAACAGGTCCACTGGCTGACTTCATGGTCGTAGCCAGGGAGCTGTGGAGGAGGACGGGTGGGGACAGCTAACGGCCTGGGTGATGGCTCACCTAGTCAGACAAGAATAAACGGAGCAAATTAGTACGATTCTGGGTGCGTCTTGATTTAATCTTTTGACATGAAAAACCTTCTAATACTAACGTTGATCTCTCTGTGCTGGTGACAGTTGAGCGGGCTCTGCAGACGTCTCAGGAGAAATCAGGGGTGCCTCTGACACTATAGAGAATATTAAACATGTTGTCATTATTATTGACAGTAAGATGAAGCAAGGATGTAACATGACAGCTACACTGTAGTCTGTGAAACTCAGCAAGCTGGACACTGGAGTGCTGCCTACCTGTTGTCTGAATACAGTGCAGCAGTAACTGTATAGAATTAACAACAGTTTTGATGAACACAACATGAAGTATATTTTTAAGATGCAAATACAGGTCAAATAACACACACCAGGGACTGTGACAGTCGCCTCTGTTGCTGGACGACCCGCTCCTTCTGGCAGCAGACACGTGAGCTCCTGAGGAACAGGCACTGGTCTCCTTACAGTTACAGAGGCGGCTGCAAGGAGAGAAGGATCACAAAACACAATCAATGGTTTATAACAGATATGAGCACAGTGAATATGACAGATGTGTTTACATGTTGGATGTATTTACCATCTACTTGTGAACCCTTCAGATGAGTTGGTGCAGCCAGTGTAGCAGATGGTTCTACAATGGAAAACACCTTGTCAGTAATTTATATTTTGACAAAGAAACACAACTGTTAGTATCGTTACGTCACCTTTCTCAGCCGTATCCAATGACAGACTGTTTCTCACATTAATATATGAAGAATATACTTCATTCATACACGTGTGTTTGTCTTTCAATGGGTTAATATTCAGTGTGTGTCATTGTGATGTAACCTAGGCAGGTGAAGCAACATGGCACACTTCAAACACATGCATTCAGGTGTTAGTAACACAGCAGTTTCATACATACATATTGTTTCTTTTTATCCATATAAGAAAACAAAGAGTGATACGTACCCTCATCATGACTGGTATCAATTCATAGTCACGAGGACAACAAGCAGAACACCTAAACATGAGACAGAACGGTTCAATGCTTCACGTGGGATAAGAAGTCATGGTCCCATGCTTGTCTGTTGATGGCAGTTTTTGGTGAAACGTTTTTGGTGAAAAATCCTCTTTCTGTTCCCGGAGCCTGTTGTCTGGCTGTTTGATGATGCAGAAACAGCTGGTAAACATAAACAAAAAACATATCATATACACTGAATAGAACACACGATTAACCGTTCAGCAAACCGGCTGAACTGTAACTGATTTTAAATCTTCAGGTGGTAGAAATGAAAGACATCAAATGTTTACTCTCAGCTCTGCACATGTTGCTTTGAAGGAGATACTCAGCATCCCTCTCTCCAGCTCTTCATCTTCATCCATCACTGAGATGCAAACAGACGAGAATTAGAACTTCATTAAATTAATATCTTCTTGCACTTCTTGTACATAAACATTATTTTAACAGTGATGGAGAAAGTCTACACATCTTGTACTTCAGTAAAAAAATATGTATTAATACCACCACATGGTGTAAATACTCTTTAAGTGAAAGTCCTGCATTCAAATCTTACTTACTCAAAGTCTGACTTAAGTAAAAGTACAAAAAAGCATGTGTTCATCACTTTAATGACTTTATATACTGCTGGTAGTTTAATCTGTAATAACACATCATTTATTAGTTGAGTATATTTTGTCTGATATCCTTAATCTGCCAAGTAACTAACGTTAGTAACTAATGCTGTCAAACACACGTGGAGCAGTTAATGTACATAACTATGAACTACATGCATTAATGACGATACGTGACGTGATACAACGGAGACGTGCATGTTTATTTAACGTTAACGTGATTCACATGAACCACCGGGTCCGGTCACAGCTTGTTGTTCTTTTGTTACGTGTCCGTAAAGTAACAGAGTATATCTTACGTTCACCACAACCTTAACCGGCCGCTGCTCAGCCTCTATAATCACTGACATGCATAGTAAACGCCAACTCATTTTATTTGAATGCACGTTCGTGTTAACTTGTGATACTTTTGGTCACAAAAACGCATCAAAGTCAGACATGAATTAACCGGTATGAACCGTTAACGGCTCCAGATTACGTTACGTTGTAAGGTAACGAACTCATACAGAAGTCCGACTTCGACACAATATAACACAAAAAAAACACAACTAACTTTATCTTTGAAGCTTTCAAGTGAATGTCAGACAGCCCAGACTAATTGTCATGACATTTTAATTCATTGTTATTCATCTTAATGACTTACCGTTCAACGTAGTGTCCACCCAGCGAATAGATCCGGAAAATGCGGGCTGTCGATGCTCTTTCCAGGCTCCGACTGACTGACGGAGAAAATCTTTCTCTCGCAAAACGGCACTCCAGCGCTGCTGCTGCTGGTGGCCAAAGATATATTACATCCGTACTGGTTTAGGACTACCATTGAAAATGAATGGGAAACGGTTTAGGGAGTTTTAGCTAAAGAATCCCCGGGTGCCGCGCGGAGGCAAGCCGTGTATAGTTGGCATACGCTGACAGCCAATGAAATTGCAGCATTTCATATCGCTGGTTTCAGCTCCTGGACGCAGATTCGAGTCTAACTGGGGCTAAGCCACTCATCAATGACAAAGAGCTATTCATAAATCAAGAAATGTTTATCCAGCTTTACCTTTTACTGATTATCACTAGATTGTAGTGGCAGATAGATTATCAAGTACTTGACTTATTTTTGGCTATAAACCTATTATATTGTCGTTTTTACTGTTGACTATAATGATTCACGTATTAATGAGACATGTGAACATTAGTGAATGAAATATATTTATTAAACACAACAGGGACAGTGAATATTGAACACAGAGCCAATAATGCAAGGTCACAAATACACAACACAAATATGTTAAACAAATATAATAATGACAAAACACTCCCCTTTTCTCTTACTTTCCCTTTTCAACCTCCCATCTCTTTTTTTCTGTCTCATAAAAAGCAGGTCGTCTGCTTCTCATGCCCTGGTCTTTGTAAAAGGAAAAGACTTTACCAGGGCAGTAAATGTACTTCCCTGTTAGTCCAGGGAACCCCGTGTGAATGTGAGGACTGTTTGGATCCTGCTTCAGATCCATCTGACAGAATCGACACTTGCGACCTGTGGGCTGGGATTCAGTCCTCTTCCTCTTCTGCTGTCCTCTGTCCTCCACCCTTTTCCTTGTAGCATCCAGTTCCAGCTGAAAGAACTTTGGAGGAGGAAGATCAGAGATGCTGTGGATTCATTCTGGCTGGGGAGGGAGATGCCACAATGACACCATCTTCATAAGGTTGCGCACAGGAAAGCAGCCTGTCCAGAGACCCGTGGATTCCAGCTCTGTCTTCATCCAGATCCTCTGCTGCTGTGAACAGGTCCACTGGCTGACTTCATGGTCGTAGCCAGGGAGCTGTGGAGGAGGACGGGTGGGGACAGCTAACGGCCTGGGTGATGGCTCACCTAGTCAGACAAGAATAAACGGAGCAAATTAGTACGATTCTGGGTGCGTCTTGATTTAATCTTTTGACATGAAAAACCTTCTAATACTAACGTTGATCTCTCTGTGCTGGTGACAGTTGAGCGGGCTCTGCAGACGTCTCAGGAGAAATCAGGGGTGCCTCTGACACTATAGAGAATATTAAACATGTTGTCATTATTATTGACAGTAAGATGAAGCAAGGATGTAACATGACAGCTACACTGTAGTCTGTGAAACTCAGCAAGCTGGACACTGGAGTGCTGCCTACCTGTTGTCTGAATACAGTGCAGCAGTAACTGTATAGAATTAACAACAGTTTTGATGAACACAACATGAAGTATATTTTTAAGATGCAAATACAGGTCAAATAACACACACCAGGGACTGTGACAGTCGCCTCTGTTGCTGGACGACCCGCTCCTTCTGGCAGCAGACACGTGAGCTCCTGAGGAACAGGCACTGGTCTCCTTACAGTTACAGAGGCGGCTGCAAGGAGAGAAGGATCACAAAACACAATCAATGGTTTATAACAGATATGAGCACAGTGAATATGACAGATGTGTTTACATGTTGGATGTATTTACCATCTACTTGTGAACCCTTCAGATGAGTTGGTGCAGCCAGTGTAGCAGATGGTTCTACAATGGAAAACACCTTGTCAGTAATTTATATTTTGACAAAGAAACACAACTGTTAGTATCGTTACGTCACCTTTCTCAGCCGTATCCAATGACAGACTGTTTCTCACATTAATATATGAAGAATATACTTCATTCATACACGTGTGTTTGTCTTTCAATGGGTTAATATTCAGTGTGTGTCATTGTGATGTAACCTAGGCAGGTGAAGCAACATGGCACACTTCAAACACATGCATTCAGGTGTTAGTAACACAGCAGTTTCATACATACATATTGTTTCTTTTTATCCATATAAGAAAACAAAGAGTGATACGTACCCTCATCATGACTGGTATCAATTCATAGTCACGAGGACAACAAGCAGAACACCTAAACATGAGACAGAACGGTTCAATGCTTCACGTGGGATAAGAAGTCATGGTCCCATGCTTGTCTGTTGATGGCAGTTTTTGGTGAAACGTTTTTGGTGAAAAATCCTCTTTCTGTTCCCGGAGCCTGTTGTCTGGCTGTTTGATGATGCAGAAACAGCTGGTAAACATAAACAAAAAACATATCATATACACTGAATAGAACACACGATTAACCGTTCAGCAAACCGGCTGAACTGTAACTGATTTTAAATCTTCAGGTGGTAGAAATGAAAGACATCAAATGTTTACTCTCAGCTCTGCACATGTTGCTTTGAAGGAGATACTCAGCATCCCTCTCTCCAGCTCTTCATCTTCATCCATCACTGAGATGCAAACAGACGAGAATTAGAACTTCATTAAATTAATATCTTCTTGCACTTCTTGTACATAAACATTATTTTAACAGTGATGGAGAAAGTCTACACATCTTGTACTTCAGTAAAAAAATATGTATTAATACCACCACATGGTGTAAATACTCTTTAAGTGAAAGTCCTGCATTCAAATCTTACTTACTCAAAGTCTGACTTAAGTAAAAGTACAAAAAAGCATGTGTTCATCACTTTAATGACTTTATATACTGCTGGTAGTTTAATCTGTAATAACACATCATTTATTAGTTGAGTATATTTTGTCTGATATCCTTAATCTGCCAAGTAACTAACGTTAGTAACTAATGCTGTCAAACACACGTGGAGCAGTTAATGTACATAACTATGAACTACATGCATTAATGACGATACGTGACGTGATACAACGGAGACGTGCATGTTTATTTAACGTTAACGTGATTCACATGAACCACCGGGTCCGGTCACAGCTTGTTGTTCTTTTGTTACGTGTCCGTAAAGTAACAGAGTATATCTTACGTTCACCACAACCTTAACCGGCCGCTGCTCAGCCTCTATAATCACTGACATGCATAGTAAACGCCAACTCATTTTATTTGAATGCACGTTCGTGTTAACTTGTGATACTTTTGGTCACAAAAACGCATCAAAGTCAGACATGAATTAACCGGTATGAACCGTTAACGGCTCCAGATTACGTTACGTTGTAAGGTAACGAACTCATACAGAAGTCCGACTTCGACACAATATAACACAAAAAAAACACAACTAACTTTATCTTTGAAGCTTTCAAGTGAATGTCAGACAGCCCAGACTAATTGTCATGACATTTTAATTCATTGTTATTCATCTTAATGACTTACCGTTCAACGTAGTGTCCACCCAGCGAATAGATCCGGAAAATGCGGGCTGTCGATGCTCTTTCCAGGCTCCGACTGACTGACGGAGAAAATCTTTCTCTCGCAAAACGGCACTCCAGCGCTGCTGCTGCTGGTGGCCAAAGATATATTACATCCGTACTGGTTTAGGACTACCATTGAAAATGAATGGGAAACGGTTTAGGGAGTTTTAGCTAAAGAATCCCCGGGTGCCGCGCGGAGGCAAGCCGTGTATAGTTGGCATACGCTGACAGCCAATGAAATTGCAGCATTTCATATCGCTGGTTTCAGCTCCTGGACGCAGATTCGAGTCTAACTGGGGCTAAGCCACTCATCAATGACAAAGAGCTATTCATAAATCAAGAAATGTTTATCCAGCTTTACCTTTTACTGATTATCACTAGATTGTAGTGGCAGATAGATTATCAAGTACTTGACTTATTTTTGGCTATAAACCTATTATATTGTCGTTTTTACTGTTGACTATAATGATTCACGTATTAATGAGACATGTGAACATTAGTGAATGAAATATATTTATTAAACACAACAGGGACAGTGAATATTGAACACAGAGCCAATAATGCAAGGTCACAAATACACAACACAAATATGTTAAACAAATATAATAATGACAAAACACTCCCCTTTTCTCTTACTTTCCCTTTTCAACCTCCCATCTCTTTTTTTCTGTCTCATAAAAAGCAGGTCGTCTGCTTCTCATGCCCTGGTCTTTGTAAAAGGAAAAGACTTTACCAGGGCAGTAAATGTACTTCCCTGTTAGTCCAGGGAACCCCGTGTGAATGTGAGGACTGTTTGGATCCTGCTTCAGATCCATCTGACAGAATCGACACTTGCGACCTGTGGGCTGGGATTCAGTCCTCTTTCTCTTCTGCTGTCCTCTGTCCTCCACCCTTTTCCTTGTAGCATCCAGTTCCAGCTGAAAGAACTTTGGAGGAGGAAGATCAGAGATGCTGTGGATTCATTCTGGCTGGGGAGGGAGATGCCACAATGACACCATCTTCATAAGGTTGCGCACAGGAAAGCAGCCTGTCCAGAGACCCGTGGATTCCAGCTCTGTCTTCATCCAGATCCTCTGCTGCTGTGAACAGGTCCACTGGCTGACTTCATGGTCGTAGCCAGGGAGCTGTGGAGGAGGACGGGTGGGGACAGCTAACGGCCTGGGTGATGGCTCACCTAGTCAGACAAGAATAAACGGAGCAAATTAGTACGATTCTGGGTGCGTCTTGATTTAATCTTTTGACATGAAAAACCTTCTAATACTAACGTTGATCTCTCTGTGCTGGTGACAGTTGAGCGGGCTCTGCAGACGTCTCAGGAGAAATCAGGGGTGCCTCTGACACTATAGAGAATATTAAACATGTTGTCATTATTATTGACAGTAAGATGAAGCAAGGATGTAACATGACAGCTACACTGTAGTCTGTGAAACTCAGCAAGCTGGACACTGGAGTGCTGCCTACCTGTTGTCTGAATACAGTGCAGCAGTAACTGTATAGAATTAACAACAGTTTTGATGAACACAACATGAAGTATATTTTTAAGATGCAAATACAGGTCAAATAACACACACCAGGGACTGTGACAGTCGCCTCTGTTGCTGGACGACCCGCTCCTTCTGGCAGCAGACACGTGAGCTCCTGAGGAACAGGCACTGGTCTCCTTACAGTTACAGAGGCGGCTGCAAGGAGAGAAGGATCACAAAACACAATCAATGGTTTATAACAGATATGAGCACAGTGAATATGACAGATGTGTTTACATGTTGGATGTATTTACCATCTACTTGTGAACCCTTCAGATGAGTTGGTGCAGCCAGTGTAGCAGATGGTTCTACAATGGAAAACACCTTGTCAGTAATTTATATTTTGACAAAGAAACACAACTGTTAGTATCGTTACGTCACCTTTCTCAGCCGTATCCAATGACAGACTGTTTCTCACATTAATATATGAAGAATATACTTCATTCATACACGTGTGTTTGTCTTTCAATGGGTTAATATTCAGTGTGTGTCATTGTGATGTAACCTAGGCAGGTGAAGCAACATGGCACACTTCAAACACATGCATTCAGGTGTTAGTAACACAGCAGTTTCATACATACATATTGTTTCTTTTTATCCATATAAGAAAACAAAGAGTGATACGTACCCTCATCATGACTGGTATCAATTCATAGTCACGAGGACAACAAGCAGAACACCTAAACATGAGACAGAACGGTTCAATGCTTCACGTGGGATAAGAAGTCATGGTCCCATGCTTGTCTGTTGATGGCAGTTTTTGGTGAAACGTTTTTGGTGAAAAATCCTCTTTCTGTTCCCGGAGCCTGTTGTCTGGCTGTTTGATGATGCAGAAACAGCTGGTAAACATAAACAAAAAACATATCATATACACTGAATAGAACACACGATTAACCGTTCAGCAAACCGGCTGAACTGTAACTGATTTTAAATCTTCAGGTGGTAGAAATGAAAGACATCAAATGTTTACTCTCAGCTCTGCACATGTTGCTTTGAAGGAGATACTCAGCATCCCTCTCTCCAGCTCTTCATCTTCATCCATCACTGAGATGCAAACAGACGAGAATTAGAACTTCATTAAATTAATATCTTCTTGCACTTCTTGTACATAAACATTATTTTAACAGTGATGGAGAAAGTCTACACATCTTGTACTTCAGTAAAAAAATATGTATTAATACCACCACATGGTGTAAATACTCTTTAAGTGAAAGTCCTGCATTCAAATCTTACTTACTCAAAGTCTGACTTAAGTAAAAGTACAAAAAAGCATGTGTTCATCACTTTAATGACTTTATATACTGCTGGTAGTTTAATCTGTAATAACACATCATTTATTAGTTGAGTATATTTTGTCTGATATCCTTAATCTGCCAAGTAACTAACGTTAGTAACTAATGCTGTCAAACACACGTGGAGCAGTTAATGTACATAACTATGAACTACATGCATTAATGACGATACGTGACGTGATACAACGGAGACGTGCATGTTTATTTAACGTTAACGTGATTCACATGAACCACCGGGTCCGGTCACAGCTTGTTGTTCTTTTGTTACGTGTCCGTAAAGTAACAGAGTATATCTTACGTTCACCACAACCTTAACCGGCCGCTGCTCAGCCTCTATAATCACTGACATGCATAGTAAACGCCAACTCATTTTATTTGAATGCACGTTCGTGTTAACTTGTGATACTTTTGGTCACAAAAACGCATCAAAGTCAGACATGAATTAACCGGTATGAACCGTTAACGGCTCCAGATTACGTTACGTTGTAAGGTAACGAACTCATACAGAAGTCCGACTTCGACACAATATAACACAAAAAAAACACAACTAACTTTATCTTTGAAGCTTTCAAGTGAATGTCAGACAGCCCAGACTAATTGTCATGACATTTTAATTCATTGTTATTCATCTTAATGACTTACCGTTCAACGTAGTGTCCACCCAGCGAATAGATCCGGAAAATGCGGGCTGTCGATGCTCTTTCCAGGCTCCGACTGACTGACGGAGAAAATCTTTCTCTCGCAAAACGGCACTCCAGCGCTGCTGCTGCTGGTGGCCAAAGATATATTACATCCGTACTGGTTTAGGACTACCATTGAAAATGAATGGGAAACGGTTTAGGGAGTTTTAGCTAAAGAATCCCCGGGTGCCGCGTGGAGGCAAGCCGTGTATAGTTGGCATACGCTGACAGCCAATGAAATTGCAGCATTTCATATCGCTGGTTTCAGCTCCTGGACGCAGATTCGAGTCTAACTGGGGCTAAGCCACTCATCAATGACAAAGAGCTATTCATAAATCAAGAAATGTTTATCCAGCTTTACCTTTTACTGATTATCACTAGATTGTAGTGGCAGATAGATTATCAAGTACTTGACTTATTTTTGGCTATAAACCTATTATATTGTCGTTTTTACTGTTGACTATAATGATTCACGTATTAATGAGACATGTGAACATTAGTGAATGAAATATATTTATTAAACACAACAGGGACAGTGAATATTGAACACAGAGCCAATAATGCAAGGTCACAAATACACAACACAAATATGTTAAACAAATATAATAATGACAAAACACTCCCCTTTTCTCTTACTTTCCCTTTTCAACCTCCCATCTCTTTTTTTCTGTCTCATAAAAAGCAGGTCGTCTGCTTCTCATGCCCTGGTCTTTGTAAAAGGAAAAGACTTTACCAGGGCAGTAAATGTACTTCCCTGTTAGTCCAGGGAACCCCGTGTGAATGTGAGGACTGTTTGGATCCTGCTTCAGATCCATCTGACAGAATCGACACTTGCGACCTGTGGGCTGGGATTCAGTCCTCTTCCTCTTCTGCTGTCCTCTGTCCTCCACCCTTTTCCTTGTAGCATCCAGTTCCAGCTGAAAGAACTTTGGAGGAGGAAGATCAGAGATGCTGTGGATTCATTCTGGCTGGGGAGGGAGATGCCACAATGACACCATCTTCATAAGGTTGCGCACAGGAAAGCAGCCTGTCCAGAGACCCGTGGATTCCAGCTCTGTCTTCATCCAGATCCTCTGCTGCTGTGAACAGGTCCACTGGCTGACTTCATGGTCGTAGCCAGGGAGCTGTGGAGGAGGACGGGTGGGGACAGCTAACGGCCTGGGTGATGGCTCACCTAGTCAGACAAGAATAAACGGAGCAAATTAGTACGATTCTGGGTGCGTCTTGATTTAATCTTTTGACATGAAAAACCTTCTAATACTAACGTTGATCTCTCTGTGCTGGTGACAGTTGAGCGGGCTCTGCAGACGTCTCAGGAGAAATCAGGGGTGCCTCTGACACTATAGAGAATATTAAACATGTTGTCATTATTATTGACAGTAAGATGAAGCAAGGATGTAACATGACAGCTACACTGTAGTCTGTGAAACTCAGCAAGCTGGACACTGGAGTGCTGCCTACCTGTTGTCTGAATACAGTGCAGCAGTAACTGTATAGAATTAACAACAGTTTTGATGAACACAACATGAAGTATATTTTTAAGATGCAAATACAGGTCAAATAACACACACCAGGGACTGTGACAGTCGCCTCTGTTGCTGGACGACCCGCTCCTTCTGGCAGCAGACACGTGAGCTCCTGAGGAACAGGCACTGGTCTCCTTACAGTTACAGAGGCGGCTGCAAGGAGAGAAGGATCACAAAACACAATCAATGGTTTATAACAGATATGAGCACAGTGAATATGACAGATGTGTTTACATGTTGGATGTATTTACCATCTACTTGTGAACCCTTCAGATGAGTTGGTGCAGCCAGTGTAGCAGATGGTTCTACAATGGAAAACACCTTGTCAGTAATTTATATTTTGACAAAGAAACACAACTGTTAGTATCGTTACGTCACCTTTCTCAGCCGTATCCAATGACAGACTGTTTCTCACATTAATATATGAAGAATATACTTCATTCATACACGTGTGTTTGTCTTTCAATGGGTTAATATTCAGTGTGTGTCATTGTGATGTAACCTAGGCAGGTGAAGCAACATGGCACACTTCAAACACATGCATTCAGGTGTTAGTAACACAGCAGTTTCATACATACATATTGTTTCTTTTTATCCATATAAGAAAACAAAGAGTGATACGTACCCTCATCATGACTGGTATCAATTCATAGTCACGAGGACAACAAGCAGAACACCTAAACATGAGACAGAACGGTTCAATGCTTCACGTGGGATAAGAAGTCATGGTCCCATGCTTGTCTGTTGATGGCAGTTTTTGGTGAAACGTTTTTGGTGAAAAATCCTCTTTCTGTTCCCGGAGCCTGTTGTCTGGCTGTTTGATGATGCAGAAACAGCTGGTAAACATAAACAAAAAACATATCATATACACTGAATAGAACACACGATTAACCGTTCAGCAAACCGGCTGAACTGTAACTGATTTTAAATCTTCAGGTGGTAGAAATGAAAGACATCAAATGTTTACTCTCAGCTCTGCACATGTTGCTTTGAAGGAGATACTCAGCATCCCTCTCTCCAGCTCTTCATCTTCATCCATCACTGAGATGCAAACAGACGAGAATTAGAACTTCATTAAATTAATATCTTCTTGCACTTCTTGTACATAAACATTATTTTAACAGTGATGGAGAAAGTCTACACATCTTGTACTTCAGTAAAAAAATATGTATTAATACCACCACATGGTGTAAATACTCTTTAAGTGAAAGTCCTGCATTCAAATCTTACTTACTCAAAGTCTGACTTAAGTAAAAGTACAAAAAAGCATGTGTTCATCACTTTAATGACTTTATATACTGCTGGTAGTTTAATCTGTAATAACACATCATTTATTAGTTGAGTATATTTTGTCTGATATCCTTAATCTGCCAAGTAACTAACGTTAGTAACTAATGCTGTCAAACACACGTGGAGCAGTTAATGTACATAACTATGAACTACATGCATTAATGACGATACGTGACGTGATACAACGGAGACGTGCATGTTTATTTAACGTTAACGTGATTCACATGAACCACCGGGTCCGGTCACAGCTTGTTGTTCTTTTGTTACGTGTCCGTAAAGTAACAGAGTATATCTTACGTTCACCACAACCTTAACCGGCCGCTGCTCAGCCTCTATAATCACTGACATGCATAGTAAACGCCAACTCATTTTATTTGAATGCACGTTCGTGTTAACTTGTGATACTTTTGGTCACAAAAACGCATCAAAGTCAGACATGAATTAACCGGTATGAACCGTTAACGGCTCCAGATTACGTTACGTTGTAAGGTAACGAACTCATACAGAAGTCCGACTTCGACACAATATAACACAAAAAAAACACAACTAACTTTATCTTTGAAGCTTTCAAGTGAATGTCAGACAGCCCAGACTAATTGTCATGACATTTTAATTCATTGTTATTCATCTTAATGACTTACCGTTCAACGTAGTGTCCACCCAGCGAATAGATCCGGAAAATGCGGGCTGTCGATGCTCTTTCCAGGCTCCGACTGACTGACGGAGAAAATCTTTCTCTCGCAAAACGGCACTCCAGCGCTGCTGCTGCTGGTGGCCAAAGATATATTACATCCGTACTGGTTTAGGACTACCATTGAAAATGAATGGGAAACGGTTTAGGGAGTTTTAGCTAAAGAATCCCCGGGTGCCGCGCGGAGGCAAGCCGTGTATAGTTGGCATACGCTGACAGCCAATGAAATTGCAGCATTTCATATCGCTGGTTTCAGCTCCTGGACGCAGATTCGAGTCTAACTGGGGCTAAGCCACTCATCAATGACAAAGAGCTATTCATAAATCAAGAAATGTTTATCCAGCTTTACCTTTTACTGATTATCACTAGATTGTAGTGGCAGATAGATTATCAAGTACTTGACTTATTTTTGGCTATAAACCTATTATATTGTCGTTTTTACTGTTGACTATAATGATTCACGTATTAATGAGACATGTGAACATTAGTGAATGAAATATATTTATTAAACACAACAGGGACAGTGAATATTGAACACAGAGCCAATAATGCAAGGTCACAAATACACAACACAAATATGTTAAACAAATATAATAATGACAAAACACTCCCCTTTTCTCTTACTTTCCCTTTTCAACCTCCCATCTCTTTTTTTCTGTCTCATAAAAAGCAGGTCGTCTGCTTCTCATGCCCTGGTCTTTGTAAAAGGAAAAGACTTTACCAGGGCAGTAAATGTACTTCCCTGTTAGTCCAGGGAACCCCGTGTGAATGTGAGGACTGTTTGGATCCTGCTTCAGATCCATCTGACAGAATCGACACTTGCGACCTGTGGGCTGGGATTCAGTCCTCTTTCTCTTCTGCTGTCCTCTGTCCTCCACCCTTTTCCTTGTAGCATCCAGTTCCAGCTGAAAGAACTTTGGAGGAGGAAGATCAGAGATGCTGTGGATTCATTCTGGCTGGGGAGGGAGATGCCACAATGACACCATCTTCATAAGGTTGCGCACAGGAAAGCAGCCTGTCCAGAGACCCGTGGATTCCAGCTCTGTCTTCATCCAGATCCTCTGCTGCTGTGAACAGGTCCACTGGCTGACTTCATGGTCGTAGCCAGGGAGCTGTGGAGGAGGACGGGTGGGGACAGCTAACGGCCTGGGTGATGGCTCACCTAGTCAGACAAGAATAAACGGAGCAAATTAGTACGATTCTGGGTGCGTCTTGATTTAATCTTTTGACATGAAAAACCTTCTAATACTAACGTTGATCTCTCTGTGCTGGTGACAGTTGAGCGGGCTCTGCAGACGTCTCAGGAGAAATCAGGGGTGCCTCTGACACTATAGAGAATATTAAACATGTTGTCATTATTATTGACAGTAAGATGAAGCAAGGATGTAACATGACAGCTACACTGTAGTCTGTGAAACTCAGCAAGCTGGACACTGGAGTGCTGCCTACCTGTTGTCTGAATACAGTGCAGCAGTAACTGTATAGAATTAACAACAGTTTTGATGAACACAACATGAAGTATATTTTTAAGATGCAAATACAGGTCAAATAACACACACCAGGGACTGTGACAGTCGCCTCTGTTGCTGGACGACCCGCTCCTTCTGGCAGCAGACACGTGAGCTCCTGAGGAACAGGCACTGGTCTCCTTACAGTTACAGAGGCGGCTGCAAGGAGAGAAGGATCACAAAACACAATCAATGGTTTATAACAGATATGAGCACAGTGAATATGACAGATGTGTTTACATGTTGGATGTATTTACCATCTACTTGTGAACCCTTCAGATGAGTTGGTGCAGCCAGTGTAGCAGATGGTTCTACAATGGAAAACACCTTGTCAGTAATTTATATTTTGACAAAGAAACACAACTGTTAGTATCGTTACGTCACCTTTCTCAGCCGTATCCAATGACAGACTGTTTCTCACATTAATATATGAAGAATATACTTCATTCATACACGTGTGTTTGTCTTTCAATGGGTTAATATTCAGTGTGTGTCATTGTGATGTAACCTAGGCAGGTGAAGCAACATGGCACACTTCAAACACATGCATTCAGGTGTTAGTAACACAGCAGTTTCATACATACATATTGTTTCTTTTTATCCATATAAGAAAACAAAGAGTGATACGTACCCTCATCATGACTGGTATCAATTCATAGTCACGAGGACAACAAGCAGAACACCTAAACATGAGACAGAACGGTTCAATGCTTCACGTGGGATAAGAAGTCATGGTCCCATGCTTGTCTGTTGATGGCAGTTTTTGGTGAAACGTTTTTGGTGAAAAATCCTCTTTCTGTTCCCGGAGCCTGTTGTCTGGCTGTTTGATGATGCAGAAACAGCTGGTAAACATAAACAAAAAACATATCATATACACTGAATAGAACACACGATTAACCGTTCAGCAAACCGGCTGAACTGTAACTGATTTTAAATCTTCAGGTGGTAGAAATGAAAGACATCAAATGTTTACTCTCAGCTCTGCACATGTTGCTTTGAAGGAGATACTCAGCATCCCTCTCTCCAGCTCTTCATCTTCATCCATCACTGAGATGCAAACAGACGAGAATTAGAACTTCATTAAATTAATATCTTCTTGCACTTCTTGTACATAAACATTATTTTAACAGTGATGGAGAAAGTCTACACATCTTGTACTTCAGTAAAAAAATATGTATTAATACCACCACATGGTGTAAATACTCTTTAAGTGAAAGTCCTGCATTCAAATCTTACTTACTCAAAGTCTGACTTAAGTAAAAGTACAAAAAAGCATGTGTTCATCACTTTAATGACTTTATATACTGCTGGTAGTTTAATCTGTAATAACACATCATTTATTAGTTGAGTATATTTTGTCTGATATCCTTAATCTGCCAAGTAACTAACGTTAGTAACTAATGCTGTCAAACACACGTGGAGCAGTTAATGTACATAACTATGAACTACATGCATTAATGACGATACGTGACGTGATACAACGGAGACGTGCATGTTTATTTAACGTTAACGTGATTCACATGAACCACCGGGTCCGGTCACAGCTTGTTGTTCTTTTGTTACGTGTCCGTAAAGTAACAGAGTATATCTTACGTTCACCACAACCTTAACCGGCCGCTGCTCAGCCTCTATAATCACTGACATGCATAGTAAACGCCAACTCATTTTATTTGAATGCACGTTCGTGTTAACTTGTGATACTTTTGGTCACAAAAACGCATCAAAGTCAGACATGAATTAACCGGTATGAACCGTTAACGGCTCCAGATTACGTTACGTTGTAAGGTAACGAACTCATACAGAAGTCCGACTTCGACACAATATAACACAAAAAAAACACAACTAACTTTATCTTTGAAGCTTTCAAGTGAATGTCAGACAGCCCAGACTAATTGTCATGACATTTTAATTCATTGTTATTCATCTTAATGACTTACCGTTCAACGTAGTGTCCACCCAGCGAATAGATCCGGAAAATGCGGGCTGTCGATGCTCTTTCCAGGCTCCGACTGACTGACGGAGAAAATCTTTCTCTCGCAAAACGGCACTCCAGCGCTGCTGCTGCTGGTGGCCAAAGATATATTACATCCGTACTGGTTTAGGACTACCATTGAAAATGAATGGGAAACGGTTTAGGGAGTTTTAGCTAAAGAATCCCCGGGTGCCGCGTGGAAGACCAGGGTTCGATTCCCTGACGGGGAGTTTTAGACCAGTTGCTGGTAAGACAACAGCCATTTAACACAGAGACTATACGTTTCGAGCATGTTCCTGCTGTCAGCTTCACGTTGACGATATGATCGCCTACCTCGGCATGCATGAAAGGTTGCACATCAGAATGGAAAATACTGGTTCGAGCATGTTCCTGCTGTCAGCTTCACGTTGACGATATGATCGCCTACCTTGGCATGCATGAAAGGTTGCACATCAGAATGGAAAATACTGGTTCTCTTCATCCAGTTTCCTGGGAATGCTAGTCAGAACACTTTGATTGTGTGGAGGAAAAGCTAACCCTGGGGCAGTTGTACTTCTTATCCAGTTTCTGAGAGTTCCAGAAAGTAGAGTTTTATTGTGTGGAGTAAGCAGGAACAAAGAACACTATTTCCGCCCAGTTTCGAACAGGGGACCTTTCGCGTGTGAAGCAAACGTGATAACCACTACACTACAGAAACTGCTGAAAATGACTTTTACGCACCTGCCCAGGCTCAATGCACTATTCACCATTGACAGCAAACATTTCAGATGCCAGACAACATGATTTCTGAATGGATTCAGTCACAGCTGCTGTGTCATTGAGTGACAGTAAATGTCTACTACACTTAAAGCCTCCCCTGTATAGCTCTAGGAATTCCATCTAAAGGCCGGAACAGCGCCACTTTTTTTCACTAGCCAAAATTCCTGCTAGCGCAGTCCTCGTTAGTATAGTGGTCAGTATCTCTGCTTGTCACGCGGAAGACCAGGGTTCGATTCCCTGAAGGGGAGTTTTAGACCAGTTGCTGGTAAGACAACAGCCATTTAACACAGAGACTATACGTTTCGAGCATGTTCCTGCTGTCAGCTTCACGTTGACGATATGATCGCCTACCTCGGCATGCATGAAAGGTTGCACATCAGAATGGAAAATACTGGTTCGAGCATGTTCCTGCTGTCAGCTTCACGTTGACGATATGATCGCCTACCTTGGCATGCATGAAAGGTTGCACATGTTGTGAAAAATGTAGCTGTCTTTCACACTTGGAGCGAGTTTAAGAATGAAACAGAAAGCTCTCAGAGGCGTATAGTTATATCAAAGCAATTGATTTATTTATCAACAGAGTTACTCAGCCCAGCTATCAAACAAGCTTGGGTGCTAATGGATGAACTTCGCAGAGATTCACCATGAGACACGCTTGAACACATCAGCGTGAAACTTAATATAGGGGTCCGCCCCTTGATACACATTGGCCAAAGTCAAAGATGCAGGCGTGGCACGTTTGTACGTTATGGCGCCTGGATGGAGGCCGTGAATGTCCATTCACCTTGGCCCCTCCCAATAGGCGTTGGTTTCCATCAGTGTGAGTGAGGTGTTGCATGCGAGAGGTCCTAAGAAAGAGTGTGTGAAGAAGCCGGGCTCAGCTGGGGCGTTGGCCCTCGCTTGAATCTCACTGTCTTATCTATCTGAAAGATGGCTGCCTGTTCCTTGTGACGCAGTTAAATAAGTAACCTTCCTCCTGCTTCTCTCTGGCCTTGCTGTGTTGTGAGCACTGTATAAGTGGTTAATAGAGCTGCATAAGCTAATGGTTATTAAAACTACAAATATGCTAGTGATTAATTAAACTGTATATAAGTCAATTGCTACTTAAAGCTGTATATAAGCTAGCTGTTAATTAAACTGTATATAAGCTAATTGCTGATTAAAGCTGTATATAAGCTAATTTTATCAACACACATCAGAATGGAAAATACTGGTTCTCTTCATCCAGTTTGCTGGGAATGCTAGTCAGAACACTTTGATTGTGTGGAGGGAAAGCTCACGCTCGGGCAGTTGTACTTCTTATCCAGTTTCTGAGAGTTCCAGAAAGTAGAGTTTTATTGTGTGGAGTAAGCAGGAACAAAGAACACTATTTCCGCCCAGTTTCGAACAGGGGACCTTTCGCGTGTGAAGCAAACGGATAACCACTACACTACAGAAACTGCTGAAAATGACTTTTACGCACCTGCCCAGGCTCAATGCACTATTCACCATTGACAGCAAACATTTCAGATGCCAGACAACATGATTTCCGAATGGATTCAGTCACAGCTGCTGTGTCATTGAGTGACAGTAAATGTCTACTACACTTAAAGCCTCCCCTGTATAGCTCTAGGAATTCCATTTAAAGGCCAGAACAGCGCCACTTTTTTTCACTAGCCAAAATTCCTGCTAGCGCAGTCCTCGTTAGTATAGTGGTCAGTATCTCAGCTTGTCACGCGGAAGACCAGGGTTCGATTCCCTGACGGGGAGTTTTAGACCAGTTGCTGGTAAGACAACAGCCATTTAACACAGAGACTATACGTTTCGAGCAAGTTCCTGCTGTCAGCTTCACGTTGACGATATGATCGCCTACCTCGGCATGCATGAAAGGTTGCACATCAGAATGGAAAATACTGGTTCGAGCATGTTCCTGCTGTCAGCTTCACGTTGACGATATGATCGCCTACCTCGGCATGCATGAAAGGTTGCACATCACAATGGAAAATACTGGTTCTCTTTATACAGTTTGCTGGGAACGCTAGTCAGAACACTTTGATTTTGTGGAGGAAAAGCTAACCCTGGGGCAGTTGTACTTCTTATCCAGTTTCTGACAGTTCCACAAAGTAGAGTTTTATTGTGTGGAGTAACCAGGAACAAAGAACAATGTTTCCTCCCAGTTTCGAACAGGGAACCTTTCGCATATAAAGCAAACGTGATAACCACTACACTACGGAAACTGCTAAAAATTACTTTTACGCACCTGCCCAGGCTCAATGCACCATTCACCATTGACAGCAAACATTTCAGATGCCAGACAACATGATTTCCGAATGGATTCAGTCACAGCTGCTGTGTCAATGAGTGACAGTAAATGTCTACTACACTTAAAGCCTCCCCAGTATAGCTCTAGGAATTCCATTTAAAGGCCCGAACAGCCATTTAACACAGAGACTATACGTTTCGAGCATGTTCCTGCTGTCAGCTTCACGTTGACGATATGATCGCCTACCTCGGCATGCATGAAAGGTTGCACATCAGAATGGAAAATACTGGTTCTCTTCATCCAGTTTGCTGGGAATGCTAGTCAGAACACTTTGATTGTGTGGAGGAAAAGCTCACGCTGGGGCAGTTGTACTTCTTATCCAGTTTCCGACAGTTCCACAAAGTAGAGTTTTATTGTGTGGAGTAAGCAGGAACAAAGAACACTATTTCCGCCCAGTTTCGAACAGGGGACCTTTCGCGTGTGAAGCAAACGTGATAACCACTACACTACAGAAACTGCTGAAAATGACTTTTACGCACCTGCCTAGGCTCAATGCACTATTCACCATTGACAGCAAACATTTCAGATGCCAGACAACATGATTTCCGAATGGATTCAGTCACAGCTGCTGTGTCATTGAGTGACAGTAAATGTCTACTACACTTAAAGCCTCCCCTGTATAGCTCTAGGAATTCCATTTAAAGGCCGGAACAGCGCCACTTTTTTCACTAGCCAAAAATACTACCAACACAGTCCTCGTTAGTATAGTGGTCAGGATCTCCGCTTACTTCAGTTAGATCCTGGGGAACTTCTGGCCCGATACGGGGCTACTTACTGACTCAGCTCTCTATTCAAAGATTGTCGAGCTGGTGTTCTTGCGAGGGAACTCGCCTGGCTCTTCTAACAGCCGTTACTCCCGACGTCTACCCTGCTTCCTCCGGTCTGAGTGCGCTCGGTCGAGGGGCCACCCTGACCCCGGGCGCTCCTACCAGTCGCGTTGGTTATGGCAGCTTCCCTCTTCTGGATCCGTGCTCTTGGTAAATGCCAGGTTAGGTTTTAACGGCAAGGGAATTTGGGCTTCATGGCAAAATTTAACATGGGGCTTAATGAGCCACCGGCACTTTGTCTGGACGCTGACAATATGCCGGACGGACGGCCTACATCCCATTAAGCCCTTTGTGTCTGTTTTTAGGGACCTTAACTTGCAGCTATGAGGCCCAGATTATAGGTGTGTAATGGTGACGAGCCCCTCTTTGAAGCAGAAAAGGATTTAAAACCCTACCCCTTTTTAACCCTCTCTTAAGTTACAAAAACAATGTATTCCTCTATCTTGCTTTAAAGTATTTTTAATGAATTAAAATACTCTTAATGATGTGTACATGTTGCTGTTTCTGTTGGGTGCAATAAAAACACTTGTAACTGGCTTATCATTCCATAATTGACATATGATGGACAAAACAGGACCCCCTTCAAGGTTCAATTGGATTCAAGTCGTTAGCATGCTGCTACCGGAAGTTAGCTTTCCCAAGGGTCTACAGATATCTCGCTTTAGATCCTGCATCACCTTATCACAGGCGACTGATTTATGTAACAATCTGGCAGTTCCAACCTTTCACTACGATTTAATGGATTGTTTCTCACTTGCCAAAACAGGCCGAAAGATGAGGTCATATGCCTCAATTTTGACCTTTGGGGCTGTTTTTGGGGACCTTAACTTGCAGCTACGAGGCCCAGATTATTGTTGTGTAATGGTGACGAGCCCCTCTTTGAAGGAGAAAAGGAATCAAATCTCTACTTTGAATTAAAGTGGACATTTTGAGAGAAAAGACTGTTGAAGGCCATGTCGGAACATAAGTGTCATCTGGGTAGAGACATCCATAGTTGACTATGGGAAAAGTGTTTGGAATGTCCCATTGAGTTTCATACCATTTAACGATGGGGCAAAGATGGAATGACTGTGAAAATTTCAGGGTCCTAGCCCATTGTTTTATGGGGTAATTAGGCCAAATAACTTTAAAATGAAGAAAAATGCCATATATTACTACGGGAAAAGCGTACCGAATTTCCTATTGATGTTCATACCACGTGGTTTGTGGCCAAGGGCCGACTGACTGTGAAAATGTCAGCGTGCTAGCCCATTGCTTTCTAGGGGTATTAACTGAACGTCTATTTAAGCCAAATAAATGCAAACTGCCATGAATCACTATGGGAAAACTGTACTGAATTTCCCGATGATATTCACACCATTTCATCTTGGGGCAGAGGTTGACTTAATGTGAAAATTTCAGCCTCCTAGCCCATTGTTTTCTAGGTGTCTTTAGGCAGAATTGAGTCAAAAGGCCGTAATTTCTACGTGTACGGAGTTTACCACAGCAGAAAGTGTACCATCGCAGAAAGTGTATGGAATTTCCCCTTGATTTTCATACCACATGGTCTTTGGCCAAAGGTCGACTGACTGTTAAACTTTCAGGGTCCTAGCCCATTGCTTTCTATGGGAATTTGGGCAGAGTTCGGTGAGAAATCCATAATTCACTATGGGAAAAGTGTTTGGAATTTCCCCTTGATTTTCAGACCACATGGTCATTGGCCAAAGGTCGACTGACTGCTAAACTGTCAGGGTCCTAGCCCATTGCTTTCTATGGGAATTTGGGCCGAGTTCGGTGGGAAATCCATAATTCACTATGGGAAAAGTGTTTGGAATTTCCCCTTGATTTTAACACCACATGGTCATTGGCCAAAGGTCGGCTGACCGTTAAATTGTCAGGGTCGTAGCCCATTGCTTTCTATGGGAATTTGGGCCGAGTCCGGTGAGAAATCCATAATTCACTATGGGAAAAGTGTTTGGAATTTCTCCTTGATTTTCATACCACATGGTCAATGGGCAAAGGTCGACTGACCGTTAAATTTACAGGGTCCTAGCCCATTGCTTTCTATGGGAATTTGGGCAGAGTTCGGTGAGAAATCCATAATTCACTATGGGAAAAGTGTTTGGAATTTCCCCTTGATTTTCACACCACATGGTCATTGGCCAAAGGTCGACTGACCGTTCAATTTTCAGGGTCCTAGACCATTGCTTTCTATGGGAATTTGGGCCGAGTCCGGTGAGAAATCCATAATTCACTATGGGAAAAGTGTTTGGAATTTCCCCTTGAATTTCATATCACATGGTCATCGGCCAAAGGTCGACTGACAGTTCAATTTTCAGGGTTCTAGCCCATTGCTTTCTATGGGAATTTGGGCAGAGTTCGGTGAGAAATCCATAATTCACTATGGGAAAAGCGTTTGGAATTTCCCCTTGATTTTCACACCACATGGTCATCGGCCAAAGGTCGACTGACAGTTCAATTTTCAGGGTTCTAGCCCATTGCTTTCTATGGGAATTTTGGCAGAGTTCGGTGACAAATCCACCCATCTCATCCAGTTCACCCAGTTCACCCATCTCACCCAGTTCACCCAGTTCACCCAGTTCACCCAGTTCATAATCTCCCATCAAATTCAACCATGTTGTGAGAAGTTATGACAAGTTGAAGGATGGGCCGTTTGGGTAATCACTTTCCATTCATTTTATCCTTCAAAATGCCCCATTCAAATGTAGGCTAACTGCCCCTCTTCCCGCGCAGGCATGCTAAGTGCTAGGGAGTCCCATCCAACTTGAATGTGCCTCATTGGGGCCTGTCTACAACATATTAAAAAAGCAGGGCTCTGACATCTTCAGAAGTAAAAATTGGTCTGATCTCATCAAGAGTACGACAGGGTGTACAGCTTACGGACGTGTACCCCATGCTGAAGTCCTAGTTTGATACAGGCAAAAATCTGTTTTAGATCATCTAGAGGGATTTTTTTCACGTGGTCTTATTATAGGCCTTGTCCACAATGTGTGTGCACAATCTGGGGGTTCTAGGACCCATATTTGAGAAATTATGGCCATTCATGCATATGCCAAAAAATAAGTGAATAAGGCCCCAATTAAGCCCAATTAAGCCCTTTGTGGCTGTTTTTGGGGACCTTAACTTGCAGCTATGAGGCCCAGATTATAGGTGTGTAATGGTGACGAGCCCCTCTTTGAAGCAGAAAAGGATTTAAAACCCTACCCCTTTTTAAAGTATAAAAAGTTTGAGAAAAGACTGGTAAAATCTGGATTTTGACCACTTTTTAATATTGGTCAATTTTCAAACACTTGTAAATGGCCTTCTTTGATGAAATTCACATATGATGGACAAAACAGGACCCCCTTCAAGGTTCAATTGGATTCAAGTCGTTAGCATGCTGCTACCGGAAGTTAGCTTTCCCAAGGGTCTACAGATATCTCGCTTTAGATCCTGCATCACCTCGTAATGTCAATAGTCGGGTGCGACTACACATTCGAAGTGACAGTGAAGGTTTAAGTTCGTACATGGGCTACTACATCCAGTTCTTATTACACACATATGCACAAGTAATCACAAACGACTGCTCTTTAAAATATAACAGTTTATTCAATCAAAATAATAAGTGATCAGATCAATTAATATCACGACCAACAAACGCTATCATACAATTTCATGTGCCTAATATCTAAACAAATGAATAAAATGGGTGAGGATGTATGTATACAAGTGTGGGTCTGTGTGTGAAAAGGAAGGGGGGTCTTGAAACTACAGTCGAAACCTACAAAAATGGCGGAGGGGGAGGCTGTGTGTAGTCACATGTGTAAAAGGGGAGGGGCCTTAAAGAACTACAGCTAAACACTACCACCAGATGGCGGACTCGAGTGACTTAGGCAAAATGGCGGAGGGGGGTCAGCTGTGTGTGATCAGTGTGTCGGCCCAGCACGTGTGTTGGAACAACAGGTGAGAGTTTCACCCACAATCAGCCGAAGCTCTATGTGTATGTAAGTTACGGAAAACAAGAGAAATAAAATGGCAGAGAGAGGAATCAGTTTCTGTGTGCGGTGTTGCGTTGTAGTGAAAGTGAGGGTCGCTGATCGTATCTTACACAAGCTGGCGTTGTCGCATGGCGAACTGACGACACTTATGCACGATAGCCGCGCTTCCACACTTCACTCACAGAATCGATTCAAGGAAATAGAGCAAGAACAAAATGAAATCAAATAATCCCCAAAACAACAGTCAAACAGGAAGCGCACAATACGACGGGCCCTCTGTGGTCCGTCGACGATTGCGCAATCTCTCAGCAAAACGAAAACAATGACTTAACGACAAAAACACGGGAATAATAACATATAGATGAATGACCTGAATTAAACTTAAATTAATTTAAGCTAAGCTACGCCCAGACACCGTGACTCTTACTTTGAGGCGCTTCGTTGCGAGTGTTTGTCGATGAATGGTTTTTCTTCCTCCAGAAGAAAAAAAAAACGGAGGGCTGCTGCGTCTTTCAGCGCGCTGGTGAGTGGCTGCTGTTTCGGCCCTGCTCGCTGCAGAGAGGGGGGCCTATGGTTTCAACGTCGGCTGAGACACGTTGACGGTTCGTATCTCCCGGGAATGATCGGTGAAGGAAGAGGTTTAGTCGTCCTGGTACCGTTGCGTGTACACGAAAGGCGGGGAGCGGATCGCGGGAGGGATGCGCTCTCGCGGGCCAAGGCCTTAACTCAGAATAGACGTGGTCTGTTTCGGCCAGCGAAATGGCACGTGTGTGCTGAGATGAGGGGGGGGGGGGGGTGAGGTCGAACGGGTCCTCGTGAATCTTCTTGGAGACCGGATGGAGTCCAGAGCGAAGATAGCGATTTTCGCTGCATTGGTGCTTATAAGTGGGTCTGCCCGCACAGCGGAGGCGCGGTCATCTCGAAGGGGGCAAGGATCAGATCCCAGGTCAGCTTGTGAAGAGGGGAGACACATGTGAGGGACTCAGCCAGCCAGGAGGTGGCGCCAGACCCCAACACTATTAACCTCCAAATAATCTCCTTTTGTGCACAAATGGGGCCAGTTCAGTGGTGGAGTCGTGCTGTCTGAGGGGCAGGGGCACCACATTGTGTTTTCTCCACCAGAAACGCAACCTTAAGAACACTTTATCACATTTTCACCACTGAGAGAAACCATAGTGGCACTTTGTCATGTTTCATCATCGGTGCATCCAAGAGGTCACTTTTGCTGTGTTTTTGTTATTTTGTTCGAACATGGGGTTGCATGACAGCAGGTTGCATGATCTTTCTTGGGCTACCCTGAGCACAAGGAGGGCCTGGAACTGGGCCAAACAGCCTCATGATCGATTTGGGTGAACAAAGTGTGTTCACTTGGCTTGAACTCAATGTGGGCTGCATAGAATGATCTCGTAGTGATGATGATTAGCTGCAACAAGATGAGACTGTATCGCTGCCAGGGAGGGGGAGCGACAAAAGAAGAAAGGAAACGATAAAGATCTAATTGAATTAAATAAAAAAATATTTAAAAAAATTAATTTGAGAAATTATATTCTAAAGCTATACATTATATACATCCAAATTCATTCGGCTATATAAATGAACCCACACACGTGCAGAAAGTCCAGTGCAACTCAGTTTTATGTGATTAAAGTAGTGTAACTACCTGATATGGTGAGATTACACTTAAATGAAAGGCATAAATCGCCCCATTTGGGACATGCCCCACCCATTTCCATGTTTTGGACCTGACCGGCCCAGTCCTCTCATTTGGCCGATCCATTTCCATGTTTTCCACTCGAAAGGCATGAAACGCCCCTTTCGGGACTGGCCCCTCCCATTCCCATCCATGTTCACGAGAATTGGTCAGGGTTGCAGTTTCTTCACTGTTCAAGCACCCTTAAAGCTGAAAGTCAGCATTTTAAATTGTTTCATTTCTAATCCAGTCTGCTACAGCCAACAAAAAAAGGAAAGGTGTCACTGTCTGTAAAGCTACAGACAACATTGTATGTATTGAGTGTTATGAGCCGTTGAGGGGCAAATGTGTAGTGAAGTGACAAATCCTTGGTCAACTGCAACCCTGACAATACACAGTCGCCTGCAGTATTTGAACAGTGCAGCTCTATAATGGGGCTAACTTATCCTCTACAATTCCTACACTGTTTACCATGTGTGTAAATACATTAAAAGTAAAGTTGAAAGTCAACTCCTTCATTGCCATTGTTTAATTTCCAATCCAATGTGCTGTGTTATGAATAAAACTCATGTTGAGGAGAAAACTCAGGTGAACAGACTTAGGTCGAGGCGTTTAGCTCAATTCAAGCAATAAGGTTTATTTGTAACAGAGGTATTATGTCCAGCAGTTAAACGTGCACGGACCTAGAAAGTTCACTCTGTAGGAGCGAATGAAAAGCTAAAAGGCGCTTAGACAGAGTGTGCATGCGGTGTTAAAGGTTCTTCTGATGGAAGCCTATTGGTTGAATACAAAGTAGGAGGTGGATCTGTTTTTTAGCGTTCAGATAACCTGATGGAGCTCTGGGCAACTTCACCCACACTGGCTCAGTTCCGGGACCGCCTTCTCTGGAACGTCAGTGTGTCTGCATATTGTTAACACTTAAGGTGCCGGAAAAAGGGTGCAGTTCTAAGCTATTTCGAAGTCTCTGTGTGAATAGATAAAGAGAACTCTTCTCCTACTCTAAGATGGCAGTTTCTGCCCTAATCTGGTGGTTTAAGCAAGTGTTTCTTTCAGGGCCACTGTATCTGTTTCTATCGTGCGAACAGGCGACGGAATGCCCTGCTTCCAGTTTTTGACCTACTTACAGTGACCTCACAACTCCGCAATATAAGCTTACAAGTATAGCTCATATTATTTAACATTGAATGAATATATTTTTATTTACAGCTGTTAGCTAAATGAATGACAACATAGAATGATTTGTTTGAAACTTAAACCAGCTGACCATACTGTATCTGATTGAATAATACAATAGTATGTACCTTATAAAACATACTAGTACACGCCATTCAACCTCTATTACTGGTACTCTACTACTGCACATACTAGTGCTACTACTACTTAGTACAACATATGCATATCATGTCATAATCGCAACAGAAACAGATCAAAATAATCTCATCTGCAACAGGAATAGAAATACACTAAGTTATAACAATTAGATACACGTGCAACACACATTAAAACCTTTGTAGGTCAATGCGGGTCATTTTTTACCCATGGTGTGTCTTAGAAGGGGTTTGCATAGCTTGTGAATCAAAGGGTTAAAGAATCGAGGGCATCTGATCTTTGTATAAGTTCTAAAAACATTTAATTCGGCATTAAGAGACATAACCATGGTACTGTATTATGTGACCAGGTAGGTCAGACAGTAGAGACTCACCTCTAGATCTTTAAGTTGGCTGTCCTCAACGTGTACTCTGTTCTCTTCTTCCAGGGACAGGATATCACTCAGAGAGAAACATGTGCGTATAAATAAAACTTACTCCAGGTTAAATGTAACCCTCTGATCCAGAGACTGTTTTAATAATACGTATTGAATTAGAAAATTACGTAGCCAATCACGGACTGCGTGCTGTCATAAATATCCGGGGTAGACAACTCACTTCCTGTTTACATTTGGTGCCGCCGGACAGCAACTAAACGGCAGCGACAAACGATCGGCGTCATAACTAGACAGTGTGGTGTGTCCCACTAATTATGCAGTAAGCGGTGAGTAGGAAAGAGACTGAATTTAATTTCCAGCTGGCTTAGCGCTAGCTTAGCAGTTAGCATAGCTGGGCTGAATAAATTATTTGATTGTGGAGAGTTTATATTTTTAGCCCTGTAATTATTTTGGGTTGTTTCTGTTAATGATTCAAAGTGACATTTGTCTTAATATGTACAATATGACAGATATTTGTATTTATACTTTAACGGTTCATGTATTATTCCTTATTACCTTTTTTAGGTCAGGTGTTTGTGAATGAGGGTCCCGGATCATCCGGAGCACCTGTAAAAAGTTTGGATGGCAAGCTACAAGAGGGAGATTTCCTTGGACCCCAATTCCCCTTCCACAAGAACTGTGGTAGGATCGATCACAAAGATCTCAATGAACTGAAACTTATGAACTGTATGAGGAATGAACTGAAACTTATGAACTTTATTTATTTTTGGATCTTTTGTTTGGAAAAATAATCATAATACACCGCTTGGTTAAACTTATCTGTGACGCTTGGTGGTTCCTTTATAACAATTGGGCTCTGTAGATGAGCCTATACAAAGTACCTACTGGTACAAATAAAAGTAACCTGAACCTGATAGGTGGCGTTCGAGCCATTTAGTCTGACCTTAGCCCTTATTGCCTTGTTATTTTCAGATTCTTTCAAATTTTTAAGAATAGACATGTAGCTTAAGCACCTCTTTTTCCCCCATTTGAAGACGCAGAATAATATTAAACATTTGAAGAATAGGTCCTATGCTACCGACTAAGTCGGCGCTCGGGCCGTAATAATCACCTCATAAGGATGTGTTAGCAAACAGTTGTCTATTTACATATTCAAGCAGAAAGAGCGCCACATCCGCATTTGATGGAGCTTGTTTTCTTTACGAATCCAAGTCAAACAAACACTCCTTACTGTATCTCAGATACATATTTACTTAGGTCTAAAGCTCAGTATTTTTGAATACAGCCTTCATTTTGTACAGTATATTACAATTTCTGGTTGCAGTGTTTTACTTATCCACAAGATGGCAGCACAAGACAGTGAAATGCAGGAATACAGAGTTTACTGGTATCTTACTTTCATCCAGCTTTATTCAAAGAGAGAACAATTCACCGTAGTGGGACCAATGAGCAAACATATACAGTTGTACTAATTGAATGATTAAGGGATAACTATGAAGGAAAAGAGAATTGCTGCGATTGGATAAAATCACTTGAAAATAGATCCGTTCGATATGAAATAAGATGAAGCATGTGGGGTTAAATGATTGGCTGGGACAAATAATAGGTCCCCGGTTGAACTTCCAATATAGCTCCATAAGTCACTCCGATTGGTCCGCTGATCCCATAAGAAAATTACATTTCATGTGTTACATCCAGTGGCGGCTGGTGGATTTTTTTGGGGTAGGGCCATCCAATGAATTTCAGCAAATAGTATAATGCAATGCAAAAAAACAAAAGTAGTGTCAAAAAAGCATTAGTACTTTGCAGTTACATTGTTATCATTTATTCCAACACTGACATAATAAGGACATCTTATTCATAAAATTCAGTACACACACACACACGCACAGGCACATATAAAAACGCTCTTGTACATTACCGTTAGCATCGAGTGGGTGACACAATCATTTGTGTCAATTTATTTTTGACAAAATGTGCCGGTTTTTATCCACCTCCTCGTTGTGTTTCTTTACCGCAAGCCGGTGACCGTCGTCCAGCTGGGTAGCGAGAACACGCGAGATGAGAACTAGACACAGGCACTCCGGGAGAAAAAGACTTGCGGGAGGATCTGGTCCTACCGGAAGTCTTTTTTAGGGCGGTGATTGGCTAAATTGTAAGTCACTCATTTATTTCTTTAATCAGTGATTGGCTAAGCTGCTTATTAGACCAGTCTTCCTTGGGCCAAATCGATCTGGCCCCAGCACGTGCACGCACAGTGGAGACGTGCACAGCTGAGAGGTGCACTAGCGGAGAGGACAAGCAGGGAAAATTTATTTTGCGCAGATATCCTATTTTACGAATATTACTGGGTATATTACATAGCTCAAAAACACAAATATTGACAATTTGTATAATTTATTAATATTATTTTCTTTTAATTAATATTATTATTTTTTATTTTTTTTTGTGGCTCAAGGTGGGTGGGGCCAGGCCCCGTGGCACTCCATTGGCCGGCCGCCACTGGTTACATCCCTTTTCTATTGGTCCAGGGGAGGATTAGGGACTAACACAAAAACAACCCAAATGACAACAAATAGACCATGAACTATAAACAATATTTATTTTGCTCACGTACAGTTCAATAAGAGTGAGTCTTAACAGCGTGGGAGAGAATGGGACAAGTGTGGTCATGCCAAACAATATAACACAACTTGGCCTAACTAACTAACCTCTGAAATCAAACAAACAAAATGACTTCTCCAACTTATCTAAACATACTCTACCAAAACCAAATACAGATGGGGCAGGACCAATAAGCCTAGCGTATCTAGACACAGAAAATCAACTACGTGTATGCCAATGTACAGGGTACCCCAGACTCACCTACTGTCCGCAATCTCTCACCACAAACATTAACCTGCATCGACAGAAAACAATATGAAGCGAAGAACAGCTGAATTCTGACCGGCCCCCACAGGTGGAACCCAATCAACTGATTGACACCTGTTAGGAACATATATGAGAGAGAGAGAGAGAGAGCGAGAGAGCGAGAGAGAGAGAGAGAGAGAGAGAGAGAGAGAGAGAGAGAAGGAAATATAGGTTATTTTTCCATGGTTGATGGCCAGTGCATTTGTGATTATTGAGACTGTTCTGACCCCATACTGGAGGGGATAAAACACAACACGTAACAAGTGTCAACCCTAGAGACCTTAAGAACGAAGCTAAAGCCTCATATTAAGTCTCGCTCAGCTGGGAAAACAAAGGTGTGGCATTCAAAATTGTAATCAATTAATTAAAAATGTTAGAATATCGTGAAAATTGTGACTACAATGTATTCCAACAAGAGATATTCACACATTTACAATGACATAAAACAGAGAAATTCAGCAAATCCTCACATTTAGAAGCTGAAAACAAGAAATTACATCTATTTCAATGACTTACAAAAAATTAATAATCAAATTTTTGCCTAATACATTTCTGTAAATTAACTAATCAAATTCCCTTCCAGGAAATACTGAGCACCGTTTTTGCAGGTTTCCAAATGTAAGTAGCTGCTAAATGCTTCACTGTGTTCACCAGCTAGTCTCTAACTGTTTGTCTGCTGTTTGCTGCTGGGCAGGGAGTGTACTTATCAGAGCCTTTTCATTGAAACAGCTGCATGCTGCTGATGAATGAATCATTTTCCAAAAAATTAGCAAGCTTCAAAAGTCGCTAAATCTGGCGAGAAAGTTCCACTGACAGCCTTGAGGCCTCCCTTCAAAGCCACTCCCCCAAAATTGTCATTATGAATGTAAACATATCATAATGAATGTAAACAAAGAAAAACATGGCTATCAATAGTACTCAAAGCTGTAAAGTTAGCAACTGTGAGCAACCTCAAGAAGTCAAACTGGGTGCTTCACCTTTTCTTGCTCTCCTGATTCAAATCTGACTCCTTGACCTCTGACCCCTCCTGTCTCTCTCTCTTTATATGGACTTGTGCAGCTTGTGTTTCCTGTTGCAATGCACCTCTCTCTCCCTGCAGTGTGTCCTGCCCTTTATACTCATTAATTAATTCTCACTGGCCATTAAGGCAGCATGGGCTGGATCACTGATAAATATGTTCAATCTGAGTCTTTGTGGATATATTCAACATGTCTGGGGGGGCCACACCTGCTCTTTGGATGGTGATGTCCTGGCATGGTCATTTAACGATGAATACAGGTTATCACAAGGGCACCACCTCAAATGTATCGCATGTGTTTGTGTGTGTGTGTGTGTGGGGTGGCAGTGAGAGGAAGGAAGTCTAATTAGAGCATTAATTAAGAAGCAAACGGTTTATTGAATAAATTCTTGGGTCATTAAAAGAACACACAGCAGCCAGCCTCCTCCCCTCAGTGTCTCCTCCCTCTGCTCTAATGTCAATGTGACAACGCTGCTGTAACTTTGGACTAATACACCACATACTTACCCTGAGGAGCTCAGTGGTACTGAAAGCCTAATGGGGTACATCCCAAGTCTCTTAATTGCGTCCCCGTTTCCCTCACTTGCATCTAACCATGCGATGAGAGAGGAATCGAGGAAATGACAAATAAGAGACTTGGGATGTACCCATTGACTTTTAGATACCATGAAAAAAGAAGGTCCTGAGATCACTTCCTGTCCAGCTAGTAGCTTCTGAGGACTCAATTCATTCTCTCTTTTAGAGGTTTCCTGAAAATCTTAAACGTGTTTCTTGGGTTCAATATCCTTATTCTCTGAAAAAATAATATCTGCTACATCACTTGCTATTAGAATCAGAACCATTCAACATTTTAACAAAGTTAAACAAAGAAAAACTGAATGCTGCATTATCACTGCATTGCTCTACTCAACACGACTCTCTTTTTTGGTTTTCCATCGACAACTGTTGTGGAGAGTACCTGACACTTTTTTTGGTATGGACTCGTCATAGTTCAAAACCTGCTGAGCCAATACTAGACGGTGAAGTTAAAATATCCTGCACAAACCTGCAATCTTTTAAATAGCCAAGCAATGGTTATGAGCAATTTCTTTATTCACTCAAACAAGATTTTAAAGAATGGACACCGACAAAACTCTACCATACACTACCCTCAGTTTCACACGGTGTCTCTACGGTAATCAGCTGAGAATCCCGCATATACTGAGAGGGTACTATCTGCAGTGCTAAATGGTAAATGGACTTGTACTTGTATAGCGCCGTTCTAGTCCATTCACACCAAATGGATCACTCCCATTCATTCACTGATGCATGCAAGGTGCCACCTATCTATGCATTCATACACCGATGGTTTAAGAGTCTTGCGTTTAAGTGTCCCAAGCATCGACATGGACTAGAAGAGCCGAGGATCGAAACGCCAATCTTCTGATTGAGGGACGACCTGCTCTACCTTCTGGGCCACAAAACAAAGAAGAGAACTTTGTATAAAAAGTGAGTCAAATCGAGTCGAGGAAAATGGAACCGTGCAGTGAAAACGAGTCATAAAATGTAGGTTTTAGGTTCCTACCTGTGGTCATCATTTCTTCAGATACAATTAAATGTACTCACCGAGGGAATAGCTGAGATCTGTGTACACAGACCCACTCATGCCTTGTGCCCTTTACTGTGCTTTGTGCCATGTTCCATTGCTTTACAGGAAACAGTGTCCATAGCTGTAAATCTGCCGTATTCCTACCATCAACTGGCTGTAATTCACCACACGCATGTATGTGTGTTTGTAGTGTATCATGTCCCAGTGCTACAGAGCACCACCTCTGCTCCTCTAATCCTCTCAGCCTACCCCTCTCTCTGTCTCCATCTATCTGTCCATTTATCTGTCCATCTCTCATCAGGTCATCGTCTCGACTGTTTCTGCCTTCAAAATTCTATCCTCTTCCTCTCTCTGTTATTCTGTCATCTCTCCATCCTGATAACATCATGTTATCTGCTCTCCAAATTAAAACACCAGCCTTATGCCCTTGCTGACACATACCCGCTCTGTGTGTGTGTGTAGGTCACAGTGTTTTGCCATTGTCTTGTTAGAAAGGTTGTGCTGGGGAGGTTGTTAATCAAACCACCACAGTTTGGTTCATGGTAAAACATGGAAACATTTTTTTCTATCGTTTTCAATTGAATGTATGCAAATACAATAGACGATAGACAATAGAGGTTTACAAAAGTTGTGTCACCGCCAATGCTACAGTCTTTTACAACATTTTCTCGCAACATGCGGGAATTTTGCACAAGAAAGGCTCTAACTCTGGAAAATCATCTACTGCATGGAAGAAATAGCTGCAATTTAGGTAAGGTAAGGCTGTCAGGATCCCTGTCTGACCCATTGTGTGTTAACCTCTGTTTCTCCCCCCCCCAATCTCCTCTCCTCATGTGTCTGTCATTCCCCTGTTTGTTTTGTTGTGCCATGTGCTTGGTGTTTTCTCGGACCTGCCTCCAGACTCCTCCCACTGCTACCGCCCTGATGGATGCACAGCTGCGGACAATCTGGCTCCTTACCCGGCAGCATATTAGCCCTGGTCTTGCAGGCCTGGGTTGTCAGTCCGTATTGTCTTCTGCCTCGGTAGCCTCTGCCGTTCCGTGAGTTGAACCCCATTGTATCTTCCTGTTCTAATCTCTCTCCTCTCTGCTACGGGTGTAGAGTACTGGTCGATCTACATACTCTCCGGTGTCGAGCCACGGGACTCACACCAGCAATCCACCTGCCCTCCGGTGTCGGACCACGGGCTCCACACCTTGACGCACCTTCTAAATAAACCCTGTTACATCGGACTCTGTCTCCTGTGGTCTTTCATTTGGGTCCTACCCGTGAACTCCCGTGACAAAGGCAAGTTTATTTGTATAGCACATTTCAACAACAAGGCATTTCAAATTGCTTCACATAAAACCATTAAAAGCATCAAAACATAAGGCAAAAGATAAAGGATATTTAAAAACAATTAAGAACATTCATTGAAACACTAAAAATAAAGTCGTAAAATGCAGGAAATTGATTAATATCCTTTAATCTGGTTCAATTAAAGGCAGCGGCAAACAGAAAAGTCTTCAGTCTTGATTTAAAGGAGCTGAGTGTCTCAGCAGACTTGCAGCTTTCTGGGATTTTGTTCAAGATATGTGGAGGAGAAAAACTGAACACTGCTTCTCAATGTTTAGTTCTGTTGGGAACGTAAAGGAGCGTGTTTGGGTTATCAGCATTTAAGAAACTGAATTCTTGACAGCAATAGTATTATTAATGTTTGTAACAATTATTAATGATTATTAATAACAACGGGGCACCACCCTGCGAGCAGGGACCAACAACCAAACTATAAAACTAAGTCTCATAATTAGTAGTCACTCATAATGTCAATAGTCTGCGTATGACTATACATTCAGTGACAGTGAAGGTTTTTAAGTTCGAGCACAGGCTACTACATACAGGTTCATCAAATACATATGCACAAGTAATCACAGACGACTGCTCCTTAAAGTATAACAGAGTTTATTAAATCAAAATAATAATGATCAAATCAATTACTATTGCAACCAACAAACGTTATCATACAATTTTATATGCCTAAACTAAAGAATGAATAAAATGGATGAGGGTGTGTGTGTGTGTGTGTGTGTAAAGGAGTCTTTAAGCTACAGCTAAAGACTACAAAGATGGCGGCGTCGAGTGACTTGGACAAAAGGGGAGGGGCCTTAAGATACTACAGCTAAACTACCACCAGATGGCGGAGTCGAGTGACTCGGACAAAATGGCGGCGAGCCTGCTGTATGTAGTCACGTGTGCCGATGCACACACGTGTTGTGAGGCGATCGTTTGAACGGGGTTTCCCCCAGGGGCAGAGATAGGAGCTGTGTGTGAGTGTTACGTGAGCGGAGGAAGAAACGGAAAAAGGAGTGAGAACTCGACGTGCATCACACTTCGGCGTGCGATGTTGTAGGGAGCCTGACTTTGCTGGTTCTATCACGCATAAGTATACCGCTGTCTTTGAACTGCCGGTAACTTATGCCGTGATAAGCCACGCACCTCAGCTCACTCACAGAGTTGAGTTAATGAAGAGAGAAATAAACAGAACGAAATGAAATAACTCAAAATAAATCCCAAGCAAACAGTCATAGCAGTTAATACACAATGCAACGGAGCTTCTCTGGTCCGTAAAGATTGCGTAAATACCTCCGTATAATGCGCCAGTGTCTTAACACAAACAGAATACGGGAATGCACCAAAGAGCGGATTTTATGATCCGCGAGGGATTGCGCGACAGTAACTTAAACGCACAAAAACACGGGAATATCAACATATAAATGAATGGCCTGAATTAAACTTAAGTTAATTTAAGCTAAGCTATGCCCAGATGCAATGAACCTTACTTGTCGATGCTTCGTTGCAACGTTGAAGTGTTCGTGGGGAAGTTGTCCGTTTTCCTCGTCAGGAAGGGGCAGGGGGAGCTTGCTTGCAACGCGGCTTTGCCGGCGCTGTTTCGGTCCGTTGGCGTGGCTCTGGAGCAAACGCAGACGTGATCAATCCTCGCTGCAGGGGGGGGGATGATCTAACTTCGGCTGACGGCGCGGTCCGTGCGTCTTACCGGGAATCATCGGTCATGAGAGGAGCGAGGCTTAGTCGTCTTTCCTCCTGCCGGTATGTGTGCACAAAAGAAAAAGCGGGAAGGAATCGTGGATGCGGATTCGTCCCAGCGGAGTAAGGGGCCTTAACTGAGAAAAAGAAAACATGGCTGTTTCGACCAGCGAAATGGCTTTGTGACCTGTCAGGGTTTGAGGAGGGGAGAAGGCCGTTGCTTCCTCGTGGCCTCCGTCGTGCTGGAGGGGGGGAGGAGAGGCCGATGTGTCATGTGTCCAGGACGAAGGTCCGGGCAAAGAGAGTGTTGTGTGCTCCCTGTTCGACGGAGGTCGAAGGGAAAAAGCAATGAGGTGTGTACTGCAGACAGTTTTGTAGAACAGTGGTTGAACCACAAGGGTCCTGGGTTCTCTTGGCTCTCGGCCAATGAGATTGCAGCTGTGCGTTCAGGTGACTTCAGGAACCATCATTTTTGGGGGGGGGAAATTCACACCCTAGTGTGAAGAGGTTGCTCTCATCAAACTACAAATCAGGATGAAACCTTTGCTTGAAAAAGTGAAGGCCTGATTCTCTTTGTTCACAGCACATGTTGAAGCCATATGGTCAGACCCCAACAGTTCTGACTCTGGGAACAGAAAGTAGACCGGTCCCAGATGACCTAAGGGGTTGGGATGGTTCATGAGGTAGCAACAGATCAGAGATGTGTTTTGGCCCTAAACCATTCAGTGCTTTGTAAACCAACAGCAGGATTTTAAAGCCAGTGCAAAGACCTCAGAACTGGATTGATGTGATCCAATTTCTTGTTAGTGAGGACTCGAGCTGTAGCCTCACAGCCTTGATATATTCTTCAAGTAATAGTAGGCTGATTTTGTAATTGTCCATAACTACACCTAGATTTCTGGCTTGTTTGTAGTTTTTAACATCAGTGATTGAAGCTGAGCACTGACTTTCAATCGTTCGTCCTTGGTACCAAAAACAATTACTTCTGTTTTATCTTTGTTTAATTGAAGAAAATTCTGGCACATCCAGTTGTTGATTTGTACAATGCAGTTACCCAGCCCTTGTATGGGATTATAGTGCCCTGGCGATATAGTTATGTAGATTTGTGTGTTGTCTGCATAATAATGATAACACACTTTGTTGTTTTCCATAATCTGAGCGTGACCGTGTCGAATGCAGCATTGAGATCCAGTAATACTAAGACTGAAATTCTGCCATTGTCTGTGTTTGAGTGGATGTCGTTGTAAACCTTAACAAGAGCAGTTTCAGTACTGTGGTGCGGTCGAAAGCCTGACTGGAAAACATCAAAGCAGTTATTTACGGCCAAGAAGTTGTTGAGCTGTTGAAAAAACACTTCAATTATTTTACTTAAAAATGGGAGGTTTGATATTGGGCTGTAATTTTTCATTGTTGCAGAGTCTAAACTAGCTTTCTTTAGGAGCGGTTTAATAACTGCCACATCATATGCCACATCTGCCACATCATTTAACATTACCGCCAATGGGGAAATGCTAACTGCGATTAGCATTAGCGAATATAATATATCTTCGTACATCTTTTCATGCAGACATACTTACATTACAGTGTTGGGATCTAAAGGAGCGTGTTTGGGTTATCAGCATTTAAGAAACTGAATTCTTGACATCAATAGAATTATTGATGTATGTAACAATTATTAATGATTATTAATATAAACGGGGCACCACCCTGCGAACAGGGACCAATAACCAAACGATAAAACTAAGTCTCATAATTAGTAGTCACTCATAATGTCAATAGTCTGCGTATGACTATACATTCAGTGACAGTGAAGGGTTTTAAGTTCGAGCACCGGCTACTACATACAGTCTTATCAAATACATATGCACAAGTAATCACAGACGACTGCTCCTGAAAGTATAACAGAGTTTATTGAATCAAAATAATAAATGATCAAATCAATTAATATTGCAACCAACAAACGTTATCATACAATTTTATATGCCTAAACTAAAGAATGAATAAAATGGATGAGGGTGTATGTCTGTGTGTGTATGTGTATGTGTGTGTGTGTGTGTGTGTGCAAAGGAGGGAGTCTTACAGCTACGCTAAAGACTACAAAGATGGCGGCGTCGAGGGACCCGGACAAAATGGCAGTTAGGCTGCTGTATGTACTCACGTGTGCCTGGGCAGCACGTGATGTGAGGCGCTCGTTTGAACGAGGTTCCCCAGGGGTAGAATTAGGAGCTGTGTGTGTGTGTGTGTTTCGTGAAAGGAGGAACGAGAAAAAAGGTGGGGGCTCATGGATCAGACTTCTGCGTGCTGTCCGCGTTGTAGTGATAATGGGGGTGTCTGGCGTATCGTACATAACGTGCCGTTGTCGGTAGAACTGCCAGCAGTTATGTACAATAGCCGAGATTCCACACTTCACTCACAGAGCTGATTTAATGAGCAGAGAATACTACACGAAGTGTAGTAAAACCAATGAAAAGAAATCAAATAAATCCCAAGCAAACAGTCATAGTTGATACACGAATACAGCGGAGCTTCTCTGCTCCGTAATGATTACGTAATACCTCAATATCACGCGACAGTCTTAAACACACAAAAACACGGGAATATCAACATATACATGAATGGCCTGAATTAAACTTAAGTTAATTTAAGCTAAGCTATGCCCAAATGCCAAGAATCTTACTTGTAGATGCTTCGTTGCAACGTTGAAGGGTTCGTGAGCAAAGTTGTCCTTTTTCTTCGAGAGGAAGGGGGGGGGGTGCTTCTCAGCGCGGCGTTGAGCTGGCGCTGTTTCGGTCTGTCGTGGCGTGGCTCGGCTGGAGCAAACGCAGACGTGATCTGTCCTCGCGGCAGGGAGGGTGATCTAATTTCGGCTGACGGCGTGGTCCGTGCGTCTTACCGGGAATCGTCGGTGAAGGAGGGAGGCGTTGTCGTCTTTCCTTCGCCGGAATGTGTGCACCAAAAGAAAAAGAAACAAAAAGCGCTGAACTGATCGCTGAAGCAGATTCGTTATCGCGGGCTGTTTCATCCAGCGAAACGGCTTGTCAGGGTTTGAGTAGGGTTGAAGGGCCGTTGCTTCCTCGTGGCCTCGTGCGCTGGCGGGGCAAGCTGGACTCTCTGTGGCCTGGCCGGGGGGGGGGTCCGGGCGAAGAGAGCGCGGTGTGCTCCCTGTTCGACGGAGGTCGAAGGGAAAAAGCTGGTTCTTCTGTGGCCTGGACGGGGGTGTCCGAGCGAAGAGCCTTGTGTGCCTCCTGTTACCCCGGAGGGAGAGTTGGAAAAGCTGGATTCTCTGTGGCCTGGACGGGGGGGGGGGGGTCCGGGCGAAGAGAGCGGTTGTGTGCCTCCTAACTCAACCGAGGTCGAAGGGGAAAAGCTGGATTCTCTGTGGCCTGGACAGGCGGGGGGTCCGGGCGAGGAGAGCGGTGTGTGCCTCCTAACTCAACCGAGGTCGAAGGGGGAAAGCTATGAGGTGGGGGCAGCAGAGAGTTTTATAGAACAGTGGCCGAACCACAGGGGTCCTCGGGTCTCTTGGCTCTCGGCCAATGAGATTGCCGCGGTTACCATGGTTATTTGGGGGGGGGGGGGGGGAATTCACACCTGAGTGTGAAATTTCACCCAGAGGAGGCTTGTTCTCCTCAAACTACAAGTCAGGATGAGACCTGTGCTTGAAACAGTGAAGGCCCGATTCTCTTTGTCCACAGCACATGTTTAAGCCATATGCCAGAGCCCAACATCCCCCCTTTGTTCTGAAGAGCGAGGTGTTGGCTTCGGTCTTTAGAGCAAACCAAGGGCTGGCATGTGCACCCATGTGGTGGGGAAACCTGAAGAGGTGAGACAGTCCAAGTGTTCCTGAGACCAAAAGCAGTGGTTAAAACAGGCAGTGTTCATTGTTCATAGAGTTCAAGGTTCATAGTGGTCAAGTTCATGGTGTTCAAGTTCAGAGTTCATTGTTCAGAGTTCATTGGCATCTGGGCAGATGACTAAGGTGGCATCTGGGCAGATGACTTTAACTACTTCTACCTACATCTACTATCATACACAATTCAAATCATAGGTGAGCAAAACATTATTCCCAAATAATTCAATCGCTATTATGATGTTGTGATAATCTAGCATTGCGGCATAGTGTCAAAGAAAGTAACAACCCAAATAAAACAAAACAAAACACAACAGAGAGAGAAGGAAAGGATAGAAAGACAAGAAGCAGGTGAGGGGCAAACAGTGGTTACTGGTTCAACTCCTAGACAGGACTGGAGTCCGTCGGCGGAGCAGTCGTAGGTTGGCTACGTGGTGTTATGAATAGGAGGGAATCCAGTTAGTCTGTCGCTTCTGGATCTATTAGTACATGATATGTGCGTCTACCTCTCTCTAATCGGTAGATTTAGAGCGAGTCCTGTGTCTAAGTTTTGGAATCTATCGATATTGGAGTTGCGTTGCCAAGACTATAGGCCAGAGGCACCTGTGAGGGTTGCATAACAGTAGTGGTAGCAGATTTACAGATTTCTTAGCACGGCTAGTGTGACTAGCTAGGCTGGTCTCTCGCTGCTCCAGCTGTTGACAGCTGAGCCTTCTCGGATGAGGTCCTGGGTTAAATCTGACTGCTACGGCAGAGGTTATGTCTTCTCTGGTTACTTCTGGTAGAGTCTATAAAGCATGCAAAGGGTTCTCTATGAGAGTGGAGCATCAGTTTACAGTCACAATGGTTTGTCAGGTCATGCAACTGTTCTGGTTGAAGTTGGATGTGTTAGCGGTTAGTGCATGTCTACAGGGTGAGTTGAAGCATGCAGTTAAACGTTAGTAGTCAATAGTAAGCTGCCATTCTGCCGGTTGGTTTCGGCACTGGCGAGATTAGAGTGTACTTCCTGTGAAGTACATCTCTCTAAGTTTCTGTTTTCAGAGATCCACCCCCCTCGCGCTGTTCAAGTGGCGAGGGCAGACATCACCACGTTACCGCCAGCACTCAGGGAAACGTCGCGAACAGTTTCACTCTGGAGTGTGTCATGGCGGGCTGGTGATATCTCCCTCCCCCCACCCTCCTAATTAGAGATGGAGACAGGTCCGGCGCACAGGTCAAGTTCAGTTACCTACGGCACTGGCGACTTGACAGGACCGGGCGATGACTCGGCTGAAAGAAGGCGGTGGCTTCGTTGAACAAGCTGGAGGTGGCTCATGCTGAGAGAGCAGGAGAAGAAGGCTTAGTTGACGAAAGGTTTTACGAGCTAGGGTGCTCGAAGGGCCTCTAAGGTTGTGGCACCCTAGAGGTGTATGCGAAAAGGTGGGGGAACACATGAGGCTCGTTTCTGACCCGGAGTCGGGTAGAGCAAGAGTGGTATGACCCCCCAGTAAGACTGAAGAATATGTATAGATATATACATAACGGGCATTGCCTTTGCGAACAAGGTCGCCCAAGAAGGTTGAAGAACGAGGTGCGAAAATGGGAGTGGTCGTTTCCGGAAGTGTGCCGAGTTCTCTTCCCCCCCCTACCACGTCGACTTGGCAGCAGGGGGAAAGGTCACTTGGCTTAGTCAGGTGGGCTGCGAGTCAGCGTTACCTGATGGGTTGTCCTTGAGGGCGTCTTTCACCCCCCTGGTTCCGTTGGTCTTTCGACCGCCAGGGTCGTTTGTTCCTCGGGGGTGACCAGGGCTCGCTAGGCCAAGTCCTCTCGTCGTCTTCCGACGCTAGGTCGGAGTCGCTCGACTGTTGGATGCCTAAGACTATGGCGGTGTCTTCGTACCGATTTGTCGGCCGTCCGCGTGTCTTCCCTGCAAGTTGCGCGTACTTCCTAATCTCTGGCATGGTGAGGTTACTCGTTCTGCAGTGCATGGTAACATCGTATCTCACGTTGTCGTGGAGATTGTGCAGGAATAGCGACTTGAAGGCATGGTCTTCTAGACCTGGGGCGTTACGTCCTTGGAAGTACGCAGATCTCAAGCGCCTGAAGTAGTCTCTCGGAGACTCTAGCCTTTCCTGGGAAATGGCAAAGGCGCCGAGGGTGGCAGAAGCTGGGTTAGAGTACAGGGAGTACTCCTCCCTAAGGGCGTGACAAAGGGATGAATAGCAGTCGCGGATGCTCGGCTGGAGCGTTTCAATGAAAGCGTGGACGCTTGGCGCAGTGGTTTTCCACACTAGCTTTCGCTTTTCGCGCGATAGGTCGAGGAGGCAGCGATCGATCTCCCTTAGGTAGTCATCGATGCTCGAGTCGTGATTATCGGGGTTGAAGCGCTCTACGTCTTTTACCAGAGACTCAATCTGTCGAGTACGCAGGCCTCCAAGGTTGATGGGGCCTGGGCCGTCCGAGTCGTCTGAGTCTCCATACTCACGATGGTGGTAACGACTATCATCCTCCCTCCCTGAGGGGGATGGGGTCAGTTCTTGTCGCGCGCGTGAACTGTGTGGAGGATTGCGTTCGCCTGAGGTGGTTTTGAAGCCACCTGGGCCGACTAGGACCTGGTGTTGGTCCTCTCTCCTCCTGGTTGGGGATGTCGCTTTCAAGAAATGCAAGGTGGTTCGGGTCTCGGGGAATGAGGGAGCCGAGACCAAGAAATTACTGGGCTGAAAGGCTCGATAGGGGGTAGCGGTACCTACCGGGGTTGCTGGAACACCTTGAAGCGCTTTCAGTTTGTCATCACTCTCTGATGCTTTAGAGAGTTCTAGGTTGACCTCTCTGAGGTCACTGCGCAGGCTACTATTTTCTGACTGTAGGGCTCTACAGTCACGTGACAACTCCTGAACCTCTGTTCGGAGTGTCCAGATCTCGCGTTGCTGCTCGTCGCTCTGTGCCCGGGTTCGGGCAGCTTGCAGCTGCATTTTCTGATGGTAGATGAGCAGTATTTCGCCGATTACGTCCTGAATCAGGCGCTCTCTGTTACCTGCTGGGTTATTTACATAAGCCACCAGCTGCTCTAATTGCTCGTCGCATAGGACAGCAGTGTATTTTACAAAGTACTCTCTTTCCTTTGCTGTGAGTCCGAGGACATCAGCCACCACATCTCGTAATGCGGTGTCTTCTGGAGCTACAGCTCCAGGAATGGGGGGTTTCTCGTTACTCATTCTCTCTAATGAGCACGACTCCCAGTAGTTGTTAATTCCCTAGTGTTAGAACGGAAACTGTTAGTGTTACGGTTCTCAGTGAAATGTCTAGTTCGGTAACTTAGGATTTCTACTGTTAGATGTTAATTACTGTTAGTGTTACGGTTCATGCAGGCGCACAGTGAAATGTCTAGCTCTGTGACTTACGTTTCTACTGTTGCTGCTCTGAGGTATCACTACTGCTTTGCAGCCAGAGGTGCGAAAATGCTAATGTGGTTTAGCACTTTGGGCCTGTGACAGCTGTGTGTAACTTCTTTGGAGGGATTTAAGAAAACAAGCAAGGTATTACAAATAAACAATCAAATCTACTACACAGCTGGCTGTTAGTTTTAAGAAATGAAACGAATAATTAAACCTGGAAACAAAATAAAATTTCGAGAAGGGAATTAAAGATTAAGATTAAAAATCTGGATTTAAAATCAAAAATTTAATTACAATAAGACAAGATTTTGAAGATCAAAGCCTACCTATTTTGGGAAATAAGTTCCAGGAATTTGGATCATTCAAAAGAAGAAAAAAAAAAAAAATTTTCGAAAAAAATATTTTTTTTGGAAAATTAATTATTCAAAAATAATTATGGATTACTGTGCATATATACTGTAACAGAACTGGAATAACGTAGCCTCACACGGGGCACCATTATGTTGGGATCTAAAGGAGCGTGTTTGGGTTATCAGCATTTAAGAAACTGAATTCTTGACATCAATAGAATTATTGATGTATGTAACAATTATTAATGATTATTAATATAAACGGGGCACCACCCTGCGAACAGGGACCAATAACCAAACGATAAAACTAAGTCTCATAATTAGTAGTCACTCATAATGTCAATAGTCTGCGTATGACTATACATTCAGTGACAGTGAAGGGTTTTAAGTTCGAGCACCGGCTACTACATACAGTCTTATCAAATACATATGCACAAGTAATCACAGACGACTGCTCCTGAAAGTATAACAGAGTTTATTGAATCAAAATAATAAATGATCAAATCAATTAATATTGCAACCAACAAACGTTATCATACAATTTTATATGCCTAAACTAAAGAATGAATAAAATGGATGAGGGTGTATGTCTGTGTGTGTATGTGTATGTGTGTGTGTGTGTGTGTGTGCAAAGGAGGGAGTCTTACAGCTACGCTAAAGACTACAAAGATGGCGGCGTCGAGTGACGCTGGCCAAAGGGGAGGGGCCTTAAGAACTACAGCTAAAAACTACAAAGATGGCGGAGTCGAGGGACCCGGACAAAATGGCAGTTAGGCTGCTGTATGTACTCACGTGTGCCTGGGCAGCACGTGATGTGAGGCGCTCGTTTGAACGAGGTTCCCCAGGGGTAGAATTAGGAGCTGTGTGTGTGTGTGTGTTTCGTGAAAGGAGGAACGAGAAAAAAGGTGGGGGCTCATGGATCAGACTTCTGCGTGCTGTCCGCGTTGTAGTGATAATGGGGGTGTCTGGCGTATCGTACATAACGTGCCGTTGTCGGTAGAACTGCCAGCAGTTATGTACAATAGCCGAGATTCCACACTTCACTCACAGAGCTGATTTAATGAGCAGAGAATACTACACGAAGTGTAGTAAAACCAATGAAAAGAAATCAAATAAATCCCAAGCAAACAGTCATAGTTGATACACGAATACAGCGGAGCTTCTCTGCTCCGTAATGATTGCGTAATACCTCAATATCACGCGACAGTCTTAAACACACAAAAACACGGGAATATCAACATATACATGAATGGCCTGAATTAAACTTAAGTTAATTTAAGCTAAGCTATGCCCAAATGCCAAGAATCTTACTTGTAGATGCTTCGTTGCAACGTTGAAGGGTTCGTGAGCAAAGTTGTCCTTTTTCTTCGAGAGGAAGGGGGGGGGGGTGCTTCTCAGCGCGGCGTTGAGCTGGCGCTGTTTCGGTCTGTCGTGGCGTGGCTCGGCTGGAGCAAACGCAGACGTGATCTGTCCTCGCGGCAGGGAGGGTGATCTAATTTCGGCTGACGGCGTGGTCCGTGCGTCTTACCGGGAATCGTCGGTGAAGGAGGGAGGCGTTGTCGTCTTTCCTTCGCCGGAATGTGTGCACCAAAAGAAAAAGAAACAAAAAGCGCTGAACTGATCGCTGAAGCAGATTCGTTATCGCGGGCTGTTTCATCCAGCGAAACGGCTTGTCAGGGTTTGAGTAGGGTTGAAGGGCCGTTGCTTCCTCGTGGCCTCGTGCGCTGGCGGGGCAAGCTGGACTCTCTGTGGCCTGGCCGGGGGGGGGGTCCGGGCGAAGAGAGCGCGGTGTGCTCCCTGTTCGACGGAGGTCGAAGGGAAAAAGCTGGTTCTTCTGTGGCCTGGACGGGGGTGTCCGAGCGAAGAGCCTTGTGTGCCTCCTGTTACCCCGGAGGGAGAGTTGGAAAAGCTGGATTCTCTGTGGCCTGGATGGGGGGGGGGGGGTCCGGGCGAAGAGAGCGGTTGTGTGCCTCCTAACTCAACCGAGGTCGAAGGGGAAAAGCTGGATTCTCTGTGGCCTGGACAGGCGGGGGGTCCGGGCGAGGAGAGCGGTGTGTGCCTCCTAACTCAACCGAGGTCGAAGGGGGAAAGCTATGAGGTGGGGGCAGCAGAGAGTTTTATAGAACAGTGGCCGAACCACAGGGGTCCTCGGGTCTCTTGGCTCTCGGCCAATGAGATTGCCGCGGTTACCATGGTTATTTGGGGGGGGGGGGGAATTCACACCTGAGTGTGAAATTTCACCCAGAGGAGGCTTGTTCTCCTCAAACTACAAGTCAGGATGAGACCTGTGCTTGAAACAGTGAAGGCCCGATTCTCTTTGTCCACAGCACATGTTTAAGCCATATGCCAGAGCCCAACAACAGACTAAGGTCTCTCAAGGCTACCAAACGGAAGAAGTAAAACGAAGCAGCGTGTCTTCTCATTAGAATCTAAAAGCAACGAGGCAATAACTGTTGTTGCTCGTAGCTCGTAGCTCTGAATAGCATTTACGGCTAACTGGCTTGGCCAGTTTCTGCTAGCATTACAGCTATTCAGAGCTACGAGCTATGAGCAACAAGTAATTGCCTCGTTGCTTCCGTTTGGTAGCCTTGAGAGACCTTAGTCTGTAATGTAAGTCTGTCTGTATGAAGCATGAAAAGATGTAGGCTACGAACATATATTATATTCGCTAATGCTAATCGCGGTTAGCATTTCCCCATTGGCGGTAATGTTAAAATTAGCTTAGAAGCTAGCGAGTCGGACATGTTATGATGTTCAGAGAAGACAACTTTAGTACTGTTAAAAGCATCTTGTCGTTCAACGGGGACACCTGCGGCTTATAAACCAGTGCTGCTTATCTGTGAAAACATTCCTTTTTCTTTTAAAAATCGGCGGGTGCGGCCTATCTACCGGTGCGCTCTATCGTCCGGAAAGTACGGTATTTCTAATATTTCATTTTTGTTACCATTGACGACCGTCATCCCTCCCCCCCCCTTCATACTCATTCCAAAAAAAGGGAACACAAGTGACAGGAGAAGAAGCTGTGGCTGTCTGCGTTGTCACTAATAAATACTTGTATACAGTTTATATGGAAGTAGAATCTGCATTTGTTTTCTGTGGGTGGTGTTATGTGAATGTGGATCTTTCAGATAAATTTGAGGAGTAGTGACTATAGTTTGCATGTGCCACATTTTATCTGAAGTTTGTCATACAGTTGTGGGAGTCTCACTGGTCTGGTCTTGGTCTCAACCCCTCAAGGTCTTGGTCTTGTCTTGATCTCTGTTTGGGTGGTCTTCACTAAAACAATACTATGTGCTCCATATGATGTGGGAAAGTGAATCTGACATACACTTGCCAACCGTTATGTTTTCCCGTTGGCCACCGTATTTCTCCCACACGTTTGGCACACGGTACAAGTTTCAGTTGGTTGCAATCTGCAACCTCTCCTCTAGATGCTTCCAAATCCTACACACTGCAACTTTAAGTGTTTATTAATATACATTATTGGTCAACAATTAGAACCTCTCCTATAAAGACATACTTTATGCTATTACTTTATTGAACTATATTGTCATAGTTATTGTTACCCGCAGGAGGTGTTATAGTTGTGAAAAAATACATTAATAAACACTTATACCTGCTTACAGCTACATTCCGGGGCTTTATAAACCATTCAACATATAATACTGCTTATGAATGCTAAATAGGGGGAACTCGGAGTAAAGTGTTAGCGGTCTAACTTTGAGATACAAAAGATGAACAGACAATCATATCATAGTCACTCTATAGAATACGAATTATCCATCATAACAAAGACCGTGGCTTTGCCAGATTTCCATTCAGTTATTACTGGTTATTACTCCCAATGAAAATAGAAAAATACAACCACTGATTTATCCCCAGCAGCTGCGTGTGCAGAGCTCAGGCCATTTCAATCACAAATGGCAGTATCTTGATTTACATCGGCCAGTTTTAATAGAGCTAGCCATGGCCAAATTTAAACAAGCCCAATTAATCAACTAAACATTCAATATCTCCCATTCAGGCATACACGACTTCTCAATATGAATTTTCCGGGAGATTTCTCTATTGATCGACAGAGATGATTTGTGAGATACATTGTGTGGAGATCAATAGGTGGCCAGTCAATAGCTCATGGCGAGAAATGAACTGTGGTGACGCGAAGGCCACAAAGTCAAGTCTGCATGTAGTCTGGCATGTGAAAATGGAGACGTGGTGTTTGCCAAGGACACGAACCGGCAACCTCTTGGTCACAATCCGCTAAAACCGCTCTGCTACATGCAGCCGATGAGGTTTAATAAAGTAAAGAGGCACAGAGCCTGTAGAGACAGCAGGGTGGCCAGTGACTTTTACAGCAATCATGCTCATGTTTGTCTCCAACACACACACACACACAGCTTCATACACTCAGCGATTTTAGAGGGGTTCCACTTTGCTGCTCTGCTCTGTAGGGGGGGAACTGCTGTGGGTATGCTGTATACGTGCACTCTGTGTTTTCTCTTTGTTAGTTTGTTCAGCCATTCAACCCACTGGATTTGGCTTGACCGGTGTATGTGTGCGTGAAAGAACAGTAAGGTTAGAGCAGTGTCAAAGCCAAGCGGATGATGAATGGCATTAGTTTAGTCTGTCATTACAGACTGGTGTTTTATGTGGGTTCAACTGTAATGGAGGAGAGGAGAGGACTGGAGAGGAAGGGAATAGAAGAGAGGAGAGTTGGACACATGCAGCCCAGTTGAAGTCCAATGTTGAGCTTAAATCAGACCTTCAAAGTATTCATCTGGCTTTTAGATGCTGCGGTGCTCATTACGTCCCCACAATATTAGTTGGACGGAATATTAAATTAGTTTTAGAGCCTCATCAGTGAGGCTAACAGTGTAATGATGGTACCACAGAAAATGAAAGGTTGCACCAGCTATTTATAAAATATCTGTGTAAAGTCCTTGTTACATTCTTAGTGGGGGGTTGTGTATGTGAGGAATTGCGAAACAGAACGGGTTGAATTGCTTTCAGGTGTGTTGTAGATAGTGGCTGGTCCTGATCACCTTTCCTGCACATGAACGGAGAATGACTTGGTATTTGTAACTGAGAAGAAGAGGGAACAAGGACAGAGAACAGAAGACGGAGAGACAAGTCACAGGGGAGGAGAGAGAGAGAGAGTTAAAGGACATACTCCCTGGGTGATGGGGCTTGACTGACCCCAACCACACATACTGTCACGGGAGTTCACAGGTAGGACCCAAACGCAAGACCACAGGAGACAGAAGTGAATATTAACAGGCTTTATTTAGACTGTGCGTGCAGGTGTGGAGCCTGTGGTCCGACACCTGAGCGGCAGATCGACGGTGTGAGGCCCGTGGCTCGACACCGGAGGGCTGGTGGGTTGACGGCGTGAAGTCCCGTGGCTCGATACCAGAGAGTAGCCAGATCGACGGTGTGAGTCCCGTGGCTCGACACCGGAGGCTGGCAGCTTGACGGCGAGTGTAGTCCGTTTAACACACGGCGGGTAGAGCGGCGGAGTGTAATCCGTGGACCACAAGGAGGGCAGAGCGGCGGAGTGAAATCCACAAACACAAGGAGGGCAGAGGATGCCACGGGGTTTCAGCGGCTGAAAGACGGTACGACCTGACAACCCCAGACTGCAGGACCAGAGTTTATGTAGTGACAGGAGACTCATTAGTGGGCCCTGAGTCTGGTGTGTCAGGCTGCAGGAGGTGATCGGCTGGAGTGTCCTCAGCTGTGCACAATCAAGGGTGCGGCCATGGGAGGTGTCTGGAGGCAGAGGACAAACAGAGCACATGGCACACCACAACAAACAGGGGAATGACAGGACACATGAGGAGAGGAGATCAGGGGAAACACACACCGGGTCAGACAGGGATCCTGGATCCTGACACATACACACACACATCATGTCAGAGGATTGGCAGGGTGTCGCTGAAACAGGCAGGATGTTTTAGTAATCTCAACCAATCAGCTGCCTGCTAGTCGTATAATAAAGAGAGAGAGAGAGGGTGTGTGTGTGTGTGTGTGTGGGGGGGGATTTGCTCTGGTTGTTTTAAATTACAGCTTGCACTCTCTAGGTGAATAACCCCTCACCTACACACTATACGTTGTCACACATACAATCACCACCACCACCACCACCAATGAACGCTGTATTAGCCACCTTAAAAAGAGACACACAAGCGAACGACCAGCAGCCTTGGCTGTGCTGAGCTGCTGCGTGGAGACAAAAACAGAGAACAGCAGGGTCCTGCTGGCTGACCAACCTTGTTATTAAGTCAGGGTGGCCAAAAACAACCTAACGGTGACATGATTTAAAGTGGCCCCTCAGCAGCCTGTCACCGGGCTGGCTGTTTTAATCCAGGCCACACCAGGTGACATTTTGATGTATTTTAAACCCTGAAGCAGGTGAACAACAAACAGTTGTTTCCAGCAAGCACTCCGGAGATGCAGGGTTACATGCGTGCATGAGAACTGGGACAACCGGTACAACTTTCATTACCACTGAGTTACTGTGTCTGTCTCAGTGGCCCCTCACAAGCAGCTGTTGACTGGAAGGGTATGAGTTAGCAACTAGTCAGGAAATAACAACCAGTAACTCTGTTTCTCTTTTCTAATCATTGGTGCTTCTTCGGACTGTGAGCAACTTGGATGATTTTATGTTTTGTAGGTCTGTTCTGATATGATATGACCAGCAGAAAGCAGGCAAAACTTCTGAAACTCCTTTACACAAACCTCTCTCAGTAAAGATAGCAAATCCTACAGTAATGACCCAATTTCGCTTCGATAACAGTTGATGACAGTTCATACGATCACCTGCCATGTATTTTTTGAAAGTGCCTGCCCTTTTCCAAACAGTTTCCAATGATGACTTATCAGATCCATTTGGCGGCTTAGGTTAAGTGAGAATGCCCTGCTCAAACATACTTCCGGTAACAGTTCAACCACAGTTCCAAATGACATTGGTCATTAAAACCTAATAAACCCTAGCCCTTGAATGCTGATTAAAGATATAAATGAGTGACATACAATTTAGCCAATCAGCGTCCTCAAATAGATTCAGCTTGGGGCACAATCTATTTGCTGCCTCTGCCTATATGCGCGAGCTCTGCTCCTCCAAGAGCCGTTTGAGAGGAGAACTTTGGCGGAGAAACTGCACAATCAAACAGCAGACTAGCGGCAAAGGGAAGCAGTACATGCGAAACTTCTCCACCAGCTGAACACCAGACAGGTTTGGCTAGCTGCATGGCGTCATGCTAATAACTTATTTAGCTTTTTAAAACAACGGGGACAGATCCAGCACGGACAGTTAGGGAGTGAGAGACACGAAGCGCCTGCTGAGAAATGATAGTTATAAATACATCATTATATATATATGTGAGTGTGTGTGTGTTTTATATTATAGTGAATATTATTATATGATATATATATTATTATATGATACTGAATTCCCTGTGTGGGTGACACAAATAAGATGTCCTGACGTGTTTGTCAAAGTGTTATTTACTGTTTTTTTCATGTTGGAATAAAAGTTAAATATTTAACTGCAAATTAGTAATACATGTTTGATACCTTAATTGTTTTGCATTAAATCATTCTGGGATGTTTGCTGAAATTGATTGGATGTGGCACAGCCCTACCTAGAACATGTTCCACCAGCTCCACTGCGTATAACCATCTCATACTAGCCCAGAGTTCAGCATATTCATCCAGCAAACTATACCTACCTTGGAGTGTTACAATAGCGAGCATTATTTTATTCAATGTGTCCATCCAGGCAAATTGTGCGATGCATTGAGTCGGCAACGCGCCGTGTATTGAGTGGGCCGGTCTGACAGTAACTCCCGCCCCACTTTTTTCCCCCAGTCCGCCCCTGACTAGCGGAGCAAGGAATCGAACCGCCGATCCTCTGATTGAAGGACGACCCTGCTCTAGCACTGAGCCATAGTCGCCCTAAAACGTTTTCGATGACATGGCTGAATATTTAGCTGATCTCAACAATGTGGATGAAACATAACCTTTCGAGAGAACTAGGGACCTTTTTAGTATCTTGGACTTTGCGGTCTTCATACTTCCTTGTTCATGATTACGTGGATTACCTACAAAATATTTGTATTATTCGTAGGTATAGCTACGAATGCTGGAGCAGACCAGCATGCACAGCTCAACCTTATTTCTAGCAGAAGGCAGCTGTTTTTCGGGGGAAAAGAAGATTAAACCCACTGTACGCTGCCTTCAGCAAACAGCAGAAAGACATGGTTAGAGCCTTGCTGGTGAACACAGTGAAGCATTTAGCAGCTGAAGAGGCATATAGTTCCCTAGGGAGTTGATAGGAGAATGTGGAGTACAAAACAGAACAAAAAGGAGAGGACTTACATCCATTGGGTCACCAGAAACATGAATTCAACTAAATGCTAATTAGCTTTTAAAATTGCCACAACAATGTGATATGTCACTCTTGTATATACAGTTTATAAAATCAATTAGTAGGGCTCTGTCTTTTTACTTTTGTTGACAAAGGTTAGTTAAAGTAAAACTCTTCATTGTTGCCTGACCTGAAGTGGAGACCTCCAATATGGCTGCCACAGGGTATGTCACCTGAAAGTCATCGACATTGGCCCCATATGGTGGTTTTTGGATGCGAGGTGTGTGTGCGCTGTGTGGGTTAGAGTAATGTGGTGGGTTCAAGCGCAGCCCTCCGCTGGATGTCATCCCCACTCTGCCTGCTGGGCTTCAGCAAAGCTAACCTCTGTCTGTGGTGGGTCCACAGGTCAATATGGTGTTTTACCAACAGGAAAGTGATTCTCCACAGCTGTCAACATCTATCAGCCTCAATCACACACACACACAAACGTACACGGGTCAGCCGCTCAGCCACACGCACACATTCACGAAAACGCAGACACACTGGGGTCAGCCACTCATAAAGCCGTAAACAACAGAAAATGGTATGTGGCTGAAAAAGTGTCAGCTCAATTGGATTCTGAAAACACTGCTCTGATTTTCCACAGCGCCTTTATTTTCTCTGTCCATGTTGATATGTCTTCTATCTTCTCGGCTTGGAGGTTTTTGCTCCATCTAAAGGCTATCTGAGTTGTTGATGCTTATGGCTCTGTATTTTCCCCCTCATCAGTTGGCTCCTTTAGACTGGCTGTTTTCTGTCTTATCAATGTTAAGAATGTGAGTGCTTGGGTTTGAGCAAAATAAGCCAAGCATTCTTAATTTCTATTTAATTGGCTGGATATTTATGATCATTGGTCTTAGATGTGTTCCTCTAAATAAAGCAATTAGGAATGTGCATGCTTAAAAAAAATAATATTAGTAATTCATAGTTTTCTTTTCCTATTAACAAGTCTTGACAGTCAAAAAATGTATCAACATTCAAAAGCCCTGTTAGGAGCTGCTAACGGGGTTTTTGAATGTCGAGTAATTGTTAAATGTGAAGCCATATTATCTGCCCAGAGAATAGTTTTTGTTGATGTATATAAAAAAAAAAAAATCCACTGCAGAAATGTACATCTGATTTGAGGATGTTGTGTTCTAATTAAAAAGCAACTCAAAACCATACAGACAATCCTATTCCTATATCTTAAGCATGGGTGCCTGGTTATGTGTTAAAATGGGGGAGCAAATTGACAAAAATACACTATATGTGTTTATCTGTATTGGAAGGGGGTCCTGGTGGTCCTAGCCCAGAAAACAAATTGTAATTCAAAACAAATTTACTGCATGTTTACCTTCGGCTCTGAAAAGTAAAACCCTTTGGGAGTGCCTTAAACTTCCATTCTTTCTAATAGCTAGCAGGGGGCAACTCCTGTCAGATGATGAAGTCAGATGTTATAGACGTCAATGAAAATTACCGAACTTCTCACTTGATTTATAAACATTGTAAACATGAGTTTATGAGAGGTTTCAAGTCTGATGTTCATTGAATAAATGATGGTCCATTTAGAGTAAAATAGACTACCTTGTGATTGACAGCTCTCTACCACGGCTTTGTTTTGTGTTTTCCTCTTCAGTTAATGAAAGTTAATTGTGACATTTTGGTCGACTAAAAATGTCTTATTCAGCATTCGGTAGGGGTGTAACGGTTCACAAAATTCACGGTTGGGTTCGGTACGATACAGTGGAGCCACGGTTCGGTACGTTTCGGTACAGTAGAAAACTATAAATGCCAGAGAAATGTACTTGATTTTAAAATATATTTATTCATGACAACTAACATCATAAAGTTATTCTTTGACTTTGAACAATGATGGAACTATACCTGAGTGACCCATCTTCTGGGGTGTCTTCTTAGCAACACATAAGCATCAAAAACAAAAACTGCTCCTTAATGTTATGTAGTATTGTTACTTACATCTTCTCCATCATCATCTTACTATGAACAATGATGGAACTAAACCTGAGTGAACGTGGCTCGTCATCTCCCATTCAATGGTCAGGTGATGTGTGTTACAGTCAGGTAGCTTTGTGTAGCCCTCGACGTTCAGGCTCCGCTGTCAGAGCAGCAGCGGCGCCTCGGACATTTGATTCTCCTCTCATGCTTTTGTTTTGTTGTACAAAGCGGGAATTAGGGTTTGGCTGAAATGGGCTCGTGAAGGAATTGTGTAACGGGGCTCAATAACATTCAGCAGGTTCATGAAGCTGCGTTTACCACTACAGAGTCCGGTCTCATGTCCGCGGCTATACATGTACCAATCGCCGTGGTGATGCTTTAGCCCTGTCCTATCGGTAGTGAACAGCTGCTTAAACGCTTCGGGGAGAGTTTGAAGCGTGTGTGCTGCTACAGGTGTTCGTTTAGTTCCACTCACTGCCACACTGGGGTGATGTCTGTGTTGGGGTCTGACCATATGGCTTAAACATGTGCTGTGGACAAAGAATCAGGCCTTCACTGTTTCAAGCAAAGGTTTCATCCTGACTTGTAGTTTGATAAGAGCAAAGGAATTTCACACTCGGGTGTGAATTCCCCCCCCCCCCCAAAAAACCATGGTAACCGCTGCAATCTCATTGGCCGAAGGCCAAGAGAACCCAGGACCCCTGTTGTTCAACCACTTTTCTACAAAACTGTCTGCAGCCCCCACCTCAATGCTTTTTCCCTTCGACCTCGGTTGAGACAGGGAGCACACAACTCTCTCTTCCCTCGGACCCCCGTCCAGGCCACAGAGAATCCAGCTTTCCCCGCCAGCACGACGCCGGCCACGAGGAAGCACGGCCCTTCAACCCCTCCTCAAACCCTGTCAGGTCACAAGCCATTTCGCTGGACGAAACAGCCCGCGATAACGAATCTGCTTCAGCGATCCGTTCTCCGCTTTTTGCTCCTTTTTCTTTTCGTGCACACTCCGGAAGGAAGACGTCTAATCCTCTCCTGACCGATGATTACCGGGAGACGTACAGACCATGTCGTCTCAGCCGAAGTTAGATCATCCTCCCTGCAGCGAGGATAGATCACGTCTGCGTTTGCTCCAGAGCGAGCTGCGCCACGACGGACCGAAACAGCGCCAGCTCAAACGCCGCGCTGAGAAGCAGCCTCCCCCCTTTCTCTTGAGGAAAAAGGACAACTCTTCCACGAACACACTTCAACGTTGCAACGAAGCATCGACAAGTAAGATTCTTGGCATCTGGGCATAGCTTAGCTTAAATTAACGTAAGTTTAATTCAGGTCATTCATTTATATGTTGATATTCCCGTGTTTTTGTGTGCTTAAGTTACTGTCAGGTGATATTGAGATATTGCGCAATCATTACGGACCAGAGAAGCTCCGCTGTATTCGTGTATTAACTGCTATGACTGTTTATTTGGGATTATTTTCATTCATTGTCTTCCACTCGTGTGGGAGTTCTCTTGTCATTAACTCGACTCTGTGAGTGAGCTGAGGTGCGTGGCTTATCACGGCATATGTTACCGGCAGTTCAAAGACGACAGCGGTATACTTATGCGTGATAGAACCAGCAAACTCAGGCTCACTACAACGCGGACCGCGCGCAGAAGTTTGATTCATGACCCCCACCTTTTTTTCTTTCTTCCTCCTCTCACGTAACACGCACACACAGCTCCTATCTCTGCCCCTGGGGAAACCCCGTTCAAACGATCGCCTCACAACACATGTGTGCATCGGCAGACGTGATTACATACAGCAGTCTCACCGCCATTTTGTCCGAGTCACTCGACTCCGCCATCTGGTGGTAGTTTAGCTGTAGTATCTTAAGGCCCCTCCCCTTTTGGCCAGCATCACTCGACGCCGCCATCTTTGTAGTCTTTAGCGGTAGCTGTAAGACTCTCCCTCCTGTTCACCCACAGACCCACACACACACATACACACACACACACACACACACACACACACAGACATACACCCTCATCCATTTTATTCATTCTTTAGTTTAGGCATATAAAATTGTATGATAACGTTTGTTGGTTTCAATATTAATTGATCTGATCATTTATTATTTTGATTTAATAAACTCTGTTATACTTTAAGGAGCAGTCGTCTGTGATTACTTGTGCATATGTATTTGATAAGACTGTATGTAGTAGCCTGTGCTCGAACTTAAAACCTTCACTGTCACTGAATGTATAGTCATACGCAGACTATTGACATTATGAGTGACTACTAATTATGAGACTTAGTTTTATCGTTTGGTTATTGGTCCCTGTTCGCAGGGTGGTGCCCCGTTTTTATTAATAATCATTAATAATTGTTACATACATCAATAATTCTATTGATGTCAAGAAATCAGTTTCTTAAATGCTGATAACCCAAACACGCTCCTTTAGATCCCAACATCTGTGTAAATGAGTTAACATGAGTTAACAAACACCAGACCTGCAGGTTGTTGGAGGATCTTCTATTTCTGGTCTATTACTCGCCATATTGCACCGAGCTAGCTTCATGTAGCGTGTCTCACAGCGCAAAAGTGCCTGACTGGAGTAGAATGTTTTTCTTTCGTCATTGTGGGTTGCCAGTTTGAGAGCAGTGGCTCCATCGAAAACATAATATTTAAGCACAATTTAAGCTTCTGCATTTTCCAAATGCACTAGTATTATTCAAACGTATTGTTCGGTTCGTCATGCGTACCGAACCGTGAGCCTCGTACCAAACGGTTCAATATGAATACGCGTATTGTTACACCCCGCGCATTCGGTTAGCTCTCTCGTGTCACTTGGGGTTCCAAAAAACCAAGATGATGAAATATGTATCACAGGTCTCTCAGTGCTCACTATATTGTGTCTTATCAGGAGTGTTCATGTGACATATGGATGGTATTGGCACTGTATAAACTGTATGTGCATGTCTCTATGTGTGTGTATCTGTATTCGCAGGATTGGTTTGAGGGTTACATCTGAGATGTCTAATGACATGTATTGTACTGAGTGTGTGTGTGTGTGTAGTGATTTAGATGTGCGGCTCTATATTCTCTCTGCCATTTTCATTGTTTTATCTCCCACACACACATACACACACCTGACAGGCCTATCCAGGCTAATAGATAGTATTTTAAATCATATTACCTCCATTACAAACTGTTTTATTGTCCTACCACATCTGTCAACCTACTGAGTGGCTGTGATGCGTGTGTGTTTGTGAGATGCCAAGAAACCAAGCTCTCTCCTTTCCTCTCCTCTGATGGTATCTGTTTAGTGGGAAATGAAGCCATGCTGGAGGACAGCATTGGTGTTGGTGCTAAAAGATTGAGCTCTAGGACATAGATCAGAGAGAGAGAGGAAAGAAAGGGACAAAGACATAAAGACACAGAGAGAAAGACGTAAGGAAGAGACAAAGACTAACATATAAACTGGTGGTGTAATCAGTGGTCCTGACCCCACTTTGTCGGCATCGTGTGTGTGAGAGCGAGATAATGAGAGAGAATGATAGCATGTTTGGCACATCTGAATCTAAAATCTGTAAAGGTTATAGGTGGATAACTGCAGACGAGATGAAATTGTCATTAAACTTAACTGGTCAGTTGACCCAGGAAACATATTTGTTCAGCGGTGGAAGCAGACATGCCAAACACAGAAACATCAAAACCAAATCAAAGTAAACCTTTGTGTATGCCTGGAAATCATAGAGAAAAAAAATGTTCTTTCCTAATTTGGGTGAATGGATCATTAAATACATTATGATAATCCTTAAATTTTATTTTACCTTGAATACATGAAAATATTTACATGCTTTTACTAAAAATAAGGTTTTGAATGCAGTAATTATACTGTATTTTCACAGTGTGGTATACTTGTCCTTGAGTAAATGATCTAAAGACTTCTTCCACCCCTCATTGATGTAACTAACAATAACTAATATAATCAATATTACATGAAGTAAACCTAACAGTTAATTAGAGAACATCTTACGATGGGATCACACCAGTTGCACACTACATCGGACCAGGGGCGTAAAGTAAGAGGGCCAATGGCCACCACTTCCATCCCTACTTTCGGCACATTTGTTCAAACCACACCCATCTTCGAACTCTGTAATCATTTTTTTCTTAACTACACACCTGTAAAGTTTTGGGATTGCATCTTTTGATTGTTTGTGATGCTATAATGCTGACAAAATCAGTCCACAGACAGACAGACAGACAGAAATAAACACCTGGCAAAATACTTCAAACAGCTGTGGTAGTTCCTGCTACAGTAGGTTTCTCCAGGACCACATTCTGCCATGATGACTCACACCATGAAAACCATACCAGCCACACGCTACATGCTGGTGCGGATGGTAATTACACCTAAGATATCAGACTGATGGAAAATAATGGAGGGCCAGCCCATGTATGAAGTTCCTTGCAGGTCGCAATTGATGGACAACAAAAACAAACGTTCTCCAATGTGTGTAACTAATCTAATTTAAATTTCAAATAAAATAACTTTAATTTTGAATAACACTGTGTGTCTTCAAATTATGAAAATTAGCCTGTATGAATTACTAATCTTTTTCCACATTTACATGATAGACTCAATTGCTGATGTTAATTAATGTGAATTGTCCACTCTTAAAATAAATTACCATGAAACATATTGTTGGGAACTAAAGGAGCGTGTTTGGGTTATCAGCATTTAAGAAACTGAATTCTTGACATCAATAGAATTATTAATGTATGTAACAATTATTAATGATTATTAATAACAACGGGGCACCACCCTGCGAACAGGGACCAATAACCAAACGATAAAACTAAGTCTCATAATTAGTGGTCACTCACAATGTCAATAGTCTGCGTATGACTATACATTCAGTGACAGTGAAGGTTCTTAAGTTCGAGCACAGGCTACTACATACAGGTTTATCAAATACATATGCACAAGTAATCACAGACGACTGCTCCTTAAAGTACAACAGAGTTTATTAAATCAAAATAATAAATGATCAAATCAATTAATATTGCAACCAACAAACGTTATCATACAATTTTATATGCCTAAACTAAAGAATGAATAAAATGGATGAGGGTGTATGTCTGTGTGTGTGTGTATGTGTGTGTGTGGGTCTGTGGGTGAAAAGGAAGGAGAGTCTTACAGCTATTGCTAAAGACTACAAAGATGGCGGTGTCGAGTGACGCTGGCCAAAAGGGGAGGGGCCTTAAGATACTACAGCTAAACTACCACCAGATGGCGGAGTCGAGTGACTCGGACAAAATGGCGGTGAGACTGCTGTATGTAATCACGTCTGCCGATGCACACATGTGTTGTGAGGCGATCGTTTGAACGGGGTTTCCCCAGGGGCAGAGATAGGAGCTGTGTGTGTTACGTGAGAAGAGGAATAAAAGGGGAGAGAGAGGAATCAGAGTTTCTGTGTGCGATGTCGCGTTGTAGTGAGAATGAGGATCGCCGATCGTATCTCACACAAGTTGCCGTTGTCGCTTCGCGAACTGACGACACTTATGCCCGATAGTCGCGTTTCCATACTTCACTCACAGAATCGATTCAAGGAAAGAGAGCAAGAACAAAAATGAAATCAAATAATCCCAAAAGCAACAGTCAAACAGTTAATACACAATGCAACTGAGCTTCTCTGCTCCGTAAGGAGTTGCGCAATATCTCAATATCACGCGACAGTAACTTAAACACACAAAAACACGGGAATATCAACATATAAATGAATGACCTGAATTAAATTTACGTTCATTTAAGCTAAGCTATGCCCAGATACCAAGAATCTTACTTGTCGATGCGTCGTTGCAACGTTGAAGTGTGTTCGTGGCAAAGTGGTCCGTTTTCCTCGTCAGGAAGGGGACAGGGGGAGCTTGCGGGTCGGCGCGGCTTTGCAGCGGGCGCTGTGTGTCGCACGGCGTTTGCTGGTGCGGCTTCGGTCCGTTGCCGTGGCTCTGGAGCAAACGCAGACGTGATCAATCCTCGCTGCAGGGAGGATGATCTAACTTCGGCTGACGGCGTGTCTGCGCGTCTTACCGGGAATCCTCGGTCACGAGAGGAGCGAGGCTTCGTCGGGCTCCTCTGTGCCGGTTTGTGTGCACAAAAGAAAAAGAAAAGCGGAGAACGGATCGCTGAAGCGGATTCGTTATCGCGGGCTGAGTGGGCCTTTACTCAAAGTGGAGCACTGTCTTTTCGACCAGCGAAATGGCTTGTGACCTGACAGGGTTTGAGGAGGGGTGAAGGGCCGTTGCTTCCTCGTGGCCAGCGTCGCGCTGGCGGGGAAAGCTGGATCTTCTGTGGCCTGGACGGGGGGTCCGGGCGAAGAGAGCGTTGTGTGCTCCCTGTCTCAACCGAGGTCGAAGGGAAAAAGCGTGCCTCCTGCTATCCCGGAGGGATTGTTGGAAAAAGCATTGAGGTGTGAGTTACAGACTGTTTTGTAGAACAGTGGTTGAACCGGGGTCCTGGGTTCTCTTGGCTCTCGGCCAATGAGATTGCAGCGGTGCATTCAGGTGACCATGGTTTTTTGGGGGTGGGAAATTTACACCCAAGTGTGAAATTCCATCAGAGGAGGCTTGCTCTTATCAAACTACAAATCAGGATGAAACCTTTGCTTGAAAAAGTGAAGGCCTGATTCTCTTTGTTCACAGCACATGTTGAAGCCATATGGTCAGACCCCAACAATATGTTGTTGTGACCATGTTTGTTGGGATATTCTGCAATTGCTAAAAAGGAAATTGTGCATTTGTTTATAAGTGATGCAGCTACAATGACTATGGTTTTGGTTACCCACAAGTCTGAACCCAGAATAAATGTAGAATGCGGAATGCAGAATAAAATGGATGGATGGAGGGACAAAATCACCATGGATCAATTTCAAATGAGCCCCCATTTATAAAAGGTTTGTAAGTAGTAATTAATGGTTAATAAATCACTAATAATTATTATTCTAACCAATATTAGCTGAAGGTTTATTTTCTTGCTTTTTTTTCAGACAGCCCTTTCTGACAGGAAAGGGCTTATAGGTGTTGGGGTCTGAGCATATGGCTTCAACATGTGCTGTGGACAAAGAGAATCAGGCCTTCCCTTTTTCAAGTAAAGGTTTCATCCTGATTGTGGTTTGATGAGAGCAAACCTCCTCTGGAAGGAATTTCACACTAGGGTGTGAATTTCCCCCCCCCCCAAAAAAAAACTATGGTTCCTGAATGCACCGCTGCACTCCCATTGGCCGAGAGCCAAGACAGCACCAGGACCCCTGTGGTTCAACCACTGTCCAACAAAACTCCCTGCAGCTCACACCTCCTTGCTTTTTCCCTTCGACCTCGGTCGAGCTAGGGAGCACACCAACACTCTCTTCGCTCGGACCCCCGTCCAGGCCACAGAAGATCCAGCAGTCCTCCCCCCCCCCCTCCAGCACGACAGAGGCCACGAGGAAGCCGAGGCCTTCACCCCTCATCAAGTCCTCCGGCAGGAAGACAAGGACGAACCCCCTCTCTCTGCCGACGATTACCGGGAGGAACGAAACAACGTTACCTTAGCCGACGTTCACCCACAGGCCTCATCAAACACTCCGGCAGGAAGACGTCTAATCCTCTCCTGACCGATGATTACCGGGAGATGCAGGGACCACGCCATCTCACCCGAAGTTTAAATCACTGTCTTGTTACACCTTGACATCGCGCAAACAACGCGGACCACGGACCCCCGCTATATTGTGTATTGCCTGCTGTAACTCTGCTTAGATCCCTCGCTACGAGTGAATGGAGATCTGTTTATTTGGGATTTATTTTCATTTGTTTTATTACACTCCGTGTGATATTCTCTCCTCAGTGAATCAGCTCTGTGAGTGAAGTGTGGAACCTCGGCTATCGTACATAAGTGCCGGCAGTTCTACCGACAGCGGCACTTTGTATACGATACGTCCAGCTCTCCCCATTCTCACTACAATGCGGACAGCACACAGAGCGTGATTCATGACCCCTCTCCTCTCTCTCTCTCTACGCTCCACTCCCTCTCACTAACTCACACACACATAGTCAGCTGCCCCTGGGTAACTGAGTTGACCTCGGTTGCCTCACACACACATATAGCTTTGAGCTAACCTAGCTACGTGCGGAACAGCGATCAGCACGAGTAGACACCGGGTCTCCTGTGGCTCTCCGCCATTTTGGGTCTCACGCATGAGAGACGTCACCACGTCCTCACCACGTCACACGTCACTGAGCTGCTCCCTCGCTCCCCCCCCCTTTTTCTCACCCACACACACACACACATACTCACATACATACATACATACATACATGCTCATCCATTTTATTTATTTGACTTTAGGTATTAGGCATATAAGATTGTGTGATAACGTTTGTTGGTTGCAATATTGGTTGCAATATTATATTGATTTGATAATTTTCTATTTTGATTTAATAAACTCTGTTACACTTTAAGGAGCAGTCGTCTGTGATTACTTGTGCATATGTATGTAGTGAAACTGCATGTAGTAGCCTGTGTACGAATTCAACCCTTCACTGTCACTGAATGCATAGTCATAAGCAGACTATTGACATTATGAGTGACCACTAATTATGAGACTTAGTTTTATCGTTTGGTTATTGGTCCCTGTTCGCAGGGTGGTGCCCCGTTGTTATTAATAATCATTAATAATTGTTGCATACATCAATAATTCTATTGCCGTCAAGAATTCAGTTTCTTAAATGCTGATAACCCAAAGACGCTCCATTAGTTCCCAACATAGGCTCTCTTCAAATTCACCAGACTCCTTTGACCAAAACAGCAATTTTACCTCGTAGAACACAGGAGTTGTTGGTCTACTGCTGCCTTGGTTGTTTTTGTTATCATGTGGCTTTGGTGTTGGGGACGGCAAGATAAAGCGGTGAAAATATTTTAAACATAGTGTACACTAAACTGATTTAGATTTTCTTAGGTGTCTAAAATATATTTTGCTGCTGTTCCCGTCCACAGCAGTACATTGCTTTGCCCCTCCTGTCTGTTTCTCCAAACTGGGGGTTTGCCATCTACTGTAGATAATACACTAACTATGGATAAGAGTCTTACACAACCCCTCTTAAAAAAATCCAAACTATCTGTTGGGGTCTGACTATACGGCTTCAACATGTGCTGTGAAACCCAGAATCAGGTCTCCCCTTTTGCAAGCAAATGTTTCATCCTGATTGTGGTTTGATGAGCACCAAACCCCCTCTGAAGGAATTTCACATTAGGGTGTGAATCCCCCCCCCCCCAAAAAAAAACATGCGTTCCTGAAGTCACCTGAATGCACCGCTGCAATCTCATTGGCCGAGAGCCAAGACACCCCAGGACCCCTGTGGTTCAGCCACTGTTCTACAAAACTAACTGCAGCCCCCAACTCAATGCTTTTTCCACCGATCCAACGGGGTAAAAGGAGGCACGCAGCAACGTTGCTTCTCTTTTCAACCAAAACCTAGGTTTCAGTTATATTCGCTGGCCGAATTCACCAAACTGTCTATTTTATCTTTGTTCGCATCCACGAAGTGTTATGAATGAAGATCGAGTGAACAGACTGAGATCGAGGCGTTTAGCTCAATTCAAGCAATAACATTTATTTGTGACAGAAGTATTATGTCCAGCAGTTAAACGTGCACGGACCCTAGCAAAAGGCAAAAGGTGCAAAAGTGAAACCTAAGGGCGCTTATACAGAGTGCGCAGGCGTGTCCATTCTGGTACTCCTTGTGGAGCCATTGGTCAAATTCAAAGCAGAGGCGGATTTGTTTCTAGCATTCAAATGGCCTGATGGAGCACTGGGCAACGTCACCCACAATGGCTCACGTCCGGAACCCGCCTTCTCTGGAACGTCAGTGTGTGTGAAATGTTGATGTACAGCATATTGTTAACACTTAAGGTGCTGAAAAAGGGTGCAGTTCTAAACTATTTCGAAGTCTCTGTGTGAATAGATAAAAAGAGCTCTTCTCCTACCCTAATCTGGTGGTTTAAGCAAGTGTTCCTTTCAGGGCCACTGTATCTGTTTCTATCGTATGAACGGGTGACGGAATGCCCCATTCGGCGTTTTTGACCTACTTACAGTGACCTCACAACTCCGCAATATAAGCTTTACAAGTATAGCGCATATTATTTAACAGTGAATGAATATATTTTATTTACAAATGCGAACCCTTTTAATCCTGCAGAAGTGAAGAGACAAGACTTCTTCAGAAAGCGACAGAGAGAGCTTCCACCCTCCGATCTCACCAAGCGCCTCGTCTGCTCCGGCCATAAGGACGCGAAAGTCCCTTACGCAGACGACAGCGATTCTCTCACACTGAGAGAAACACGGCTGCCGACGCCGCAGCCTGAGTCCACTGAAGCTCCGAAGAAACCCCCCCAGAAGACTCCCCTCAATCACCACGATTGAATCGTACCGTAAGGCAAATAGATTCTGGGCAGAGTTAGAGAGAGTTTAATTTGTGTTTATTTTATCTTGTTTGTGTGCTTAAAGTACTGTTCATTTTTATAACGAGGTGTATGCTTAATAATCGCAGACACTCACGATCGCTGAGATCGTAGGGGTTGTGTAGAAGTAGCGTGCATTCCATGCTACTGTGATCTGTGTTGAAACAGCCGCAGTGAGGTCGAAGTGGCTTCTCATCAGTTCAGGAGGTCAGAACCACCGGCTGAGACAAAGAGTTGCTGTTCTCTCCCCTGGCTGAGAGAGCAATCTTCCGTACTCCCGCGCGGCGCAGAGGATGGTAATCGCTTGTTTTATTTCATTTCGTTTTGTTCAATTTCCTTCTCTTTTACTAACCCACACACACATATAGCTTTGAGCTAATCTAGCTACGTGCGGAACAGCTACCAGCACATGTGGACACCGGGTCTCCTGTTGGCTCTCCGCCATTTTGGGTCTCACGCATGAGAGACGTCACCACGTCCCAGCTACGTCACACGTCACTGAGCTGTTCCCTCGCTCCCCCCCCCCCTTTTGCTCACACACACACACACACACACCCCTCTTTTCAATAGTCTGTTGATTGTAGATAGCGTGCTCATGAATGTATAGTTGTTGTTAGTTTAGATATTAGTTGACGAGATCATTAGTATTAGAACGTAATAAACTGTTATATTTTAAAGAGCAGCTGTCTGTGATTACTTTGTGCATGCGTATTGTGATAACAACTGTATATGTGGTCTGTGCTCAAACTTAACCCTTCACTTTCACTCTGAATGTGTACTAGTACTCAGACTACTGACATTGTGAGTGAACACTAATTATGAGACTTAGTTTTATCGTTTGGTTATTGGTCCCTGTTCGCAGGGTGGTGCCCCGTTATTGTTAATAATCATGAATAATTGTTACTGACATCAATAATTCTATTGATGTCAAGAATTTAGTTTCTTAGATGCTGATAACCCAAACATGCTCCTTTACGTTCCCAACATATCCCTTAAAGCTAGTGAGTGGACTTAGAGTTGATCAATCATACTTAAATATAACTAATGCCTCATAGATCAGTTATAGGCATAGTAACTTTTGAGTTGCAAGGTTGTGACAATTCCCTTTCACCAGTGTTCATCCTCCTTCAGCATAACACTTGCTCTGTCTTTTATCTAGCTCTTCAGGTCGTTGGGAAGACATCTCCATTGGACTGTGTGAACATTTATAATCTATCTGGGCCAAAATACATTCATCAACGATCTATTAGAAATAACCCTCTCATTACAGTATAATCTAATTCAATTTTGATATATCCTCAGTCAGTTTTCTGGAGGAAAACAAACACAGGGAACTTCAAATTATTACTGATCTGTTCAGCATTAGTAAATTATTTATTTAACATCAACAAAACTAATAGTTACAAATAGTAACTTGTGGCACCCTTTGGTATGTCCTTTCCACTAAATCCAATTAACAAGAATGTTTTCTGCAAATTAGTGGCTTCCTTGGATTTCATCGAAAGCGTACATGATTAATATGTAAATACATATAAATGGTTTTGCATAAATTATTCTTGATGTTGAAGCCAGATGGTCCAGCAAAGAAGACAAAACAAAGAGCCGGGTTACTTAAAAAGCCAAAGTAGTGTTTGTTAGTCAAACTCAAATCACTCCTTAACATTATGAGTATCTCCACCTTCATTACACTGCACTGTCTACCTCAGTGTGTGTAACAGTGGTAGCAGGCAGCAAGGTCACGGCAATTGACGGTAGTGTGTGTGTGAGTGTGTGTTCAAGCGATAGAGGTTACTGGGTAGAGCATTGATTTAACCAGTACATCCGATACGACTTGGAATAGCCTCTCAACATGGAGGTGGAGAATGCATCACTGTGTTGATGCATAAAGCTACCATGCAGAACACACTCTGATGAGACACACACACACACTCTCTCACACACACACACACACACACTCACATGCTCTAATACACACATTCACGTTTAGCTTATTTCATCCAGAACGTTCTCTGATGGCTTTATCATTCTCCCTGCTCCCATTCACCCTGCTGATCATTGTGTGTGTGTGTGTGTGTGTGTGCACGTGTGTGAGAGTGTGTGTGTGAGTGATGTAGAATAATATTCATGGGGAATATTCAGATTTATAGTAAGGTTATTAATTGCGGCGGTGCTTTAAGTTATTCCTACTTTATGGGGTGGAAAGATAATAACCTAATAAGTTTCCCCTTGTGTATGTGTAAGTCAGTGTTTGTTAGTGTGTGTGCGTGTGTGCCAAGGCTCGTGCGTGAGGTAAGTGAGGTCAGTGTGTGTTTGTATTGTTTCCCGTACTCATATTCAGTATGAAGTCCAGAGAGGCTGAACATATAGCTCATCATTACCAGCAGTATTTGTTTGATTTATTCTGTCACTGATAGCAACTATTAGCTCAGTCCAGAGAACTCTAAAGGGACAAACCACTTATTTTAAGAATGAGTAATTGTAACTCTGATAGTGCAGAGCGGTCCTATCAGTAACTGTGAATGTGAACAACTCTCCTCTGAGATGTCACCCACAGGGAAGGAATTGAGACAAATTATGAGGGTGAGAGGGAATGTTTAGAGGGAAATCACGTGTCAAAAAGGGACTATATTATTCCAATACACACTAAAACAAACAAATACAAAACAAAAATATTTACAGTTCCTCATATCACAAGTAAACAGTTAATATAACGTGTTATGTAACACATATTCTGGTACCAAACAACATTCTTAAGAAGATATTAGGAGCAGACACGGGGGCACCAACCAAACAACATTCTTGAGAGGTGAGCACAGCGAAAGAGGCGTGAATTTTGACGATAAGAGTGATCTGTGAAAAGCAGTACAGGGGAGTCGTTTCAATATACTGAACTGGTTGATGTTGGCTTGATCTTATTAAAACACTACCCGCTGGTTGCAAACTCCAGTTCGCCGTCTCTTCTCGTCATTTTGCCACAACAGCACCAAACATACATTTTCTGATTGCATCTCTGCCAGTAATGTTAGCATTACTGGTCTGCTGCGGTAAGCACAGGTAGCTTTGGTAATACTAAACGAGCAAGAACAGAGTGAAAAAAATCACGCAGTGACCTTAAGTTTGAGAAAAAACACAATGCATGGCGAGGGTGCCCTTCCAGTGGAGAAACGTGATACAGGGCCCTCCTGACCCCTTGCAGAGGCGGAAGTATGATGCAGGGCCCTATAGGGCCCACGTGACGCTTCAGAGGAAAGGACGTCTCATGTCTGTTAAAACATCTCCTCGCGTCTTCTCTCCTCGCATGGTTTCCTCTCTCCTCTCCATTTGAAAAAAACCTGTCCCTATTGGACATACGTCTGTTTTTTGCCCTATTGGCTTTGGTTGTCTCTTTTTGCGCCCTGAAATATGTCTCCAGCACGCCTCTGTCCATATGTGGCACAAAGCTTGGGTGTAGGATTACACAGGACTTACATTTGTTATACTGTGGTATTGCTACCCTGACTTCAGAAAAGGATCTGAATACCTCTTCCACTTCAACATTAATTATTTGTTTTACAGCAACCATCAGTTGAACAGATAACATTCAAACTGGTGCGTTCAAATACAGACATTCTGCATACCTCGTTCTACCAGTTGATACTGCCGATGTACAAATTAGTCTGATGAAAAAAAAGACACTGCACACCAGTGGTGTATAGTAACGAAGTAGAAATACTTAGTTACTGTACTTCAGTAGTTTTTTTGGGTATCTGTACTTTACTTTACTACTTATATTGCTGTTGACTTTTACTTTTACTTCACTACATTTTGCAAAGAAAACTGATACTTTTACTCCGATACATTTCCTCTGAAACCTTCGTTACTCGCTACAAAATCAAATCTATCTTTAGAAAAAAAATGAATCATGAGACCAGCGTCGGGGACTGTGTGGAACACAGACTGCAAGCAAGCAGGTTTGGTGAATTAGTGGTCCTACCTTGCAAGTTAAATCATTGGTTAGTCACGTTAATGCGCAATTGCAAACAAGTGCTCTCAAAGCCGCGGCGTTTTGATTCCCAGTGATGCCCAGGATGCTACATGCTATAAACTAGCGGGCGACTACCTGAGTAGAATTCCACTCTACGATGACTGATTTCATGACTGAAGCAGAAATGGAAGCACCTGCTACTCCCGAAACAAACGACGGTGGTGACGAAGACCAACACCAGTGGATCGCTAGCGAGTTAGTGAGCTGAGGAAGTGTTGACAGTTGTGCAGCACTAGTTGGCTAACGTTAGCTATAGCTAGCCACCACACCATAGCATTGACGGGAGCCGAGAGAGCGCTGCGTTAGCATTAGCGTTAGCATTAGTGAAATCCTTCGCAGCTGTGCGCAAGCTGTCTGTGAAGCTGAACACACCTCTACCTGCCTCAGCGGCCTGTGAAAGGCTATTTAGCATCGCAGGACTAGTCTTCAGCACAAGAAGAGCGAGACTGCATTCTCGCAATTTTGAAAACCAACTTATTTTGAAGATGAACAGGACATTTTTCAGTTTCAAGTAATGACTGGGTTGTTACTTTCGGTGCTGCTTTAGTATTGATCATGTTTTGATATTTGAGTCATGTTGTGGATGATCAGATGGAGTTATGATGGTAGCAGTCGCCCAATTGCAGATTCAGCTTGAGCAAAACCTTTGCCTATTGTGTTCAAATCAGGCCCACAGGAGTTTACAAGGCAGGTGTCCTTTCTCTAAACACTGACCTGATGCATCAAGTGGATATTTTTTGCTGAACATAATATTATGCATTTGCCCTCTACATCCTCTAGTCGGAATGAGCATACTTATAAACGCACTGTTACAACTCCTTTATAGTGTCATATTGCTTTTCGGAGAATTATGATGATAAGTTCATAGTAGATGCAAAAGTATACTTATGTACAATATATTATGTTGAACATTGTTGCTCCTGGATTGATCACAGCCAACCCAATTATGTTCAACACAGCTCCATGTCATTGGTCATGGTGGCAACAGCACTTAAAAGAATAAACTTCATAATTCTCAAAATTCTGACCCTTTGATTTTTTATTAACAGCATTTACTTGTACTTTTACTTTCAATGAACAGGTTATGATGCTCATTTAATGTTCAGGTTATGATGTACATTTAATATCAGAAAATTACTTTTGATACTTAAGTACAATACATATCAGATACTTTAAGACTTTTACTCAAGTAGTATTATAATAGGTGACTTTTACGAGAGTAGTTTTCCAGTAAGGTATCTTTACTTTTACTCAAGTATGGCTTTTGAGTACTTTATACACCACTGCTGCACACAAGTCCCCAACAGACTGAATCACTTTAGAAATTCTTTACTTTTTGAGCCGTTAAATGTTAACCAAATTAGTTTGGTTTTCTTTATGCTTTTAAAACATTAATTTATCTGTTTATTATTTATATGACCTGTGATTTAATTTGTACATTTTAAGTCCACAAATGTTATGCTTTGTGGCACTCAGCACAGTGGTCAGTTTTTGAACACCACAATGTATTGACGAAATACAAATACTGTGAACAAACACTTTTTGACTCTTTAAGACTATTTTTTCCTATTCTGTTACACATACATCATGTAGCAATCACACAAAGTTGTATTGTAGAGGGGAGCACGCCAGAGTCCTATGCAATTATTCACAGCTTCACTAAATACCGCAGAGTGTCCTCCTTTTTGGTGTTATGGATATGGTCACCCTAGTGTCTAGGCAAGGCAAGGCAAGGCAAGTTTATTTGTATAGCACATTTCAACAACAAGGTAATTCAAAGTGCTTCACATAAAACCATTAAAAGCATCAAAACATAAGGCAAAAGAAAAGGAGATTTAAAAACAATTAAGAACATTCATTAAAACATTAAAAAACAGTGCAAGGAATAAAATGCAGTAGTAAAATGCAGAAATGCAGGAAATTGATTAATATATGAATTGAATGTGGTTCAATTAAAGGCAGCAGCAAACAGAAAAGTCTTCAATCTTGATTTAAATGAGCTGAGGGTCTCAGCAGACCTGCAGCTTTCTGGGACTTTGTTCCAGATATGTGGAGCAGAAAAACTGAACGCTGCTTCTCCATGTTTAGTTCTGACTCTGGGAACAGATAGTAGACCGGTCCCAGACGACCTGAGAGTCGGGATGGTTCATAAGGTAGCAGCAGATCAGAGATGTATTTTGGCCCTAAACCATTCAGTGCTTTGTAAACCAACAGCAGGATTTTAAAGTCAATTCTTTGTTGGACAGGAAGCCAGTGCAAAGACCTCAGAACTGGAGTGATGTGATCCACCCTCCTGGTCTTAGTGAGGACTCGAGCTGCAGTGTTCTGAATCAGCTGCAGCTTTCTGACGGACTTTTTACAGAGTTTTTCCAAATCCTGTTGAGACATAAGTCCTCTAATCCTTGATATATTCTTCAGGTGATAGTAGGCTGATTTTGTAATTGTCTTGATATGGCTGTTCAGGTTGAGGTCTGAATCCATAACTACACCTAGATTTCTTGCTTGCTTTGTAGGTTTTAACATCAGTGACTGAAGCTGAGCAGTGATTTTCAATTGTTCGTCCTTGGTACCGAAAACAATTACTTCTGTTTTATCTTTGTTTAATTGAAGAAAATTCTGGCACATCCAGTTGTTGATTTGTTCAATGCAGTTACCCAGCCCTTGTATGGGATTTGTCAAGAAGAATTGACCCCTCAGAGCTGCCTCGGTAACATGTTGGCGGAGAGTCAGGATATAAGAGCACAAAGCATATACTCAGAATAAAATGTAATCAAAAGATAAAGTGTATGAATTATATAATGAAATGTTTAATCAATATGTAACGAATGTTTAATGCATAGAGTGATTTAACAATTGTAATAAGTGTTTAACAAATGTTCTGTGTGACCGGAGCTGAGATAGAAATGTATAGTCAGAATGACTTGACAGAAATCAGAAACAGATGTTATGGGTGGAGTTAGGAAGAGACTGTTGCAAGAGATGAGTCATAGAGGCATGATACAGGATGAAGCCTGGACTTGTCCGGACTTGTTAAGAACCCAACGCCCTCTCCAGAGGGAGGGGGGATGAGATCATGTATTGAACAAGGGGGGCCGACAAAGCCCGAATGATAGATAAAAGGAGACATTTGCAGGCAGCACACTGGGATTTCAACACGGGTGCCGTCCAAGTGCACCGAGAGGAGATACGGACGATCGTAACTGATGTATTGAGGACTTCGTCTCTGTTCACGGAAAGAAGACCGCTGTTCGTGGACAATAAGATTTAAAGACGGAGGTTTTCCTCTCCCCACTGCTTGACTCTTAACATCTGGACAACGGAGAAGACGCAGCAGCCCTAGAAAGACTTTGTACTGAGTTTTGAGGACTGTTGAACGGACTTCGCTGCAAGAGCAGGAGGACTGAGGTTCCGGCCGGACCTTCGCTCCTAACAACTCCAAAAGAACCTTTTCATCGCACCATTGGACATCCAGCTCCAACCGAGCCGTCTCAGCATCTAAAACTAATGAGTATAACCTGAGAAGAAAATTAACGTAACGAATCAAGTGTAGTGACATTTTATGTGAGCTGTAGCTTAACCCTTGCAAACTAACTAAATATAACCTGCAATAAATATCTAATCTGCATTTAAAGTAAATTTCTCAAGTGCATTCATTTGCTCAAGTAGTAAAAAGTTCCTCGTGGCAGTAAAAAGTTAAAGCCATTGTATGTCTAACAACTGAGTTCTGAAAGGTTATCCTAGAGACCGAATCCACTTAACAACCCCTTACGGTTTTAGAAAGAAGTAATCCTAGCCGTTAAAATCTAACCTGGCATTTACCAAGAGCACGGATCCATAAGAGGGAAGCTGCCATAACCGACGCGACTGGTGAGAGCGCCCGGGGCCAGGACTGGTCTCTCGGCCGAGTGCGCTCAGACCGGAGGAAGCAGGGTAGACGTCGGGAGTAACGGCAGTTAGCGGAGCCAGGCGAGTTCCCTCGCAAGAACACCAGCTCGACAAGCTTTTAATAGAGAGCTGAGTCAGTAAGTAGCCCCGTATCGGGCCAGAAGTATCCCAGGATCTAACAGATTATAGTCCCCTGGTGACACAGTTCTGTAGATTTGTGTGTCGTCTGCATAATTATGATAACACACTTTGTTGTTTTCCATAATCTGAGCTAGTGGAAGCATGTAGATGTTGAACAGAAGAGGCCCCAGTATTGAACCTTGGGGAACACCACATGTCATTTTTGTCAGCTCCGATGTGTAATGAGCCACGGACACAAAGTATTCTCGGCCCTTCAAGTAGGATTCAAACCAGTTAAGTGCTGTGCCAGAGAGTCCCCCCCAGATTTTTAGTCTTTCTAGGAGTATGGCATGGTCGACCGTGTCGAATGCAGCACTGAGATCTAGTAAGACTAAGACTGAACTTCTGCCATTGTCTATGTTTAAGTGGATGTCATTGAAAACCTTAACAAGAGCAGTTTCAGTGCTGTGGTGCTGTCGAAAGCCTGACTGGAAAACATCAAAGCAGTTATTTACGGTCAAGAAGTTGGTCAGCTGTTGGAAAACCGCTTTTTCAATTATTTTACTCAAAAATGGGAGGTTTGATATTGGCCTATAATTTTTCATTGTTGCGGAGTCTAAACTAACCTTCTTTCGGAGTGGTTTAATAACTGCAGTTTTTATGGCTTGTGGGAAGACACCTGAGAGAAGGGATGTGTTTACAATTTGTAAAAGATCAGTGGTCATGCAGTTTGAAATATTTTTGAAAAAGTGTGTTGGTAGAATATCCAAGCAGCAGGAGGATGACTTCAGATGTTGTATAATGTCTTCTAGGCTTCTACGGTCGATTGAATGAAATTGTGTCATGATATTTGAATGGATGTTATTCAGAGATCGGGACAACACATATCCTGTGGTTGATGTGGAGGCACTGACTGCTTGTCTAATTTTCTGAATTTTGTCAGTAAAAAAGGAGGCCAATCAATTTCCCAGGTGGATTGGAGTTCAGCAGCTACCGACACTGGAGGGTTTGTTAGCCTGTCGACAGTAGCAAAGAAGGCGCGTGTGTTGTTCTTGTTTTTGGTTATGATGTCAGAGAAGAATGACTGCCTTGCATTTCTAAGTTCCAAATTATAATTGCGAAGTCTCTCTTTATAGATGTCACAGTGAACCTGGAGATTAGTTTTTCGCCACCTGCGCTCAGCTTTCCGACACTCTCGTTTCTCCATTTTGACCAACGTAGCATTTCTCCAAGGAGATCTTTGCTTACCCGAGACAACCTTCACTTTAGTGGGTGCAATGGCATCAATAATATTTTTAACTTTAAAATTGAAGCCATCTACAAGCTCATTGACTGAGAGGCAAGAGAGGGCTGGTGTGGAGGAGAACTTCTGAATAAATAGTTCACTGGTGTCTAGTAGCATTACAAGGCATTAACGCGAAATACAGTTAAGGAGTGTGAATAACTCCGCTGCATAAAAAATCCCCTTCAAAATAAAAGCACAATATATTTTTTTTTCAGGCAACCCCACTGAAAACGGGTTGCGACCCACCAGTTGAGAATCACTGCTATAGATGGTCTTTCCAGTGTTGAAAACATGCAGGGACCTCTAGGGTGCCCTTCCAGTGGAGAACATGTGATTCCGGGCGCTTTAGGGTGTCCTTCCAGTGGAGACAACATGCAGGGCCCTAGGGTGCCCTTCCAGTAGAGAAAGAGTGATGCAGCACCCACTAGGGGACACTAGTCACTAGGGGCGACTGTGGCTCAGTGGTTAGATAGTCCTGATGAGCAGGTGGCACCTTGCATGGTAGCCCCTGCCATCAGTGTATGAATGGGTGTGAATGGGTGAATGATTACATGAAGTGTAAAAGCACAAGCACAGTCCATTTACCATTTACTAATGTGTCATTCCAGTGGAGAAAACGTGATGCAGGGCCATAGGGTGCCCTTCCAGTTGAGAGAACATGACTTAGGGCTCTATTAGGTTCCCTTCCAGTGGTGAAAACATGCAGGGCCCTCTAGGGTGTCAATCCAGTGAATAAAGCGTGATTCAGCAACCTCTAGGGTGCCTTTTCAGTAGAGAAAGCATGATGCAGGGCCCACACGCTCTCTCTAGGGTGTCCTTCCCATGAAGACAACAAGCAGGGCCTCTATGGTGCCTTTCCAGTGGAGATAACACAGTGCAGGGTTCTCTAGGGCAGGGGTTCTTAACCTTTTTGACCTCGGGGCCCAACTTTTCAAGTACAAAGTGTCCCGGGGCCCATTCAAATATTAACACTATTAGTTTAACTAATTGATCTAACTCTTGGTTTGATTTGTATTCAATAACTATATTGTTACCTGTTCAACTCCACCAAAAGCAAAACCGCCTAAAATGACATACCCAAATTAAAATGGCTGTAGCTTCTGAACCACTCTGACTATATGCATCAAAAATGTCAGAAAACCTGTAGGTCATACAGAAACAGAGCAGTGGGCCTTTGGAGTCAATAAAAATTGAAGATTTGTGTCCGCATAAAATAAAAAAAGTATCTTTCAGTATAAATAACTGCCTGTGGCTGTATCTGTACAGGTAAAGGACAGTATAGGGCTGTAACTACACTATCAGTGAACAACTGCCTCAAATTTGAAGAAGATTGGACAAAGTATGACCATTCTACAGTGTTTCTTCCATGAAGAGATCCAGGCGGAGCTCTAAAAGGACATTTGGAGACCCAAATGGACACATGGTAACCAAATGATATTCTGACACACTAAAGGTGTTTCTCCCTTTATATTTTGATATTATATTATTATTATGGGATACCAAACACGGCCATATTTTGTGACATATTTGCGCAAACAAGCCGTAGGAACGGAAGGGGAGGGGATCGAGGAGTCCTCGCGGAGTTGAACAGGCAAAACCCTTGTCAAATAAATGAGATGATACAATGTGATGATCACAAAGACATTTATTTATCATGTGTATGTAAACCTGCATACACAACAAGAAGCCCAACAGGCTTTCCCACGAGCGTTGGATGTTTCGTCGCCAGGAGGCTTTTGAAGGCTTCAGTGCTTCGTTTGATAGCATTAGCCCACATTCCACACACTGAGTTGCCTCCGTTCACAAAGCTGTACTTAAGAAAGTCAGGGTTGTACTTGCGCACACATTTAGACTTTTGGGGAGTATGGCACCACTGTCGTCTTCATTTTTTCTTTTCAAAAACTTATCCATAACTTTCGCTACAGGCTAGCGGCTAGCTGAGTGTCTTCTTCTGCTTATTGGAGCTTGTTAAACAACTGACTGACGCATTACCGCCACCAGGTGGTGGGAAGCTATATTGTAACTGAGCGTCTCATGGATAACAGTAATATCTCTGGTGTCTTCAATTGATAACCTATGCGGTCCCACGGCCCTCGCGGCCCACAGGGGCAAAACTGAAAGTTTTTTGTGGCCCTCTAGGTGGCGCTCGCGTCACAATCGTGGGCCCCATGGTTAAGAATCACTGCTCTAGGGTGTCCTTCCAGTGTAGAACATGCAAAGCCCTTAGAGAGCCCTCCAATAAATTTTTTTATTATACTATATTCAACCCGTTAAGGGGAAAATGTGTCCCTGCATTTCCCTGCATAGGGAGCAGTGGGCTGCATATGACAGGGATACTTCGACACAAGCCAAGGATCGAACTGTTGACCTCGGTTACCAGACAACCCTCTTAACCCAGTGAGTGTTGATAAAACTAGCTTATATGCAGCTTTAATTAGCAGCTAGCTTATATACAGCTTAATCAGCCACTAGCATATATACAGTTTAATTAATCACTAGTTTATCTGTAGTTTTAATAACCATTAGCTTATGCAGCTCTATTAACCACTCATACAATACACACAGTACACGCTAGGGCCAGGGAGAAGCAGGAGGGAGATTACTGATTTAACTGCGCCACAAGGAACAGGTCGCCATCTTTAGATAGATAAGGAAGGAACAATAGACAGTGAGATACAGGGACAACGCCCTAGCAGTCTCCCCTCTTCACACTTTTCCCAGGTCCTCTCTCGTTCAACATCTCACACACACTGACAGAAGAAACGCCTTCTGGGAGGGGCCAATGTGAACGGACGTTCAGGCCTCCACCCAGGTGTCATACACGTACAAACGTGCCACGCCTGCATCTTTGAATTTAACCAATGGGCTTCCATAAGGAGTGACTATATGAATTATCACGCTGCTGTGTTGAAGCGTTTTTATGGTTGACCTCAATGCGAGCGAAGCTCTATTAAACCCATGCATGTTTGATTGCTGGGCTGAATAACTCTGTTGATAAATAAACTATTGCTTTTGATACAACTATACGCCTCTTGAGAGCTTCTGTTTCATTCTTAAATCCGCTCTAAGTGTGAAAGATAGCTTTATTTTCACAACATGAGCCACGATTGTCCTAGAGGAGAAATTTTGATGCTAGGACCTCTAAGTGAAGAAACATAATGCAGTGCCCTCTATGGGTGCCCTTTAAATGGAGAAAAAACATGATGCAGGCAACTGCAGCATCTCCACTGTGGCAACAATCTGAACAGCTCACTCTCTGTAAGAAATGAAAATAAAATGTCCCAAAATGTAGAAATATTCATTACAGTGTTTCCCAGAAACATCTAGTGTACTGTTGATCAGTTTTCTGCTGCATTTGGCAGCCTTTAGTGATCAGTGATCTTGTGGTTCCCATGCAGACAGGGCCAATTAGCAGCCAAAGGAAGACTTTTCGACCCAACACCATCAATTCCCATATGCAGGAAGACCAACCCTATTTATCCAACTCTACTGTTAGTACTACTATTATTACCACTTCTGCTGCAAAGGAGCTCACCATTCTGCACCCATACACACCTCTGACTCTCCACTGATTGGGCTGCTCTGGTATCTGGATCAAGACTAAAAGGATGTTGCTCAGTGATATACTAATGCACCATTGTTACCTGGTGTGTCTGTCTTTTCATAGTAATTAATGTGTGTGTATGTTTGTGTCTGTTGCAGGTCAAGAGTCCTTCTGGTCTTTCCATTGTTTCTGCAATGTGATGGGTTCATTCAATCCCTCCAACACTCCCTACCCCACCATCATCTCACACACAGACCTCCATGAGGGACGCTTTAAAAAACTGCTAATTTGATCAATACTTAATTTTTCCTCCTCCATGCTTTTTTTCTCTGTTTAGCTGTGCTAAGACGAAGGGAGGGCGCGGTGCTGTGGGCTTTAGTGTGTGTGTGTGTTTGTAAGACATCTACAACCGGGTGTTTATTATCAATGTTTGTGTGTGTGTGTGGGTTTGTGTGTGTCTGTGTATGTGCTCATGTGTCTCCCTATCACAGCAGAGTGTGTATCAGTGCTGGGACCTGCCACAGTCTCAGGCTGTATTTTCCACGTGACCTATTATTACCTGTGTGTGCAGACACTATCGGGCCATCTGGTAAATGGATAGGTTGGTGAGGTGTCGTCATGGCAGCCAGTTAGCCTGGGGATCCAAATGATGTCATCCCTCACCGCGGCAACACTTAAAGAGATAAGTTCCCTAAAGAGGCAGCCATTTATCAGCAGCCAATACACTGATACACTGTAACACACACACACACACACACACACACACACACACACACACACACACACACATATTGAAACCAAACAAGACAAACACAGACACTCTATTGTTGAACCATTTGACCGTTCAAGCCACCGTTCTCCATTTGTAATCACCCTGTCATTGAAGACACTGAAGTAGGGGGTACTGAATGTTTCAATAGTCCTGGTGAGCAGGTGGCACCTTGCATGGCAGCCATCAGTGTGTGAATGGTTGAATGATGACATGGGGGCTGGAGAACTAAAAAAGCCCAGTACAGTCCATTTACCATTTATTGGTCACATCACTGTGTGTGTGTGTGTGTGTGTGTGTGTGTGTGTGTGTGTGAGTAACCAATATGTCTTGAAGGAATTCCACTTACAATATTACAATCTAACAACTTTTTATTAGTTTAAAGCTGCTATTTAACTGCTATTTTCACATGTGAGTGTGAAACTTCTGAAACTTCAGAAACTTCTGAAAAGAAGTATCCTTTTTGAACTGGATTTCTCTCAAAACTCAAAATACGAAACTCAAAATAATTCAGCAGTTCATTACACCCAGGCAGCAACCTCCGGTTCTGAAAAGTGTAGCCAATGAGGAAAGACCTTAAACTTGATTTCCTTCTGAAGGCCATCAGGGGCGACTCATCAGCTTGAAAAAATAAGTCAAATTGTATAGAAGTCTGTGAGAAAATGAACTACTTCGTACTTCTCGCTTGTTTTATTACCTCAGTAAACATTGTAAACATGGGTTTATGGTCTCAATCTCTAGTTTCAAGTCTTCTTGAATGCATGATGATGTTTCTTCAGTAAATCAATTAGGTCCCTACTCTGTCCCATGTTTATACAAATGATCAGTTGTGTAAGATTGATATCGGAGGGATATCCGGCCAATCCAAAGACGAGGATTGTAACCAATTAAACGTATATGGTGACTGGGTCCGCCCACTTAGTGTCAAAAAGAAAAACTACTCGCGAGCGAGCAGGTGAAAGTTTTGCGTGCAGAAGAGCAGGGACGTAGTCGCACGGAGTGATGTGAAAGCACTCGTCAAAATAATATAGGCGCGCTGCTGTTTAAATTGCACGCGTGGGACCTCTACACACGCGCGCGTGGATCTTTTTTGCGCTCTCGGATTTTGACAGTGATTTGCGTTCATACTAGTGCTATTTTTCGAACATACCTTGCATACCTCACGTGGTCCCTGTGGGCGACCAGGTGCCTGCGGGCACCGTGTTGGCTACCTCTGCTAGACTATAAAGCTCTAATAGCAACAACATATGTTGGTTCATTGAATGCAAATACATAGATGAAATTTGCGCAGATTAAGGAAGGGGTTAAAGATCTAAATAGCCTTATCTTTTATGATTGTCAGAGATCAGCTCAGGCTAAACATGAACAAAATGTTCCAGTGTTTCTCTGCTCTGTGGACATTCACACAATGTTTTATTTTCCCATCAGCCACTGGGCTCCCCTGATACCCCTATGTGTGTCAGTGTGTATGTGTGTGCATCAGTGGCAAGATGGCCTCTCTCTATTAGCTGTAATGGAGTCAGAATGAGTTGTCAAGGAGAACAGACTCTTATCGGAAAGACTGAAAGAGAGAGAGATAGGGAAATGGGGAAGAGATGGGCAAGGAGAATTGGATTGTGGGAAAAGAGAAGAGGAGACGGATGAGGAAAGACATAGTGGAGGAGAAAAAAGTGTTATGATACAGGAAATGGGGGAGAGAAAGAGATGAGGGCAAGAAGATGAGGAAGAGAGGCCATTCACTCTGGAGCATGTTCATCTTGTGTCACACCCACACCAGCAGCCCATCTCCCTGCTACATCTTTCTCCTTCTATCCCTCTGTTTCTCTGTCTCCAGTAAATGGTCGGCTAAAGACAGTAGTGAGGTTAAGTTGGACTTTCATAGAAATAACAAATGCCTGCAGCGCTGTTTTGAGTGGTTCTTTGGAAATAATACAAAACTGCATGAATCAAAGAAAAGGCACAGCTCTAATTAAAACCAGCAGAGGGTGCTGGAAGTGCAGTCAGAGTAAAATGACTTGAGAGATTTACTCCACCTCACTGTTTCCTATTCATAGCGAACACAATTATTGTTAGTGAATATTCATTCTGCTCTCGAAAGAGTGTTTATAGAAATGTTAAATACGCGTCACTTTACAAAAAGATTGACTCTTGCATCAGTTAAATGCATGACTGTATCACAATTAAATCTTGAATATAGCACAGTGTTCCTCAAGCACCCATTACAGAGTAAAGATCCATCCAACTTGTATCTGTCCTACCGGACTATGTCTCATCATTAATGTTCACTCACAATGTCAGTAGTCTGAGTACTATTACACATTCAGAGTGAAAGTGAAGGTTTAAGTTCAAGCAACAGACCACATGTCAGCTATAATCACAATACACATGCACAAAGTAATCACAGACAGCTGCTCTTTAAGATATAACAGTTTATTAAGTTCCAATTATAATGATCTAGTCAACTAATATCTGAACTAACAACTATACATTGATGAGCACGCCATCTAAAATCAACAAACTATGTAAAGAGGGTGTGTGTGTGTGTGTGTGCATGCAGTGTGTATGTGTAGGGGTGGAGGAGCGAGAGAACAGCTCAGACAACGTATGACGTAATCTGAAACGTGGCGACGTCTCTCGCGAGACCACAAGATGATGCGAGACTCTACAATGGCGGAAGACAATAGAGATCTCGTGTCGACACGTGTCTGAAGCTGTTAGCGCACCCCAGAGCTCAGTGGTGGGCCGTCAGGGTCTGCAAAGCCTTCTCTGCTGGCCTAAACAGAATCACAAGTTATAGCTATTTTATAATTTAATAATTTTTCACAAATACACTACATGTATTATAATTATTTTCCCCATTAGCTTATTTTCTCATTGCACAGCTCCTGTCTTTCTCTGTTGCTCTGCTTCCAGCCTGCAGCACTGCTTCCAGCACAGCTTGTTTAAGGAGAGCTTTTATCCAATCAGATTCGTCCAATGAGAGCAGTGTTGCATTTGGGGGACGAGTTCACACCTTAATGTGAACTTCTTCCTGGTGGGGGTCTTGGTGCTTATCAACCTCAAATCAGGATGAACCCTTGCCTTGCAAAAAGGAAGGCCCGATTTCTTTGTCACAGAGCAATTTATTTTTGTATAGCCCAAAATCACAAATTACAAATTAGCCTCAGAGGGCTTTACAATATGTACACGTTTGAGATCCTCTTGTCCCGGGACCCTCACATCGGAACAGGAAAAACTCCCCAAAAAAACCCTTTAACGGGGAGGAAAGAGGAAGAAACCTGTGGGAGAGCAATAGAGGAGGGATCCCTCTCCCAGGATGGATAGAAGTGCAATGATGTCATGTGTAGAACAGGATAGTGAATTACAACACATTCAATGTAATTACAGCACATTCAATGTATGACACAACCACGAGAGGAGGAAAGACCAGGTCCAGGTTTAACCCGGATACACAGGAACCTGTATCCTGGAACCCGTCCAGGATGGCGGTTTCGGAGTGGAGCTATGGGTCTATAGCAGGTCCTCTCAGCTCGTGGTCGGAGGACCGACTACACTCCCCGTACGCAGGGCCGGGTAGCCAGGGAATAGTGTCCGCAGTATCCGAGACCAGTTGAGATTGCATAGAGATATGCTTTGCCTGGGCCGCTGCTACGGATACGAATCCGTCGATCAGCTGTTCCCTTTTCCGGACTTCAGACTCCAGGCGGTGAAAATCGTCCCTTAACTGTGAGTATGCGAGTTTGCAGTCTCCACACAGACCTGGCCAAGTGGCCATGTTGGAAGTTCCTGCTTCCGGTTTATCTGAAATGAGAGGGAAAAGGTGATAGCTCTGCTCAGAAGTTCTCACAAAAACAAACAAACAAATGTATGTAGGTAGGCGAGTGAAAGGCGTGGAGGTGTGTGTGATCCGATGGCCTCCACGCTGTCTCAGCTGCAGTTCACACCACACTACAGGCTGGTGCTGCTCTGTGCTCTGTCGCTGCTGCTCTGTGCTCTGTCGCTGCTGCTCTGTGCTCTGTCGCTGCTGCTCTGTGCTCTGTCGCTGCTGCTCTGTGCTCTGTCGCTGCTGCTCTGTGCTCTGTCGCTCTAATGTGGGTATGACTGGAAAGATGAGACTCTTGTGGACCCAATGAGCCTAATAGTGGTCATGTGTGATGATATTAGTCCTCTTAGTAGCCATGTCACATAGCGGGACCATTATAAAAAAACTTGACGTCAATGTTTAAAAGGACCAGTTGTGACCTCTAGCATAATCACAGCCTCATGAAACTTTACAATCCCAAACTAAATACCTTGTGCATTCAGAGGATGTATGGTTTTTGCTAGGTATATTAAACATAACAAAAAATGTTGAGCAATTTCCAGAAGAGAAGCGCTCGCCATCCAAACTTCAACAAATGCAATTTCTACAAAAGCCTTAGCTAAAGACTGAATATATGTATGTCCTGTACACTGAAAGCTTGAAAGCATGCTGAGCATTACTGCTATTTTCTTGCATAGTCCTTCGTACTGTATGTGTATCAACCCAATGATTGCTGCAACAACTTATGAGACATAATAAAGGATGAGAAGGGCCACAATATACTCTTTTTTTTTACAACAAATAAATAAATATTCTTTTATTTAAAATGTATGGCTAGAATAACTATTTACACGTCAAGCAGACACAGAGCAACATTAGCATTGATCTGGAGGTGTGCTTACTTGATGAATGTAAGTCCACCATTCACTCTCTTTTAACTTCTGAGAAAAATATCAGTCTCTTTAATTGCTTCAAGCGTCACTATTTTAGTCGCTAACTAAAGTTAGCTTGGTACCAGTGACATGCGCTGATGCACCCTAAAGCATGTTATCAGCCGCTTGAATGGTACATATAGATTCAGTAGGCCATTATCATCCATTCACATGTGGCTGATTAGGCAACTTTGTGGTGTATTATTGTGTGTATTATCAATTATTAAGGGAATAATTACATGATAGTCTACTGTCAATCAGATAAAAAAACTGTCAGAACACGTTGACAGTGGGTTATTTTCCGCTCTTCATGCACAAGACAAAGAGATTTCTTTTGACGAAAATAAGAAAACACTGGATTTACAGGATAAAAACTAGAGAGCGAAGACACCAGAGTTAATTCCTCATAATTGCACATGTGGATGTCCAGAAAACATGCAGCTCCACTTTCACACCACTTTAATAACTGGACACTTTTTTCCTGAGATTTTTTATTGGTTTTGGACTATTTAAAATTGAGAAATATGCTATTCAAAATCGCTGTTTTTGGCAGCAGCCACTCAAATAGGAATATTATTTTATTTTATGCACAGGAGATTAAATGCCACAAGGAAACACTGTTCACATCTGCTCCCAGATGTTAAACACTTAAAATCCAATCCAATCACTACGCACTTCAGATTTTAACCAACTAGGAGTGGTGATGTTTGCACTCAGGCCAAATGTTGGCAGGCACAATTGCTCCCACTGCTCATGTGACCGCTCTTCCCAGCTGTGTCGTATCATATTTCCTGGTAATCTCTTGGATGTCAGAGCAATCCCCCATTTAAAGTTAATCTGTCTGGTGTGTTATGCACCACAAGAGCTGCAGCGTTCCTTTCATGTGTTTCAACTAAATGGCTGACTGAGCGCTGAAAACATAAAACAGATAGGAGTAAATGATGTGTCTCCATTACAATTTACTCGGGAGTAAAGAATCAGAAGGCAGCATAACCTCTGAGATTTCTTTAGTTCAGTAGTTACTGAACCAGCAAACCATAAGAAATCTGCCACCCATCTGTATTTACTTTTGGTAATATCATAAAATCTATCCCTTCTTCCTCAAAATCTATTCTGTTGACTAACACAGGTAATAGACCTACAATTGTTGTGAGGTTCGTCATCTGTCATCAATATTTGTTTTCATTTATGTATATTGTTGCATAACAACAGCGTAATAGGGCCATTGTAGGAAAACAATTATAATAAGAATTTAAGCTGCAAGCAGCATTTATCGGGCCCTCGCATATTCACGCACGTTGAGGGTACTGGCAGGACTCTGGTGGATGCGGCCATGCATTTCGGTGACCATCAGACACTGCGTGCACGAGTTACACGATATTTTTTGCATAGCCAGGTCAATTTGCCAGGTTCTTAAGCCTCAAATGTTTTTAGTGTACCTCCAAATACAATTATAACTATAATTCTGTAAAAATTGACAAATCTTGTCTGAATGCGCTTCAGTGTTGGTAACATAACTGACTGTCAAAGTAAAAGCAGGTTGTTTATTTGTGGAGTTAGCTCTGACAATCCCTGCTGAGTGACTCAAAGCTGGAAGAGTCGAGGAGAAATAGGAGAATGTATAGTTCCATGTGGAAAAAACATATTTTTGTAAAAAAAACAAGTTTAAGCCAAAAGGTGAGCCAATATAGAATAATCTATCCAGAAGAACAATAGGTCCTCTGCTCGGACTACGTCGGTGCTCGGGCCCTAATGATTAAAACAGCGATGTACGGGCCCTCGCACCTTCCCGCGTCTCGCTACTGGCAGGACGCCGGCAGACACGGGCGCAAATTTCTTCGTCCATCAGACAACGCGTCTCGGAGTTTATTGTATTTTTCTGCTTGGACTCTATGACGCTGGAAAATATGTAGTGCAAATATTCCACCAGTTCCTGTATCCACTATGTGGCGCTGGAGAACATGCGCAAACATGCATTATGTGGCTCTATATCAAGTATAGACAAGTATAGTTCTTATAAATAAAATGTATTTATCAATAACTGTTTTATTTCATTCACACATATATACATACATATTTATTTCTCTCTCAATCTTTCTTGTAGAGAAAAGAGCCTGGATACTTGCAATCCTAAGGCAGAGGATAGTTAACAAAAACAACAGCAGCAAAACAAATATCAGCAAACATGTTTATTAACTTGCAGTAACACTTATTTCATGTTTTTTCTATAAGTTGTCGCTTTTTTTGCTTGCAAGGCAATCACCCAGGGGAGGGTGACTGCCAAAATTGTCCAAATCACATTGAGAAAATGATTGACAAATTTTACACAGCAGAATATACACATTCATATAGAAATTTGCTTTGGCTCCCTAAAACAAAACAAAATGTAGAGTTAGTTTTATTTCACACCACAAAACAAAGGGTGCAAATTCAGTTTATCCTTGTAATTAATCTCGTTTGTTACATTACCGGACTTAAAGTGATATTCCAGGTTCACAACCTGAGCTCCTGTTGGTCCGTTTAAGCACATAATATGAAGTATAAATGATCTGTAAAATCGTCACAATCTCAGTAAGATATGATTCAAAGCGAAGGCAAAACAAGTTACTTTACAAGGCTTAACTATGGTCGGATACAGGCAGACGAGCCACCGCTAACGTTAGTTAGCTTGCCAGCTAACGTTAGCTAGCTTGTCAGCTACAAATGTCACGTAACTTAACCAATTATTTTAACAAACGTGATGTTATAGCTCCCGGTAAGGGAGTGGGCTAACGTTACGTGCACTTTGCCTGAGACATGGCTATGTTAGCTTGTCAGATAACGTTGGCTAGCTTGTCAACTAATGCCAGCTGACTGAGAAAGCGGAGCTTCATGTCAACACAGCAGCCCTCCATATCGTTGATTAAAAAAAGAGCCACTAACAACATGAAAACAAAGTGAAGTGCTGCTACATTTCAAATAATTTTGACAAAACAGAGCAGTATGACGTCAACTTACCAATGGTACCGACCAATAGAAACTCCTGATACATTCAGCAGCGTATGCCCCGCCCACTACACCGAACTCAGCTTTTGGCTTCAAAACTTTGGCTTCAAAACTTTGGCTTCAAAACTTTTGGTTTCAAAGCTTTTGGATTCAAAACCAAAGCTTTTATTTTTTTAACAAATAAATTATTCTCAGTTCATATATTTGCTTTTAAAACTCTTTTATTTTGCTTTTGAAACTTTTTTTTGAAACACAAGTATGTTAAATAAGTAAATCAAATGTAATTTACATACATTAATATAATCCAACAAATAATAAAATGTGGTAAAATTGATTATCATTCCTTTCATAATAATATGTTGTGACAACCCCTCTCTTCCACTATGGGTTTGTGTCCTGTTTGTCTCCTTTTGTCTTTCAGGTTGTTGCTCGTCAGCTGATAGGACACACGGCCTGGTGGGAGTGCCAGGTATAAAGACTCAGCACCTGAACAGAGATGCCTTTTCTTCGGCTCTTCTCCTCCGCCTCTCATTTTGATGACATGGCTGCTTATTTGTCTTGTTTGGTAGTTTAGTTTGGTGTAGTTGTTCTTTAAATAAATGTCAATTTATTACTTTTAACTCCCTTATGTTGCAGCCTTTGAGGCAGGTTGTAACAATATATGTATATATATATATATAAAATAGGATACAAAAAAACCACACACATTGCTGTCAACTATAATTTAGATATTGTTATCATGTTATATCAAATAAGCTTTTATTTCAGTCTTTGCAAAGCCTTGTCGTATACTGTATATTTTATTGATATGCCTCTCTCTTAAAATACACTTTATTAAAATAAAGGATACTCAACATCACGACACTGGATGTTTGTTTGCAAGGGAAAATGGAACATCATTTCAGATCATTGTTCATCATCAATCAGGTTAATTTAAAGGTCTTAACCTCACTTTTTCAAGTCAAGTTCTACTTTTGAAACAAAAGTCTTACTGTAAAGTGGCATTCCATCATTTTTACGCATGAAGTTCACTATTTGAAATAAGCCATTACCTTTATGTTTTGCCAAGTCTGGGAAATTAGTTGGATGATCTCCAGGTGATGTCTTCCAGCTAATCTCAGTTTGGCCTTGGTAAATTTCAGGTTTATAAAAGAGAGCCTAAGTGGGGGTGTCAGACAGGAAGATCAAATGAAATCACACTTGAGTTGCATTATGGGAAGTGTAGGATCCAGTGTTTTGGGGGGTTGACCCATAGGCCCATAAAAGTCAGGATATGTTATGGGGTAGTGTAGTTGGTGGTCCCAAATGCACGCACACACAGCAGGTTTACTCCAGCCAAGACTTTATTTAAATGTGCAGGAGGAGTAAAAGAATGAACAAACAAAAAACAAAGACTAACTGTCCAGCAAATTAAAGTCACTCCTCTTTCTCCACCGGAGTCGGGAGGGAAGCTCAACCGAGGCCGGGACAGGTAGCCTCCAGAGTCGGGAGGGAAACTCCATATATCGTTGCCGGTGAAACGCCGAGGTATTTAAGCCAGCCAGCGGCGATCACTAAAATGAGCCACAACTGAGCCTAAGGAGAGAGGCGTGCAGTGGGCGGAACACTGGGGTGGAGACTGTAGGCTTGACACAAAAACAAAACATAAGCACATGGCCAACAATAACAAAACAGACAGGGGAAAAAACTAGGAGCAGACAGGGATCCTGACAGGATATCTCTGCTTTTTTGTTGATTATAATTTAAAATAATTTGTCTCTTGTGTCTCTAAGTGCATACACATTCATAAAAAAAGATATGAATTTATTAAAGGTCATGTAACAGCAGATGCATATCAGATGTGCAGTTTTCCCCCTTTTTCCTTGTAAATTGTAGGATCTATGATTGTGTTGTTTTCTACTGCTTCAACTGTTTTTGTTAGAATTGGTGCAGTTAAAGAATAGAAGTGGGTGGATGTTCATACGTTGTAATAATTTGAGTTCATGTCTGTTTGCATGAGAAGCCAGCGCCATTAAATATCTTATGCATGTCTGCAGCACAGTTGCGGTGTTTTTGAAGCTGCCACGCCACCTGGAGCTCATCTCACTCACACACACACGCACACACACACCCTCCATATATCGTTGCCTGGGCTCAGTGCCATGCTCCTCATCATGTTTGTCTCAGCTAATTGGCCAGTCGCTGCCTCCTCCCTGTTAGAACAGAGACACGGTAATGATGGTGCTAATTGAATGAAATGGCCATACTAACGAGCATAAAACCTCCCACTCACATTTTGCTAATTAACAACACACTGGCTTAATTACAACAGTAGAAACACATGCAGCTATGCCTCGTTACTGTTAATTGCAGCGACTAACAGGGATTTATGGTAATTGGCTGTATAAGCGTTGTTAACGAGAAGCTGAATTAGCTAGACACAGAGAGACAAGAGCAGAGCAGAGATGTTCCAGCTCTAATTAACACTGGGCATACTCGTCTCCTATATTGGTTGTAGCTGGCCAGTTTGATATCTCTCCTCTTCTGGGTACCAATGAGTGGATATATGATGCTCTAAATCAGTGATTCTCAACTGGTGGGTCGCGACCCACTTTTGGGTCTGTGCTTTTATTTTGAAGGGGATTTCTTATGCAGCGGAGTTATTCACTCTCCTTAACAATATTTGGCGTTGATGCCTTGTAATGCTAATAGACACCCGCCATTTCACAGTATAGAAGAACATCCACAAAGTTAATTTTCATGTGCTAATTGCGCAAAACGCAAGTACGACATCTCTTTGCAAAATGGTGCCGTGCCAGCGGCAGCCTGTTGCAGCAGCTCCCCTCTGTGTGTTTTAATTTTAGTCTTTTTTCACTCTTTCCCCTCTACTTTTTATTTTTCCTTAACATTTGGTTCTTACGGTCAGACAACGGACTGTAAATTTTTTGTCAACTTTCTCGTGGCTTTCTGTGACTTTTCTTCCTGTTTGTAACGGAGAGCCACAAACAATGAGTGGGTCCACTGTCTATTCCCGTGATCTGCTGATTGCGCTGAGGAAACCGCGGCCGCTGCCCGGCGCCAGGCATGAGATCCCGGCGGAGCTACGGAGAAAGGCTCGGGGCTGCAGGTCGGGCACTAAGCGGAGGGCGAAGAGGAGGAAGTACAAACCTTCGGTACTGGCGATCATAATGTGGAACGTGAGGTCTTTGGCGAATAAGATGGACGAACTCGGCGTGCTGGTAAAGACTGAGAGGGACTTCCGTGAGTGCAGCATCATGTGTTTCACGGAGACATGGCTGCACGCGGATTTCCTGGACCACAGTGCGTCAGTGCCCGGCTTCAGGACTGTTCGGGCGGACAGAGACGTTACACAGAGCGGTAAGAAGAGAGGTGGCGGGATTGCTGTGTATGTGAGGTGGTGCAATCCCGATCATGTGTGTGTGAAGGAGCGCTTCTGCAGCCCGGACATTGAACTGTTAGCCGTGGAATGCGTCCATATTATTTGCCGAGGGAGTTCACGTCCACCATTGTTGTGGCTGTGTACATCCCCCATCAGCTGACGCTGAGGCAGCAGTGGACACCATCCACTCCACTGTATCTGGACTGCTGAGTCAACATGCTGGTGCTTTTCTGGCAATTACTGGAGACTTTAATCACACCACCCTGGATAAAGCCCTGCCAACTTTTCACCAGTATGTTGACTGCCCCACAAGGAACAATAAAACTCTGGACTTACTGTATGCAAATGCAAATGAGGCATACAGTGCTACTGCCCTTCCCACCCTTGGCAGGTCCGACCACAACCTGATCCTGTTAACACCAAAGTATGTTCCTCTGGTGCAGAGGCTGCCTGTGACCACCAGGACTGTGAGGAGGTGGTCTCAGGAGGCTAATGACGCTCTGCAGGACTGCTTTGAGTCGACTGATTGGGATGTTCTTTGTGGACCACATGGGGAGGACCTCAACAGCATGACGGACTGTATCACAGAATACATCAAATTCTGTGAACAAACTGTCATACCATCCCGGACTGTACGCTGCTTCCCCAATAACAAGCCATGGATTACCAGTGACCTGAAAGCTCTTCTTAATAAGAAGAAAGCAGCTTTCAGGTCTGGGGACAGGGACGAGCTCAGGAGAGTTCAGCACGACCTGAAGATAAAGATCAGAGAGTGCACAGACTCCTACAGGAGGAAGCTGGAGGCCAAACTCCAGCAGAACAATGTAAAGGAGGTGTGGACTGGGATGAAGCAGATCACCGGCTTCAAGGTTGGAGGGAGACAACCAGGGGGCTCCCTGGAGAGGGCCAACGAGCTAAACTCTTTCTTCAATAGGTTTAGCTCAGAGCCCTCATCTGTCTCCTCCACACACCACACCTCCCAAACACCTCCCCCTCTGTCCCCCTGGTGAGCTGCATGGACACAGAGCCCTCAACATCATCCACCCTCCCCCCCTCTCTGTGACGACTGGCCAGGTTAGGAGACAGCTGGAGAGACTCCACCAAGGCAAGGCTGCTGGACCTGATGGCATCAGCCCCAGGGTCCTGAAGACCTGCGCTATCCAGCTGTCTAATGTCCTTCAACACTCTTCAACCTGAGCCTGAAGCAGGAGGAAGTCCCGGTGCTGTGGAAGACGTCGTGCCTGGTTCCTGTACCGAAGAAGACGACACCATCTGGCCTCAATGACTACCGACCAGTTGCCCTCACATCCCATGTGATGAAGGTGCTGGAGAGGCTGGTCTTGGCCCACCTCCGTCCGCAGGTGAAATCCTTACTGGACCCTCTGCAATTTGCATACCAGCTGCATGTGGGGGTGGACGACGCCATCATCTACCTGCTGCAACGAGCTCAGTCGCACCTGGATCCGGTGGCTCTGTGAGAATCACTTTCTTTGATTTCACCAGTGCATTCAACACCATCCAGCCAGTGCTGCTGAGTGAGAAGCTGCGGGTGGTGGGGGTGAACGCGTCCACCGTCTCCTGGATCACTGACTACCTCACAGGCAGACCACAGTTTGTCCGACTGGGCCGTGTGCTGTCTGATGGGGTGGTCAGTGATATTGGAGCCCCACAGGGAACTGTTCTGTCTCCCTTCCTGTTCACCTTGTACACCACTGACTTCCAGTACAACTCTGTGTCATGCCATCTGAAGAAGTAGGATAACCCGGACCACCCTCTCCACCACCTACTGCAGGGACAGCGGAGCACTTTCTCCAACAGACTCATCCAGCTCCGCTGTCACAAGGAAAGATACAGGAGAACATTCCTGCCCTCTGCTATAAGACTGTACAACAAATCACCTCTGGCCAGATCATCCTCCACATAACTACTCACCGCTACACTGTTGTTTGCTGGGGTTGACTTTTGCACTACTGTTCTTCACCTAGTTAGTTCATTTAACACTATTCTATTTCATTGTATATACTGTGCATTTTTGTTGTTTTATCTTATATGTTCTACATTCTGATATTTAATTTGTCCTACTCTGTTATTCTATTGTGCATTTTCTAATACTTAATATTTTTGGTTACTCTGCTACTTTGCTTCTTGGTGCGTCTTGCTGCTGTAACATACTAATTTCCCCCTGGGGATAAATAAAGTACATATCTATCTATCTATCTATCTATCTATCTATCTATCTATCTATCTATCTATCTATCTATCTATCTATCTATCTATCTATCTATCTATCTATCTATCTACGACACCGACTACATGAGATATGGATTTTCTTACATTGAGGACAAAAGAGGGCAAAAACCTCAGTGTGTTTTGTGCAGCGAGGTTCTGGCACAAAAAAGCATGAAGCCGTCAAAACTGAAGCGGCATTTGGAAACAAAAGATAAACCTGTTGAGTACATTTGAAGACGACTTCAAGACCTGAGGACATCACAAAAGTGTCTTACTTAACTGCAGCCATGGACATGGACGTGTTAGATCCATCTGCAGTGGATAAAACTATACCTCTGTCAAATGACACAATAAGTAGGCGAATTGAAGACATGTCGGGTGACATCAAACAACAGACCACAGCTCGAATTAAGGCAAGTGGTCATTTTACATTACAAATGGACGAATCTACAGACATAATAAACAAAACAGTTTTACTCGTTTACGTGAAACATGTGTGGGACGGGGACTGACAGGAACAATTTGTCTGCACAAGAGAGACATGTTCAGCTCAGGTTCAAACTGAACCATCTTTACATTAAATACATTTGAGAAGTTGAAAATTTGGGTCGCGGCTTATCATTAAGGGGTGATGGTGGGTCCCGCAGCCAGAAATGATCTAGTGAATAGTATGGAGCAACAATGACAGTGTACAAAAACACTTTGAACTCCAGCCATTTGAATATCGGAACCTAGTCCACTGCTGTTACTACAAAACTAGTGGCTTACTATTATTGTTACTACAATGAGGTATATACTGTCATAAACACTAAACACACACTACTGCAACTTGTTATTTAATAGTATGCAGCTCATGGCTATGACTTTTCCTCTTGCCATCTTTATGTCATCTTTTATTGTTTCAGGAATTATTATTTATATATATGTGTTATATTTGTTATCTATTACGGCATTTTAAAGGTTTAATGAAACAAGGTACATACTTAAACGCGTGACAGTACTTTTCATTCATTGCACTTTACTGTCTTACTTGTTCAGTGTGGCTGTGGCGCAACAAGGCTGTAAAGCAGGGTCTCAAACTCCCGGCCCGCGGGCCGAATTCGGCCCGCCACGTCATTTTATGTGGCCCGCGGATCCGCCAACACAAAAATAAAAAAATATATGTATATTTTTTTTATTTTTCAAACGTGGCTTTAAAAACACATGAAATACTTCATCGGATTGTGCAAACGCACCCTTGAAAGGATTTTAAGCATTGAACAAAGTTATTGTAATAACTCGTGTTTGATACTTGTCTTTGATATTTTCTTTAATAGTTTGATCTTTGACAGAGTAATGTGGGTTTCTTAACCCTAAATTTAAAGGATTTAAGTTATAATAACAGAAATGTGCTTAAATATATGTTTACATTCATATAACTACATGTACAATATTTTTACACTTGAATAAACAATAATCAAATGCAGAGAGAGTTATTGAACAATATGTTAGAAGAAGTTACATTTACACAGTCTTACATTTACAACCGGCCCTTTGAGGCCGACCGTGATGCTGATGTGGCCCGGAGTGAAAATGAGTTTGAGACCCCTGCTTTAATGCCTTGTGCACAGCACACTGACTATAATCCTGCGGGCCTAATAATAATCGTATTCTCCATCTTCCGTACAAAAGTTTGCTGCGTATCTCCTCCCTTATTGCATCTGGTCTTACTGTGTACACATTAACACAGAAGGAACACAATTTAGTTTCCATGTGTACTCAGTGTCGTATAGAATCACAATATATGAGGCTATACCTTCAACCTTGATTTCTCCACCATTACTACTGTTGGGGTCTGACCATATGGCTTCAACATGTGCTGTGGACAAAGAGAATCAGGCCTTTCCTTTTTCAAACAAAGGTTTCATCCTGATTTGTAGTTTGATGAGAGCAAACCTCCTCTGAAGGAATTTCACACTCGGGTGTGAATTCCCCCCCCCCCCCCCAAAACTATGGTTCCTGAAGTCACCTGAATGCACCGCTGCAATCTCATTGGCCGAAGGCCAAGAGACCCCAGGACCCCTGTGGTTCAACCACTGTTCTACAAAACTGTCTGTAACTCACACCTCATTGCTTTTTCCCTTCGACCTCCGTCGAACAGGGAGCACACAACGCTCTCTTCGCTCGGACCCCCGTCCAGGCCACAGAAGATCCAGCTTTCCCCGCCAGCGCGACGCTGGCCACGCAGGCACGAGGAAGCAACGGCCTTCTCCCCTCCTCAAACCCTGTCAGGTCACAAAGCCATTTCGCTGGTCGAAACAGCCGTGTTTTCTTTTTCTGAGTAAAGGCCCACACAGCCCGCGTAACGAATCCGCATCCGCGATCCGTTCTCCGCTTTTTGCTTTTCCCCCCTTTTTTTGTGCACAAACCGGCACAGAGGAGCCCGACGAAGCCTCGCTCCTCTCGTGACCGATGATTCCCGGTAAGACGCGCAGACACGCCGTCTCATCCCAAGTTAGCTGTCCTCCCTGCAGCGAGTACAGATCGGACCTGCGTTTGCTCCAGAGCCACGGCAACGGACCGAAACAGCACCGGCAAAGCCGCGTTGCAAGCAAGCTCCCCCTGCCCCTTCCTGACGAGGAAAACGGACAACTTCCCCACGAACACTTTTCCATTGCAACGAAGCATCGACAAGTAAGGTTCATGGTATCTGGGCATAGCTTAGCTTAAATTAACTTAAGTTTAATTCAGGCCATTCATTTATATGTTGATATTCCCGTGTTTTTGTGTGTTTAAGTTACTGTCGCGCGATATCGAGGTATTGCGCAACTCCTCGCGGATCACAAGACTCGCTCTATGGTACATTCCCGTATTCTGTTTGTGTTAAGACACTGTCGCATTATACGGAGGTATTTACGCAATCATTACGGACCAGAGAAGCGCCGCTGTATTTGTGTATTGACTGCTATGACTTTATTTGGGGATTATTTTCATTCATTGTATTCCACTCCGTGTGGGATTTCCCTCTTCATTAACTCGACTCTGTGAGTGAGCTGAGGTGCGTGGCTTATCACGGCATAAGTTACCGGCAGTTCAAAGACGACAGCGGTATACTTATGCGTGATAGAACCAGCAAACTCAGGCTCCCTACAACATCGCACGCCAAAGTGTGATTCACGTCGAGTTCTCGCTCCTTTTTCTCTTTCCTCCTCTCACGTAACGCGCATACACACAGCTCCTATCTCTGCCCCTGGGGAAACCCCATTCAAACGATCGCCTCACAACACATGTGTGCATCGGCACACGTGATTACATACAGCAGTCTCACCGCCATTTTGTCCGAGTCACTCGACTCCGCCATCTGGTGGTAGTTTAGCTGTAGTATCTTAAGGCTCCTCCCCTTTTGGCCCGCGTCACTCGACGCCGCCATCTTTGTAGTCTTTAGCTTTAAGACTCCCCTTTCTTTACATTTTAAAGTAAAAAATATTATTGATGCGATTGCACCCACTAAAGTGAAGGTTGTCTCGGGTAAGCAAAGATCTCCTTGGAGAAATGCTACGCTGGTCAGAATAGAGAAACGAGAGTGTCGGAAAGCTGAGCGCAGGTGGCGAAAAACGAATCTCCAGGTTCACTGTGACATCTATAAAGAGAGACTTCGCAATTATAATTTGGAACTTAGAAATGCAAGGCAGTCATTCTTCTCTGACATCATAACCAAAAACAAGAGCAATACACGTGCCTTATTTGCTACCGTCGACAGGCTAACAAACCCTCCAGTGTCGGTAGCTGCTGAACTCCAATCCACCTGGGCATGCAATCAATTTGCCACCTTTTTTACTGACAAAATTCAGAAAATTTGACAAGCAGTCAGTGCCTCAACATCAACCACAGGATATGTGTTGTCCCGATCTAACATCCATTCAAATATCATGACACAATTTCATTCAATCGACCGTAGAAGCCTAGAAGACATTATACTACATCTGAAGTCATCCTCCTGCTGCTTGGATATTCTACCAACACACTTTTTCAAAAATATTTCAAACTGCATGACCACTGATCTCTTACAAATTGTAAACACATCCCTTCTCTCAGGTGTCTTCCCACAAGCCCTAAAAACTGCAGTTATTAAACCGCTCCTAAAGAAGGCTAGTTTAGACTCCGCAACGATGAAAAATAGGCCAATATCAAACCTCCCATTTTTAAGTAAAATAATTGAAAAAGCGGTTTTCCAACAGCTGACCAACTTCTTGGCCGTAAATAACTGCTTTGATGTTTTCCAGTCAGGCTTTCGACAGCACCACAGTACTGAAACTGCTCTTGTTAAGGTTTTCAACGACATCCACTTAAACATAGACAATGGCAGAAGTTCAGTCTTAGTGTTACTGGATCTCAGTGCTGCATTCGACACGGTCAACCATGCCATCCTCCTAGAAAGACTAAACATCTGGGTGGGACTCTCTGGCACAGCACTTAACTGGTTTGAATCCTACTTGAAGGGCCGAGAATACTTTGTGTCTGTGGCTCATTACACATCGGAGCTGACAAAAATGACATGTGGTGTTCCCCAAGGTTCAATACTGGGGCCTCTTCTGTTCAACATCTACATGCTTCCACTAGCTCAGATTATGGAAAACAACAAAGTGTGTTATCATAATTATGCAGACGACACACAAATCTACATAACTATGTCACCAGGGGACTATAATCCCATACAAGGGCTGGGTAACTGCATTGAACAAACCAACAACTAGATGTGCCAGAATTTTCTTCAATTAAACAAAGATAAAACAGAAGTAATTGTTTTTGGTACCAAGGACGAACAATTGAAATTCACCGCTCAGCTTCAGTCACTGATGTTAAAACCCACAAACCAAGCCAGAAATCTAGGTGTAGTTATGGATTCAGACCTCAACCTGAACAGCCATATCAAGACAATTACAAAATCAGCCTACTATCACCTGAAGAATATATCAAGGATTAGAGGATTTATGTCTCAACAGGATTTGGAAAAACTTGTCCATGTATTTATCTTCAGCAGACTGGACTACTGTAACGGTGTGTTTACAGGTCTCTGTAAAAAGTCTGTCAGAAAGCTGCAGCTGATTCAGAACGCTGCAGCTCGAGTCCTCACTAAGACCAGGAGGGTGGATCATATCACCCCAGTTCTGATGTCTTTGCACTGGCTTCCTGTCCAACAAAGAATTGACTTTAAAATCCTACTGTTGGTTTACAAAGCACTGAATGGTTTAGGACCAAAATACATCTCTGATCTGCTACTACCTTATGAACCATCCCGACCCCTTAGGTCGTCTGGGACCGGTCTACTTTCTGTTCCCAGAGTCAGAACTAAACATGGAGAAGCAGCGTTCAGTTTTTCTGCTCCTCATATCTGGAACAAAGTCCCAGAAAGCTGCAGGTCTGCTGAGACCCTCAGCTCATTTAAAGCAAGATTGAAGACGTTTCTGTTTGCTGCTGCCTTTAATTGAACCACATTCAATTCATATATTAATCAATTTCCTGCATTTCTGCATTTTACTACTGTATTTTATTTCTTACACTGTTCTTAATTGCTGTTAAATCTCCTTTTCTTTTGCCTATGTTTTGATGCTTTTAATGGTTTTAAAAGGACTGCACAATATATCGCCATTTCCTCCGGGACCGAGTTCGTGCAAGGCGTACACTATAAAACGCAGATCGGCAGAGATCTTTTCCAGACGTGGTTTGTGTGCGAGTAATTGCAGAATTGCGGCAGTGTATGGTTGATTGCATGCAGCGTAATTTCTCAGGGAGACATCAATCATTGTTTCAATGTATGTTTTAAATCTCCTTTACTTTTTACAACTGAATTTTATTTCTTACACTGTTTCTTTAATTGTTTTTAAATCTCCTTTTCTTTTGCCTTATGTTTTGATGCTTTTAATGGTTTTATGTGAAGCACTTTGAATTACCTTGTTGTTGAAATGTGCTATACAAATAAACTTGCCTTGCCTTGCACACACACACACACACACACACATACACGCACACACACACAGACATACATCCTCATCCATTTTATTCATTCTTTAGTTTAGGCATATAAAATTGTATGATAACGTTTGTTGGTTGCAATATTAATTGATTTGATCATTTATTAATTTGATTTAATAAACTCTGTTATACTTTAAGGAGCAGTCGTCTGTGATTACTTCAGTGGTGTATAAAGTACTCAAAAGCCATACTTGAGTAAAAGTAAAGATACCTTACTGGAAAACTACTCCAGTAAAAGTAAAAAGTCACCTATTAGAATACTACTTGAGTAAAAGTCTTAAAGTATCTGATATTTATTGTACTTAAGTACAAAAGTACTTAAGTATCAAAAGTAATTTTCTGATATTAAATGTACATCATAACCTGAACATTAAATGAACATCATAACCTGTTCATTGAAAGTAAAAGTACAAGTAAATGCTGTCAATAAAAAAGCAAAGGGTCAGAATTTTGAGAATGATGAAGTTTATTCTTTTCAGTGCTGTGGCACCATGACCAAGGACATGGAGCTGTGTTGAACATAATTGGGTTGGCTGTGATCCATCCAGGAGCAACAATGTTGAACATAATATTTTGTACATAAGTATACTTTTGCATCTACTATGAACTTATCATCATAATTCTCCAAAAAGCAATATGACACTATGAAGGAGTTGTAACAGTGCGTTTATAAGTATGCTCATTAGACTAGAGGATGTAGAGGACCAATGCATAATATTATGTTCAGCAAAAAATATCCACTTGATGCATCAGGTGAGTGTTTAGAGAAAGGACACCTGCCTTGTAAACTCCTATGGGCCTGATTTAAACACAATAGACAAAGGTTTTGCTCAAGCTGAATCTGCAATTGGGCGACTGCTACCATCATAACTCCATCTGATCATCCACAACATGACTCAAATATCAAAACATGATCAATACTAAAGCAGCAACACAGTCATTACTTGAAACTGAAAAATGTCCTGTTCATCTTCAGAAGAAGTTGGTTTTAAAAATTGTGAGAATTCAGTCTCGCTCTTCTTGGGCTGAAGACTAGTCCTGCGATGCTAAATAGTCTTTCACAGGCCGCTGAGGCAGGTAGAGTTTAGCGTCACAGACAGCTTGCGCACTGCTGCGAAGGATTTCCCTAATGCTAACGCTAATGCTAACGCTGCGCTCTCTCGGCTCCCGTCAATCCTATGTTGTCACAACTGTCAACACTTCCTCGGCTCACTAACTTGCTGGCGATCCACTGGTGTTGGTCTTCGTCACCACCGTAGTTTGTTGCGGGAGTAGCAGGTGCTTCTATTTCTGCTTCCATCATGAAATCAGTCATCGTAGAGTGGAATTCTACTCAGGTAGAATATAGCTAGCTTATAGCATGTAACATCACTGGGAATCAACACACCGCAGCTTTGAGAGCACTTGTTTGCAATTGTGCATTAACGTGATTAACCAATGATTTAACTTGCTGCTAGGACCACTGATTCACCAAACCTGCTTGCTTGCAGTCTGTGTTCCACCACAGTCCCTGACGCTGCTCTCATGATTCATTTTGTTTCTAAAGATAGATTTGATTTTGTAGCGAGTAACGAAGGTTTCAGGGGAAATGTATCGGAGTAAAAGTATCAGTTTTCTTTGCAAAATGTAGTGAAGTAAAAGTAAAAGTAAACTGAAATATAAGTAGTAAAGTAAAGTACAGATACCCAAAAAAACGACTTAAGTACAGTAACGAAGTATTTCTACTTCGTTACTATACACCACTGGATTACTTGTGCATATGTGTGTAATGAAACTGTATCTAGTAGTCTGTGCTCGGATTCAACCCTTCACTGTCACTGAATGTGTAGTCGCACCCGACTATTGACATTATGAGTGACCACTAATTATGAGAGTTAGTTTTATCGTTTGGTTATTGGTCCCTGTTCGCAGGGTGGTGCCCCGTTGTTATTAATAATCATTAAATAACCCCCTAGTGATGAGAAGTGTCACAATAATAATATGTTCGTCACAATATGTTTACAATATTCTTGCTTATAGAAGATATTATGTGTTACAGTATATTAACTAATTGAAGGTATTAAATCATAAAAGTATAGTCACTAAAGGTATTAAAACACTGTAAGAATAGTTTGAGGGTCAGATAGGGAGTCTGAATGGGACATGCAGCAAATGGAGGATGTGGTCAGTGGGGAGGACAAGCTGACCAGAGGTGGAGTCAAGACATGTTTTGCAAGGAGCAAAGCTGTTTCGCTGAAGGATCGATCCAGGGAGGGGACAGAATTCAAATGGAGCCAATCACTGATCAATGGAGGATCAGTCACACGTTTTATGACATATAAGAGACTGTTCTGGAGCGAATTCCTCAGACCACATCCGCTTTCATTTTTCAGTACCTGAATTCAGACCTGTGAGTGAGATGCGTGCGTGTGGTCTCTGTTCTCGAGAACATTACTATTGATAGTTAATTCCGCTTGTAAGTGAACTTTGTGTAGTACATTAAATATTGTTGTTGATTGTGAATCGGATCCAGTCCATTTTGCTGATGCGCGTGCGCACTAAGAAGCTCGCAGCAGAAAAGTCCCTGCGGCCTGCAGGCTCTCATCCTTTTGGTTTTTGAACCCTAACACTCTCTACTTAAATAAAGCCACTTCTGTAGCTATTTGAACCTGAAACACAATCTTCTCCTAAAGTTGTGTTGCCTAAATACTGCAGGGGCTTTTCCAGGCGCACCGATCACTCGCCTGGCTGGACTTTCGACGGAAAACGCACACAAAATAATACAAACAAAATGACTTTTTGTAATACCGACCATTGTATGAGGACACATTGGCTTGGTAGCAAAGACAGCAAACAACTGTCTGCAGCCATCCAAAGGTCAACTATAGGGTCAGCAGTGACAGTGACTGCAGTGACTTTTTTTCAATTTTTCTTTCAGACTTTGGACATATTTACATTTCAGCAGAGTGCTTCTAGCAGAGCAGATGAGACTAATTTCCTCTTTAAGGAAGTTTATGTTGTTACCGATTTTGTCATTGATGTAGATCAATCCAAATTATTTCATGTTTGTGTCAAGCCTATTTTCATATATTTTTCATATATATATATTTTTTTGTATCCTTAACGTGACACTGCTTCCCAGTTTGGACATTACACTCCAATCTGTTCAAGCAGAAAAGAAACACACACACTAAAGTGTCCAAACGCCGAGAGAAGCATGATTCCAGCTTCAGCGTATTGGTGAAGACATGGCCTTCCACAATCACATCACTGTCCTGCAATACTTTCATCATTACAGGTCTCCACAAGAATATGGGGACAATAAAGAATGAAGAGCAGAGGTAAAGTTTGATGTAGAGACTCCTAACTCCTAGCTTACTACTGCTCTTCATCTCTAATCCATTATTTCCTCTTCTTCACTTCCTCTCACCTCCTCCCTCTTCATAATTCCATTCATCTTCCTCCTTTTTCTCCTTCCTTACAGCTGCTTGTATTCATCTCTTCTCTTTCCCTTCTCATTCTCTTTCTATCCTGTTTCCACCCTCATCCTCTCCTAGCCTTTTTTCTCTGGTCCCTCCTCTTTTCACTCCCTCCCTCCCCTTTCTCTTCATTCATCAGTATTTCAGCTCCCAACAGATAGCATCGTTGCTTTACTGTTGCACCGAGCTGACAGTCTGTCTGTCCTCGCTGTGGGCTTTAAACACACTAAATCAACGCCTGAAAGAAATAGATATTTTGCCACTGAGATAAGCCCATTTCCTGGCGAGTATTCATTGAAATGATATAATAACTGACATGGATAGGAGAGCGGCGGAAGAGAGAGGGAGAGAGAGGGAACAGAGATAAATATGGTATTTGCAAGTTTCCTTTTGTAGCGTGAAGGCGCCTCCCTTTTTCTGGAGGAAGAGAAGGGGTGAGGGATCTAAACGTTGACAGGGGAGGTGGTAAATTGAACGCCATGAGCCGTCTGAGCCTCTCTGTCTCTAAAAAGAAATTCAATTAAAGTGTATTGGAGGGTTGTGAATGTGGCAGAGACTGGGCTCCGACTGGCTGATAAGAGCTGCTTCTCTCGGCGAGTGGCGTTATAACTGAAGCCCGATCACTAGCTGCTAAACGTGTAATCCCCTGCAGCCGAACAATATGGGCCCCAGTCTGATTCAACACAGCAACAGCCAATTCTTCACATTAAATCAACGCAGGGGGGCCAGAGTCGCCGCGGCTGCACAGCGGCTAACGCACTTCCTTCGGCTTAAGCCACACAGAAATCAGAAAGCTAGACCGCTGACACAATGGTTCCTATCTACGGCTCAACACACACACACACACACACACACACACACATTGTATAAAAGCTCCCTTGGGAAGTGATTTCAGTCTTTTCAGTGTTAAGTACCTGCCCCACTCTGGCTAATACCACCGCTAATACTGGAATTATACACTGTGTGTGTGTGTGTTTGCTTTTTCTGACAGATAAAAAAGATGAGATTAAATGGTGCTCCTTGGCTGAAGCGCGCCATACAGTCTGGTTCATGACCTCTTAAGCTCCAGGTCCGTGTGTGTGCATTTGTGTGTGAAACCTGCAACACTGAAACCTCAACTCAGTCAATTTAAAGGGATTCATCAACTTTTTCTGTGAAGAAGTTCTTTGATCAAGTTATTGTTTTGCAACAGTCAGACAGAGATGATTTGCTGTGGAAACATTCTCTAGTAGCACATCAGTGGAATTGTGTGTTTCTAATATTCTGATGGAGTAGCGCCAGACGGCTACCTCCAATTCTGAAAAGTGAAGACAATGAGAGTGTGATGACCAAAATGCCATGATGAAAGTAACCATTTAGATGCACAAAAAGTAATCAGTTCATCTAAATAAAATTTACACCGACATATTCTGAGCTTTTAGGAGCTTGTGGCTTTGACTCTTACTGCCGTTAGATAGCCAGCCAGCTTGCTAGCTTAGCTTATCTCAGGGGCAAAGCTAGCTAGCTACTAGCTAGCAGACAGACAGGTTGGTTTAATTCGCTCTGATATTTATTAATTTGAACTCGCTGTTTGGCAGAGCCATCTACACCAAGAGAGTAATTAAAAATGTCCAGGCCATTTTCATATGTTGTCCTCCAAGTAACTAATGCCTGATGGATGTGATACTGTAAAACCATCTGACCACTTTATTATCCCAAATGTCATTCAACAACTTTACTACTGCTAAACCGGAAGAAGAAATACAAAAAGACCTCACTTGGGGTAAATTGTTGATATTGTTGATTTTAGGCCAGGAAATTTGGGAAAATTTGAGAAAAACTAGATTTAATGTTTAAATTGGTTAAGGGGATATTCAACATGTTTCTAAACAACTTATTTACCCATTGACATTTTGCTCTTTTTCGATGTGGTCCAGGCTAGGATGGTAGCATAAAAAGTTTCACATAAATAGAACAAATAACAGACTTAGAAACAAAACAGTAAAATGTTCAAACAACATAAGAAATTTCACACACAAAAAAAGTCCATTATCTGAACGTGTTCCGTCCATATTAGACAATGATTCCCCCCATAACTACATCCAGAACATTCATACGTGTATCCTTTATAAGACCATTTCGACAATTTCTTTACTTTATTCCTATACCACACACTGTTTTTGGTGAAAGCGCTTTGAAAGTTTTAGCACCTTTATCTAGGTGTGACCTAGAGTCACTAGATTATTGTATAAGCATGCAAGATTTCAAAACAGGATAAAGGGCTTTTTTTTACCACTGAATCTACATGGCCTGCGACAGAACACTGCGAATTGATTGTTTGATGTAATTTGCTGTTAGTTAAGCCTGTTGTGTTTTTGGTTTTTGTGTTATAGATGTTGTTGTTGCAGGAAAGAAACAGAAAGTGGATTACAGGTAACAAGCAGTTTACTTTATATGACCTAAAAACCTGAATTGAACAGCGAGTTATAATCAACCACTTTTATGTGCACAAAATCACATTAATTAGGCTACATCAATTGAACTTTACCAGCTACATTCTTGTCTAACAAAGCCTAAAAACAACTACCTGTTATCACAAATTAGTTTTATTTTAGTTTTACCAATTAATTGTTTAATAATGATGAACCAAAATGTATTCTTGAAACACACCCAACCTAACACACACACACACACACACACACACACACACACACACACACACACACACACACAAATACAGAGAGAGAGATTGTGAATGACATATTAAATGATAATATATTGCCTGGGAATAAAGCTCATTAATTAATAACAAGATTTACACAATAGACCCACATTAACACTGTCAAACACACACACACACACACACACACACACACACACACACACACACACACACACACACACACACACCGCTACCACCCCCTCCAATTTTCAATTATTAATTAGTGAAAGTGAAATCTATGAATTACTTGCTCCATTATGTACTTTAGCGCCTTCAATTTGCATTGTGGCCTGTTTCCCCCTGGCCAGCAGATTAAAGTGGCTATTTGAAATCAATTTCTCCAATAACAGATCTTAACGAGCTCATCAATTAAGGCTTCGTTAATGGCTTGTTACCATCCAGTGTGTGTGTGTGTGTGTAAATATGTGTGTGTGGCCCTGTCTGCCTGTGTTACTCCTGACGAAGACACACCTTGTACATATATCACTGTGATTGGGCTGAGTGGGCCAGACTGCTAGTTATTGATAGGGGGAGGCGACATTGAGATTAGGCTTAACTTTTTTTGCTCAAACCTAACTGGAAGCTGAACGGAATGGTGGATGCGGAACACACACAAACACATGCATGTGTTTGTGGGTTGGGGCTGGGAGGGGGGGGGGGCGTGTCCCGGCCTTCAGGAACCTCTTTGAAAGAGTCTTTATGCTAATTAGTCTGATAATGGCTTCCAGCATTGAGGTTATGATTTCCATAAGTTAGGCTGCTCACTGGGGCATTTCCCAGGCTGGAAAGACCATTAGCACGCCTCACACACAGACACACACACACACGGGTATGAGCCTGAGACCTCCTCCCTGACCCCTCTTGTCTTTGACACACACACACACAGTCTCTGAATGTAAGTGTTGTATATGCATGGGTTGGCTTAACTGCTCGGAGCGAGGTCTGTAATAATCAGTTCATTTATTTAACCTCTGCCTGGGCACTTTCTTAAAGCGCTGATGAAGGAAGCGACAACACACATCCACTTCAGATGCAAACTGTGGGCTGCCTTCTCACACTTATACTAAACATAGCACAAAAAGCAAGGACATTTGTGTTTGGTAGATTAGTTCTTTGTTGTAACAATGCTTCTTGGCAATAAATCTTATACCGTTGGAAAGCCTGTTTATTTCACTTTAAAATGGTGCCACATTTGTAAGGAACATGCATTTCTGGGATGAGCAGCAGAGCTGAGTATGTGGGTTGCTCCCATGAAACATTTGCCAAATCTTCTCTGCCAATGCCAACAGAGCGGGGTTTATCAGAGACTACCTCCAGAATGTGGGAGTGGAGAGGATGGAATGGCCTGCAGCAGTCCTGACCTCAACCCCATTGAACACTTGTGGGATCAGCTTGGGCGTGCTGTTCGTGCCAGAGTGACCAACACAACCACGGTGGCTGACTTGCGACAAATGCTTTTTGAAGAATGGGATGCATCCCAGAGCAGTGTGTGAACAGGCTGGTGACCAGCATGAGGAGGAGGAGCCAGGCTGGTGTGGCTGTGTATGGTTCTCCCACACGCTACTGAGGCTCCTGTTTGTTGAATTAATAAATTGTTAAATTGCCAATATGTCTTGTTTCTTCAGACTTCAATCATCCAATCCACCAAACAACACCAAACACGAGTCAATGCCAAAATAAGCTGTTTGGCATTGGCGGAGAAGATTTATCAAATTCATGGGAACAACCCACATACTCAGCTGTGCTGCTCATCCCACAAATGCATGTTCCTTACAAATGTGGCACCATTTAAAAAGGGAAACAAAATTTCCAACGGTATAAGATGTATTGCCAAGAAGCATTGTTACAACAAAGAGATAATCTACCGAACACAAATGTCCTTACTTTTTGTGCTATGTTTAGATTCAATTAGATCAGCAACACCACCTGAAGGGCTCACGATACACGTTTCATTATGGAGGTCTCCATCTATTGCCAGCGGACACAAGCTACTTCAATGTTATTATCTTCTTTTTTTAGCCTTGTGTTATTCAAACAAATTGGGCCGCTAGGTTGTTTTCACCATTCATTTATTTTGGAAAAAACACAATGTACTGACTGTAGCTGCTTTAACCGAGCTACGAACAGAAGCACTTAAATTTACCAGGAAATGTTGTTGTTTCTCAGTCTTCTTTTCCCTCTTTTTGTTGCTAAAGTCCCGAGGTAGAAGCATACAAATGAATTTGAAGTTTAGGTTGGGGTATTACTATACTTATGTTAAGGATCAAAAATACTAATCCAAGTGAAAATATAACGTTTTGTTCCTAAATCAAAAGTCAAAAAGGGTGGTTTTGTCTGCTCTGGGATAAAGTATACGATGCTGGGAGTGTTCAGATGTAAGTGGAGCGTAGCAAAAATAAAAGAGGGTAAACCCGAGCTCATTACTACACATTTAGTGTGATTTCCCAGCAATAACAGCAGGATAGTCTCAGCCATGTCTCTGCTCTCATCAGTTGCCTGTTTATCAGCAAACTTGCACTTTAATGATTGATACTGGGAAAACTAATTATGACACCCCAGTTCACTCATTAAGCTACACAGCTACAAATGATTAATTGATTTATCACATTTTCCCAAGGCTCCATTTATAATCTCATGCTGAAATGAGTTTGGAGAAGGAGGGGGAGGAAAGAGAGAGAGAGGATACAGAGGGAGGGATAAGAAGAGAGGGTGGAACAAAGGGTTGTGTGAGAGAAAGGATGAAGGGTGAAAGCAGGGGATGATGAAGGGAGGGAAGGTGAAAAGGTGGTAGTGGGATTTTAAGGGTGGAGTGGAGGTTAAGGAGTATTAATATACTACAACTGGTGCTGTTAAACTATATTAATGCACTGCAAGCTCAGAGGTAAGTGCTCCAATAATAACAACAAGCAGACTGACATGATGTGGTTGTTTCAGGAAAGCTCCACAACAGATGCTTCTGGGGAAACAGGGTCATTTAGTCTTTTAAGACTTTTTAGATCTTTCATCTTCTTAGCTCTTGGGGAAAGATTTTAAGGTCATATAAGAAGGAGTGTCCACCATACTGTATGCTGGAAATCTTATACTTTATAGAAAATCAGTCCTAGATCCACTGACATAGTAGAATACAGCAGTATCAGCAGAAGAGCCTTCAAGAAAATGGAAATACAATTTTTATTTTCTCAAGTTTCATGGCCCATGGAAATTATTGAACATCTAGAGGCTAACATTCAATCCAGGAAGGGAAATGGAAGTCATGAAACTTGGAGTTATGAGGATTGGTTGAATGTACAATATAAAGAGCTCCAACTTCAATTCTGTTTTCCACTTTCTGAACATAATAGGTGGCTCTTAATTTCGTTCCAGTCTCCCCACCGACACTGAGGATCTGCGAAGAGGATGTGAGTCGGCTCTTCGACAGACAAAAGATCAGGAAGGCTCCGGGCCCAGACGGTGTGTCCACCTCCTGCCTGATAGTATGTGCTGACCAGCTGGCCCCCATCTTCATGCAGATCTTCAACCGATCACTGGAGCTGTGTGAAGTCCCTTCCTGCTTCAAACGCTCCACCATCATCCCGGTCCCAAAGAAATCCTCCATCACAGAATTAAATGACTACAGGCCCGTCGCCCTGACGTCTGTGGTCATGTAATCCTTTGAGAGACTGGTGTTGACCCACCTGAAGGACATCACAGGGCCCCTGCTGGACCCCCTACAGTTTACCTACCAGGCAAACAGGTCAGTGGATGATGCAGTAAACATGGGACTGCACTACATGCTGCAACACCTCGACTCCCCAGCGACATATGCAAGGGTTCTGTTTGTGGACTTCAGCTCTGCGTTCAACACCATCATCCCGGAGATACTTCAACCCAAACTCTCTCAGATCCTGTACCAGACTCCACCTGTCAGTGGATCACAAACTTCCTGACTGACAGGACGCAGCAGGTGAGGCTGGGAAAAAGCTCATCCAGCACCCGGACCATCAGCGCTGGTGCCCCCCAGGGATGTGTGCTCTCCCCACTGCTCTTCTCCCTCTATACAAATGACTGCACCTCACAGGACCCAACTGTTAAACTCCTAAAGTTTGCAGACGACACAACGGTCATTGACCTCATCAATGACCCCCCCCCCCTCACCATACTCAACAGCACTGTGTCTGCTGTGGAGACCTTTAGGTTTCTGGGATCCACAATCTCCCAGGACCTGAAGTGGGTGAACTTCCTGTGCCAGCTCAGGAAGTTCAACCTGCCTCAGGAGCTGCTGATTCTGTTTTATTCCACCATCATCCAGTCTGTTCTCTGTTCTTCCATCACTGTGTGGTTTGGATCGGCCACTAAACAGAACAGAAACAGACTACAACGGACTGTCAGGTCTGCAGAGAGAATCATTGGTGCCAGCCCGCCCTTCATCCTGGACTTGTACACCTCCGGAGTCAGGAAAGGGGCAGGAAAGATCACTGCAGACCCATCACACCCTGGACACAAGCTGTTCCAACTCCTCCCCTCTAGCAGGCGCTACAGAGTACTGTACACCAAAACCACCAGACACAGGAACAGCTTCTTTCCACTGGCTGTCACTCTGGTGAACACCTAATCAATCATACATGTTGGTGTATATCTTGAAAATATGGAAGAGGTCGGCCGATCAGAACAAGAGGAGGAAGCTGGTGTATCATTAGGAGAGGAGAAGGAGGCCAGTCTATCATCAGGCAAGGAGGATGTTGGTCTTCTATCAGAAGAAGAGGAGGCCGGTCTGTCATCAGGAGAGGAGCAGGCCGGTCTACCATCAGAGGGAGAAGTAGGCCGGTTTATCAACAGGAGGAGAGGAGAAAGTTGGTTTATCAGGAGGAGGCCGGTCTACCATGAGTATAAGAGGAGCTGGTTTATCAGGAGAGGAGGAGACCAGTCTGTAATCAGGAGAAGAGGAGGCCGGTTCATCATTAGCAGAGAAGGAGGCCAGTTTATCATCAGGAGAGGAGAAGGCTGGTCGATTATCAGGAGGAGAGGAGGGTCTGGTTTATCAGGACAAGGTCAATCTATCATCAGGAGAAAAGGAAGCCGGTTTATCGTCAGGAGAGGAGGATAAGGCGGGTCTATCATCAGGAGGAGAGGAGAAGGCAGGTGTATCAAGAGGAGGCTGGTATATCAGGGAAAGAGGAGGAGGCTGGTCTATCAACAGGAGGTGAGGAGGAGGCCGGTCTATCATCAGGGGAAAAAAAGGCCGGTCTATCAGGAGAAGGCTGGTATATCAGGGGGAGAGGAGGAGGCCGGAGGTGTAATGAGATGCTGAGGCTCGGCTGCCTAACAATAGCTGCTGTGTGTCGCTGCTTAGCCTGCTGCTCTCCACCTATTTGTCATAATCACAGCCAGTTTTCTCATTAGTGGAAACCATTAGCCCTTAAAGCTTTATCTAACTCTTATCAGCCCCAGCAGTACCACAGCACCAGGCTCTGTGCTCACACACTCACAAAACGAACACACATAAAACAAATCTGCGAATACAGTTTAGCAGTGCAGCCTAGCAGAAACAGCACCCATAGTGCCTTAGCACCACTGGCCCACAATGCCTTGCTCAGGTATCTCATAAAGAAGTCACTGACCCCACACATCTAACTGAGCAACTCCGGCAGTGCCAGCACGAGTTACAAAGCACACCCATCCTAATCTGGCTCCATTAGCGGCGTCTGTCCCTCCCCACTTCCTGGGCTTTGTTCAGCTGTCAGGATGACCAATGACGTCGCACTGCTAGCTGATTCATGGCGGCGACCCTGAGATCACATCTGATGGGGGCGTCGGGCCAAACGACCAAACGCACCCCCAGCAACCCATTATAGTCTATTTATCTAGCTAGACATCTAATGGGAGCGCTTCTTTTCCACTCCGACAATGTGATGCTATCAGTGAAGGCTTGGTTAAGACTAGGACTGTTTGGCTTGGGCTATCTGGAGCGGTGCAAGTTAATAACTGGAATTGTCGTTAACTTCTGAAACCCATAAAAAGGAATTAGACTTGACTGAGGCCTGTGGAAGCTCCTCTGTTTTTAGATCAGCACAATGTAGTTGGAGGTGTGTTTTATCGTCAATCATCCTCTGAAACCTTTAATCTAACAAAATGGATTTGAATAAATCTACATGCTGTGGATTATAATTGCTTACAGATATAGCTCAAGGCTACAAGGCTTCAGTAAGATGCATATTAAAGTGCATCTGTAATTCCAAACGTAAGGCAGCTGCCATAGAAAGGTGTGTCATCTATGCCAGGGGTTCTTAACCTTTTTGACCTCGGGGCCAAACTTTTCAAGTACAAAGTGTCCCGGGGCCCATTCAAATATTAACACTGTATTGGTTTAACTAATTGATCTCACTCTTGGTTTGATTTGTATTCAATAACTATATTAAATCCACTTACAGATTAACGAGCAAAACCCTTGTCAAATAAATGAGATGATACAATGTGATGATCACAAAGACATTTATTTATCATGTGTATGTAAACCTGCATACACAACAAGAAGCCCAACAGGCTTTCCCACCAGCGTTGGATGTTTCGTCGCTAAGTGTCGCTTTATTTTTGAAGGCTTCAAATTAAACCAAATAAAATGTGTCTGGAGCTGCAAAAGCTATTTGATATCACAGCTTATACAGTTGTATATATGGTTATATTATACATACAACAACTATAGTTTGTTGTATTTATGAAAATATAGAACAAGAATAAAGACAATTCTTGACATTTTATTGCTATTTTACCTGATATAACAATACCAAACTCTTATGAAGAGGAGAGTTTTCTGCAGCAGCTGAGAAATCGCTCTTTGTCGCTCATCTCCAGCGTGACACTGTTCAGCACATGCTGTGTGTTTGTTCTGGAAGCAGTAAGTCAGCACCGTTGGCAGTGAAAGCAAATTAATACGTCCACGCAGAGTTAAACTCTCTATTTTCCTCTGTGACTTTTCTTTTTTTGGATTTATCCATTGATAGTTTACCGAGGGCGGGACTCTGAAAATCTTGATTAGCCACCTGCAGGGAAAGCGCTTGACAGGGGTAGAGGATTTAACTGCCTGTGGGAATAATTAACATATACGATTCTGTTCATTCATGCTAAATTATATTCTCTCTGAACACGTTTCTCTTTTTGGAGAACGTCATGCGAGATATCTTCTTCGATCGGCGCAATTTCCCTGCTCTTCTTTCTATTTCCTCGTCTCAGCCTCGTGTGTCACGGGGTGTGTAAACCTCGCTCGAGTCAGGAAACTTGTCAGAATACTCTTATTGAGCTGCATCACCTGATGTGATTTAGACGCATTGGTCGGTGTGTTTCCTGAACCGCCGAACAAGTGCCGTAACGGCTGGATAAGACGCGCCGGTTAAAGTTTAAACTCAGTGCCTAATATATATATAATTCCGAATTATCTATCGGATTTAGGGCCTGGGTCCGAATCCGGTCCGCCAGTTGGGGATCCCTGATGTAGACTCAGGGAGCCGCAACAGACGGGCTGAAGAGCAGCAGGTTGCCGACCCCTGGGCTAGCGGCTAGCTGAGTGTCTTCTTCTGCTTATTGTAGCTTGTTAAACAACTGACTGACGCATTACCGCCACCAGGTGGTGGGAAGCTATATTGTAACTGAGCGTCTCATGGATAACAGTAATATCTCTGGTGTCTTCAATTGATAACCTATGCGGTCCCACGGCCCTCGCGGCCCACAGGTGCAAAACTGAAGGTTTTTTGCGGCCCTCTAGGTGGTGCTCGCAGCCCAATCGTGGGCCGCGGCCCCATGATTAAGAATCACTGATCTATGCTGTCATTCCAATTAAACACTGTAAAACCATATTGTTGACTGGATAAGGTTTGGCCTGAGCTGTGTTTCAATGTTTATATCTAATAAACCAGGGGTCACTAATTGGCGGACCGCGGTCCAGATCTGGACCCAGACGCCGTTGTATCCGGACCCAGGACCTAAAACCGATAGATAATTGAGAATTTTTGACAGAGCGCTTCTATTTTAACCGGCGCAGCTTTTCCAGCATTTATGGCACTTGTTCAGCGGTGCAGGAAACACACCGACCAATGCGTTGTAATTCGTGATCACCCCTCTTGGGAATTTTGAAGCTTTTACAGGTCTTAGAAAGGCGGTTGCTAACAATTGGCTAAATGAGACTCCAGAGGTTGTCGGGAAAGTTAAACTTCCACACTCTGAAAAAAATACAAGTTGCAAGCTTAATGGTGAGATGAAGTTGTGACCATGTTGCAGTTTGTTTCTGAGCTAATCTTAGCTTTTTACCTCTGGCGAATGCAGAATGAAGTTTCAGAAATTGTGTGGCATTTATTTGTGAAGATTCTCTTGTATCATAAATGTTTGTTTGCCACAGAGTTTATTTTCTGAAATAATCCAGAATCCAACAGAGAATCTGCTGGCTTTTTGTGAGATGCTAGCTTTCAGGTTTGCCGAAATATTCTATACCTGCAACACTATTGTGGGGTAATAGTAGCCTTGGAGTTTACATTCTACAGTTACAAACTCACATATGGTCGTATTTTCTTTTTGCGATGATTCAGTCATTTCTCCAGCAGAACTGGTTTCCTTGCAGTGTGGGGAGCTAAAGCAGCATTTAGACCATGTTTTAGACCAACATTAACTTCATAATAACCTAGAAGAAAGAAGAAGCATTCCTTTATTAGTCCCACAGTGGGGAAATTATTCTCTGCATTTGACCCATCCCTGTATATATAGGGAGCAGTGGGGTGCCAATGACAGGCGCCCAGGGAGCAGTTAGGGGTACAGTGTCTTGCTCAGGGACACTTCAACACAGGACACGGTGCAGCCGAGGATCGAACCGGTGACCTTTCGGTTGGCGGCCAACCCTCTCTAGCCAGTAAGCCACGGTCGCCCCTGAACTATATAAACTATACGTTATAGGGAAAATAGAGACATTTTTACAGACACCACTATTCAAATTGAGTGATTTCATTGTAATTATGTGGTAAATAGAGATATTGGTATTCTTGATCGGTACACCAATTACTTAATTCTACTTAATTTCTTGGATCAACCGAAATATTTTTTAAACAAATTGTACTTCCCGATTTAAGATTTGTAACTCTCTCCTTCCCTCTATCCATCCTCTCATCCCCTCATCTTTCCACCCTCAGCTCAGAGCTCACTGCAACCATCAGTTGGTTGTGTCACCTGCAGCCGACCTGTCTGTCTGTAATTAATACAACCAGAGTGTGAACACTTTCAGGCCAGCTCCTCTCTCTCCACCGCCCCCCCGCACTCCGTAGCCCCCTCAGTTAATCACAGTTGTTCCCGGCAAAAGGAGCCGTTAACGGCTTGGTGCGTCAGGAATGGTCTTGGCACTCCACGCCGCTAATCGGACCGTTACGACTGAGAAGCTTTGCATTATGCAAATCACTGGCCGGGAACAGGTGACATTTGTAGGGGAGCAGGGCGACAGGGCGATGGAGTCTGGCTGATTTAGACATTAGTCCCTGTCACAACGCAACACACACACACACTGCTCATCTGCATATGCACACAGCACACACTCACTGTAAATACGAGCATAAAGGGTGGAAGTAACAAATTACATATAATCTGCTTTTGGTACTGTAGTTGAGGAGCTAATTTGTACCAGCACTCTTTGGAGTCCATGTTTTACTTTGAACTCTTTGCTTTTACGTATAATTTGCTCACAGCTCACTGCTGTGGTTTCCTTCATCTTGCCAAGTACACATTGCAATGGTGTTCACAGATGACGTAGTTTGAGTTATCTTTCATTTATCTGTAAGCCATCACTGCTCAAGTACAACCATTCAGGGCTCTGTTTCCCAAAAGCATCTCAAGGCTAAAATTATAAAATCCATTTTACGAACCTTTCCCAAGAGCATGGCAACAGAGAACACTCTTAGAAGTGATGGTTGATGATGCTGTGGGCCTCGTACCCACTCGTAGATGAATAAGAGCATCCCAAATAGCTCTGAACATGCCGGATGGACCTCAAACTACATGTTTTCTTCATGAATGCTGATGTTCTTTGAGACGTTGTATGTAAAATTAATGATAATGATTTGAATCCAAACTAACGTTTTAAAACACCAAAGTCACAAAATACAAACTAACCGATGAAGGTAGCGACCAGCAACTCACAGGTTCTGTGAGGTAAAATTACGTTCTTTGTCAATGGAGTCCAGTGATTTTGGAGAGAGCATAATTAAATGAAAGGGTAATCTGAAAGCAAGGTAAAGCTGTGAAAATCTTCTAAATATAGCGTACACTTAAACTGATGTTTTTTGGGTAGCTAAAATACATGGCAATGGTATGGTACTAATGACGGAAAAGTACCTCAGCCCCACTTAAAAAAATACGAACCATCCCTTTAAGTTTCAGAAGAAGCACGGACAGCATATTAGCAGATCTCCAGCATCCAAAGCTCTGGTGAAAAGTGGCTCCAACAGCAGCTATAGCTGTAATTCTTTGTGTCAGGAATGACTCTTCAAACTGAGAAAATGTGAATCCAAAAGAAATTTCAGTAACATTTATTAAAATGACAATCTTCCAGATCATTTCTTCAAATCAGGTCGTTTCAAAGGTCATGAGACAACTTGGCAACTATTCAATGAAAGATCACTTAACTTACATTCTTAACTTTTAAGACAGGAGTCTTTCAAAAGTCATTATCAGTCAAAAGGACAAGTGAGATAAAGAGATGTTTTTCAATCTGTATGCAAAAAGAAATTCTACATCTTCTAACATATTCTATATATTTTTCTTTTCTCTTTCAGAATGTTGGCAGAGAAGCTCCCTCACCAGACGATAGTTGTACTGTGAGCATCTGTGAACAAGTCAAAATCTAATTTTGTCAGTCTGCTCAGTGTCTGTCACTCCTCACACGTCTGTTTCCATTGGTCTGTCACACACGAACATAAACTGACACACACCCTGTAACATTTACAAATTCTGTCAACTTAACACACACACACACACGTGGCCAGTAATAAGAAGCCATTATGGATGCTAACCAGATCTTTTAACCAATGACTAATTGACGTTTCATCACATACAACCAATGAGCTGAGAGATCTGGCAGGGCCTAAAGGAACACACACACACACACACACAAAGTGACAGTGTAATAATACATGCTATCCAGACTTTGTCTGCCTGAATGCTCTTCAAGTGAACACATAACCATAATCACTTTATCAGAGGGAGGAAAATAAAAGCCAGTGAATATGAAGAAGAGGATGAGGGGGAGATGGGGTGAGAGGGAAAAGGACGAGGAAGGAGCAAATTAAGAAGTTAGGGAGGGAAGAATGAGATGCAATAAGGGAGGAAGAGAGAGAAATAAATGGAAAAAGAGAGCTGCTGGAAGAACACGTCTGAACTTGAAAACACATTCAAGATATATAATAGAATTACTAGGTACATAGATACTACTAGTAATGTAAGAATTAAACAGTGGTGGGCCGTCAGGGCCTGCAAGGCCTTCTCTGCTGGTCTAAACAGAATCACAAAGCTATATCTATTTTATAATTTAATAATTGTTCTTAAATACACTACATGTATTATAATTTATAAAAATATTTTCCCCATTATCTTATTTTCTCATTGCACAGCTACTGTATTCCTCAGTTGCTCTGCTTCCAGTTTTAAGTAGAGTTTTTATCCAATCAGATTTCACCTCTGTGTCTCTATAGAAGAGGCCTGCAGAGTCTCAGGTGCATCCAGTGCAGATTAAAGTAAATGGGGACGATATTGTTGATTGTCATAGTGTTCAACTAAGGAGGCACAACCACTGTCCAGGTATAACGATCTATGGAAACCTGCGAGGCGAAAAAAGCACAAAGACTCCGGGGAAGAAGCAAAGTTAGTAATGTCGAACAAACACAACAGGACTTTCACCCAGGAGGCTACTGTTAGTGTCCCATTGAAAACCAAAAGGTGCACTGATCACTCCTGCTGCTAGACATTTGTAGGAAAACGCACAGTAACTAACTTTTAATAACATTTTGTACACACCCTTGTGTGTAAGATACGTTGCAGCAGCAGCATTAGCATAGTGGTGGTAAGTGGTGGTAGTTTGATTAGAAGCAGTATTCTTGAGAGTGAAACAGCAGGACCAGCAGGCAGCTGTTTTCTGCTAAAAAGGTTTTTAAAAATCCACTGTACACTACCTGCTCAGCACCATACGGACAAGAGATTAGCTGGAGAACATGGTAGAGCAGCTAGTGCAGCTCTGTGCATACTGGATGCGTGAATTGCCAGATATTTGCTAACATGTTTGCCATGCCGTCTTTAAAAGACCATAGTATGTCAGACATGAGGGATTTTTAGTTTGTTGTGGTGTTCTGCCCTGAAGTGACCAAAATACAACAGCAACTGCTGCTTATCCTGCTTAACCGTCTCTATCCATAACTAGTAATAGTTATGGTAGTGTTGGGAACGTAAAGGAGCGTGTTTGGGTTGTCAGCGTTTAAGAAACTGAATTCTTGACATCAATAGAATTATTAATGTATGTAACAATTATTAATCGTACTTATGTGTTTAACACTGAAATTCTCCACAAATCCCCCCTAAAACACTATTCATAGTGTGTTCAAAAAATGACAGGAAAAACAATCCCACTCTAATGGTCCTTTATGGGCCGAGGGTGAATTTCCTCAACTAAACAGTAGCTAACAGTTGAAGTTCACAAACACCATCTACACCTAACGATTGCCCTATGCTTGTAGAAGTTCACACATGCAAGGGATGCAGCAGCATCCAGAGAGGATCAGACGGTGGAGGTGGGGGAGGTGCTGCGTCGAGTTCTGGATCCATCCTGCGAAATGAGGGATAGAGAAGAATTCTGAGAAGCCTTGTCTGCATCTTTTCCACTTGAAAAAAATTATATTTCCTAATACAGTGAACAATCACCCAGAGTAAATCTTCCAAATTATCAGTATCTCACCGGATGTTTTCAGAAGTCCATCTGGACTCAATCAGGTCCTTCAGCATCCCAGTGAAGATGATCAGGAGCTGCTCTGTTTGGAATGAAAGTTCTACATGCAAATCCAAACATCCTACAACTCTGCTAGAATCATATTTAATGCTATATGTTCTACCAGGTTATTAAACTAGTCTTATCTACCGGCTCGTGAAGTCCTGCTATGGCGTCACGAGTGAAGTTTACAAAATGTAGCTGGTTATACTATATGTAATTGATCCTATTGACAATTTTATTAATTGACAACCTTCAGGAAAAAACAGATTCTAAATCTGCAGCTATGTGATTTCTGGCTTTAAGTTCATTAGACACCCCCCTTGGTAAATCTATGTCATGTATGTAGCTTGGCTATAAAATGAATCTCCCATGGTCCAGTCCACCTTACTGGTCAGTGCCACTGACACCGTTGGACCTCATCCACAGCCAGCTACTTGTGATATGATAGGAGACGGCTTTCTCCTGTCTGCAGATGCCTCTGTGTTCTCCATCTGTGAGAAAAACTTTTTTCACAATTAAAATTGCAAAACTAATTAAAGCTGCGAGCAGCGATGAGCGGGCCCTCGCAATATGCACGTTGGGGTGCCGGCGGGACTCCGGCCTGCGCGGCCGAGAACGTCCTCGACCGTCGGGCGGCGCGAGGACTCTGGCTGATGCTGCCATTCAGTTCTGTGACCGTCAGACACTGCATGCAGGTTCAGAGCATGGCCCCAATATACTTTTATTTAAGTCCATATGTGATACATGTTCCTACCAAATTTCATACATCTAGGTGAAACGTACTGCGAGGGCTGCTTCGTCGAAATTTTGTAGGGGGCGCTATTGAGCCGATTTGCCACTCTGAACCAATGAAATCATATTCTATAACTATATTTCGGGCTTGTAATCTGCTTGCCAAGTTTGCTTATGTTTCGAACATTTTTAGCCTCTCAAAATGACCTTCGTTGTTAACGGCAAAGACTGCATCGCCACGGAAATGGCGTTCGATGAAACATCAAAAGCTTCATGATCTGGCATTCTGAACTTCTTGTATTTGTGTGGAACAAATTTGATATTGATTTGATTGACCTACTAAGAGAAACAAGCCAAAGTATCAAGACTTTAACTTCCTGTTACCAGTAGGTGGCGCTATGACTATTATTCAAAATTGGCCTGCAGATGTCTTCAGGCCTGGAGTCTAATCAAACACGTGAAATCTGGTAAAGATCTGATGATGTGGAGTCGAGTTACATCAGTTTATTCGTTCATGGTGAAGGATCGAAATTCCGTCGCCACGGCAACAGCTTTTCACGAAACAACAAGCTTTGAGTAACTTTTCATCACAAAGGTCTTTAGACTGTACCGACCAAATTTGAAGTTGATCTGATTAATTCCCTAGGAGAAGTTCGTTAAAGTGCAGTGCCTGGAAATGACAAAAACGACACTAGAAATTCATAAGAAATGCAAAATGGCTGACTTCCGGTTGGGTTTAGAGCATGGCCCCAACAGACTTTTATTGAAGTCCATATGTGATACATGTTCCTACCACATTTCATACATCTAGGTCAAACGTACTGCGAGGGCTGCTTCGTCGAAATTTTGTTAGCGAGCCAATATTTCATACCGCAGCTGGACACCCCAATCAGACTGCAATTTTCGCAAATTCTGGCTTGCGTGCCAAATTTCACAAAATTCCCAATATCCCAAGCACCTCCTTTTTGCGACGAAACACTAAGAATAAGAATAAGAATTAATAATGGCGCTATTGAGCCGATTTGGCACTCTGAACCAATAAAATCATATTATACAACTACATTTTGGGCTTTAAATGTGTATGCCAAGGTTGCTTATGTTTCGAGCATTTTTAGCCTCTCAAAATGACCTTCGTTGTTAACGGCGAAGACTGCATCGCCACGGCAACGGCGTTTGACGAAACATCAAAAGCTTCATGATCTGGCATTATGAACTTCTTGTATTTGTGTGGAACAAATTTGATATTGATTTGATTTACCTACTAAGAGAAACAAGCCAAAGTATAAAGACTTTAACTTCCTGTTACCAGTAGGTGGCGCTATGACTATGATTCAAATTTGGCCATTCCCAATATCCCAAGCACCTCCTTTTTGCGACGAAACACATAAAATAATAATAAGAATAATAATAAACATTAGAAATTCAATAGGTCCTCCGCTCCGACTACGTCGGTGCTCGGGCCCTAATAAACATTAGAAATTCAATAGGTCCTCCGCTCCGACTACGTCTGTGCTCGGGCCCTAATAAGAATAAGAAGAATAATAAACATTAGAAATTCAATAGGTCCTCCGCTCCGACTACGTCGGTGCTCGGGCCCTAATAAACATTAGAAATTCAATAGGTCCTCCGCTCCGACTACGTCGGTGCTCGGGCCCTAATAATAAACATTAGAAATTCAATAGGTCCTCCGCTCCGACTACGTCGGTGCTCGGGCCCTAATAAGAAGAATAATAAACATTAGAAATTCAATAGGTCCTCCGCTCCGACTACGTCGGTGCTCGGGCCCTAATAATAAACATTAGAAATTCAATAGGTCCTCCGCTCCGACTACGTCGGTGCTCTCGCCCTAATAAACATTAGAAATTCAATAGGTCCTCCGCTCCGACTACGTCGGTGCTCGGGCCCTAATTAGAAATTCAATAGGTCCTCCGCTCCGACTACGTTGGTGCTCGGGCCCTAATAAGAATAATAAACATTAGAAATTCAATAGGTCCTCCGCTCCGACTACGTCGGTGCTCGGGCCCTAATTAGAAATTCAATAGGTCCTCCGCTCCGACTACGTCGGTGCTCGGGCCCTAATAATAAACATTAGAAATTCAATAGGTCCTCCGCTCCGACTACGCCGGTGCTCGGGCCCTAATAATAAACATTAGAAATTCAATAGGTCCTCCGCTCCGACTACGTCGGTGCTCGGGCCCTAATAAACATTAGAAATTCAATAGGTCCTCCGCTCCGACTACGTCGGTGCTCGGGCCCTAATTAGAAATTCAATAGGTCCTCCGCTCCGACTACGTCGGTGCTCGGGCCCTAATAATAAACATTAGAAATTCAATAGGTCCTCCGCTCCGACTACGTCGGTGCTCGGGCCCTAATAATAAACATTAGAAATTCAATAGGTCCTCCGCTCCAACAACGTCGGTGCTCGGGCCCTAATAATAATAATAAACATTAGAAATTCAATAGGTCCTCCGCTCCGACTACGTCGGTGCTCGGGCCCTAATTAGAAATTCAATAAGTCCTCCGCTCCGACTACGTCGGTGCTCGGGCCCTAATAAGAATAATAATAAACATTAGAAACTACGTCGGTGCTCGGGCCCTAATAAACATTAGAAATTCAATAGGTCCTCCGCTCCGACTACGTCGGTGCTCGGGCCCTAAAGAATAAGAAGAATAATAAACATTAGAAATTCAATAGGTCCTCCGCTCCGACTACGTCGGTGCTCGGGCCCTAAAAATGATGGAATTAAATTCTGAATTAAAATTTAATTAAAATCAAAAATTACAAATGTCGGATTTAAAATCAATATCAACTATGCAAGTTAAAATATTGAATCAAAATTAACAATTTTAGGATAAAAATTTAATTGAAACTGGGAGTTAAAATACTGGATTAAAACTAAATTTACCAACTGTAATTGAAATGTTGAATTGAAACTAAAAGGTAAAATGGCAATTAGAATACTGAATTAAACTGAAATTAACCATTAAAGTCAAACTGCAAGTTGTAAGATTAGAGTCTAAAACAATGATATTACAAGTTTATCACCAAAAACTCATTTTATCTACTAATCCACGGGTGACTGCGTATTTTGTAGTTCTACGACAATTGCACCTCTAGGTTTTCTGGGTAATGGACTTTTCTGTAATGATCAAGCAATTACTCCTCCAACCGATAGGTGGCAAAGTTGTCTCCTTCTTCTATGGTGTTTTTTTCTACAGGAAGTGTCGCCAAAATTCGCGCGAAAAACGAACAAAAGGCTAATGCTATTAGCGGCTAAGCTAACCGGCGAAAACGTGTCTTCAGCAGACAGACAAAGCACCGTAGTTGTAACTGTTAACCATGCCGCATTCACCCACGTTATTTATGCTAGACCGTGCTTGGCTTTGTAAATAAAAATATATTCATTCAATGTTAAATAATATGAGCTATACTTGTAAGCTTATATTGCGGAGTTGTGAGGTCACTGTAAGTAGGTCAAAAACTGCAAGCAGGGCATTCCGTCGCCTGTTCGCACGATAGAAACAGATACAGTGGCCCTGAAAGAAACACTTGCTTAAACCACCAGATTAGGGCAGAAACTGCCATCTTAGAGTAGGAGAAGAGTTCTCTTTATCTATTCACACAGAGACTTCGAAATAGCTTAGAACTGCACCCTTGTTCAGCACCTTAAGTGTTAACAATATGCAGACACACTGACGTTCCAGAGAAGGCGGTCCCGGAACTGAGCCAGTGTCGGTGAAGTTGCCCAGAGCTCCATCAGGTCATCTGAACGCTAAAAAACAGATCCACCTCCTACTTTGAATTCAACCAATAGGCTTCCATCAGAAGAACCTTTAACACACATGCGCACTCTGTCTAAGCGCCTTTTAGCTTTTCATTCACTCCTACAGAGTGAACTTTCTAGGTCCGTGCACGTTTAACTGCTGGACATAATACCTCTGTTACAAATAAACCTTATTGCTTGAATTGAGCTAAACGCCTCGACCTAAGTCTGTTCACCTGAGTTTTCTCCTCAACATGAGTTTTATTCTCAACAGCTTCTCCATATGCACCGGTTATTTTATGATCGTTTTTATCTTGTTATCTAGGCTAAGCACAAAGCAACCTTCGGCTCCGCTAGCATTCACCCCACACAACAAAGCGATTTCTCACAACGCTATATATCAACACTCATACCAAGATACACCGTGATTACAATGTATGATTACCCACTCATTACCGCTATTACCCACCCCAGATTATATTCCCTTGAACTCAGTTAATTATAGTGCTTCGTAGTAGTCACTCTGTCGCCGCAGAGCTCGACCCTCGAATAGCACAACTAGCTCTGTTAGCTTCTAAGCATTCCATTTATTCCCTCCCGTTAAGAGTCGGTTCACTAAACACATGACGCCAACGTGAGACTATGAAACAACCGTCGTTAATTCCACGTAATTCACCCGCAATACATGCTTAAATTTAATTCACACGACAATACTGGAGCTTTCTTAGCTCGGAGCCTTCTAGCTCTTTAAACCTTACTTGAGCTTTCTTAGCTCGGAGGCTTCTAGCTCTCTAAACCTTCTTAGCACGTAGCTCTGTAGCTTCTGCTGCTAGTATAGCTTGATCAGGGCTAACGTCTAAGACGTAACGCACATCAGCGGACCTTACCGGTAGGATTTCGCAACAAAGAACAGCGTGTAGCCAAAATACACGTGTTCCATAATCCATCTTGCAAGTGTGCTTCATACTGTAATCCAGCCACTTTAAATTTCAAGTCAATATACTTTACCGGCTTGCTGCGGCCTGCTCCTTTTTTTCCAGCTCTTGGAGGCGTTGACCAAGATACCGTCTCTAAATTGTCCTATTTCTAACTATACACGGATTTTCTTAAAAAGGTTCCGTCTTACCCGTTTGTCTTTGGCGCCAGAAGGTATCTTAGTCAGCGACCTCGTCGAGTCAGTTTCCAGCAATTGTCCCTTCGTGGTACGCCAATTTGTTAGGGTTTAAAAACCAAAAGGATGAGAGCCTGCAGGCCGCAGGGACTTTTCTGCTGCGAGCTTCCTAGTGCGCACGCGCATCAGCAAAATGGACTGGATCCGGTTCACAATCAATAACAATATTTAATGTACTACACAAAGTTCACTTACAAGCGGAATTAACTATCAATAGTAATGTTCTCGAGAACAGAGACCACACGCACGCATCTCACTCACAGGTCTGAATTCAGGTACTGCAAAACGAGAGCAGATGTGGTCTGAGGAATTCGCTCCAGAACAGTCTCTTATATGTCATAAAACGTGTGACTGATCCTCCATTGATCAGTGATTGGCTCCATTTGAATTCTGTCCCCTCCCTGGATCGATCCTTCAGCGAAACAGCTTTGCTCCTTGCAAAACATGTCTTGACTCCACCTCTGGTCAGCTTGTCCTCCCCACTGACCACATCCTCCATTTGCTGAATGTCCCATTCAGACTCCCTATCTGACCCTCAAACTATTCTTAGAGTGTTTTAATACCTTTAGTGACTATACTTTTATGATTTAATACCTTCAATTAGTTAATATACTGTAACACATAATATCTTCTATAAGCAAGAATATTGTAAACATATTGTGACGAACATATTATTATTGTGACACTTCTACTCATCACTAGGGGGGTTATTTCATCGTACTTATGTGTTTAATACTGAAATTCTCCACAAGAGGTTACGTGAAAACTTAGTCAACATTGATTTCTTCAGCTTATGCAAACCCATAATTACATTTATTGTTCAGAAACATTCTATTAGAATCCAGCTTTTTGAAGCTTGACCTTTAAGGGACTAAAAGTAAGGATATCTCAGCTGCTACATTAACCCAGTCTTTTTTTAGTCCGTCAAAATTTAAGTTCCCCAACTTTTTGGTTATACATGTGAGGAGGACCACATCTGTTAAAATAAGACCAAAATTATATTTGAACATTGCGATTGTAGATTGCATGTAAGAAGCGGACTTAGTCAAGAGAGTGGAGTGGGTGGAGCTAAGTACAACTGAATACGACAGTTTTAGACGACCGAAATTAACTCTCTTGAACTGAAAACACACTGAAAGGGTTAAAGTTCTAAGACGAAAAAACAGACAACTCCCAATCACGAGCTAGCCCCGCCCTAAAGCATACCCTGCTTTATTGCCTATTTTAATTAAAATGGGACCATAATTTACGAAAAGAAAATCATGCTGTATTGAAAAAGACTGGCCCATTTTAATGGGCCGTTATCTAATGGTCAGCCTGGAGCCCCCAGGCAAGCAGCAGATAGAAACACACGTGTGTTCATGCACTTCAATGTGCTTTGTGTGCTTGTGTGTGTGTGCATTTGTGTGTGTCAGTGACATCCCTGGTCAGAGGCCCTGAAATCTAACATGGTTTAACAATGTCACGGTGTCGGCCTTCTGCTGCATCACACATTCACACTGACACGTACACACACACACACACACACACACACACACACACACACACACACATACAAGGATGCAGGCCCAGACCAGTTTTCTGTGGAGAGGGTTGTAGAGTGGAGCAGCTATTTTTTTTTCGCACTGACTGGCCGAGTGGCCTTGAGACACACACTCACAAAGGTTGCGCAAATACACAACACGCACACACATGTATGCAGCCATCTCATCTGGGCAGTATAATTCCATTTCTCTGGTCCAGCAAGCAGTTGGCTAACTCCATGAATTATTACAATCCCGTAAGGCATCTGGGGTGCCGCAGCACTGGGAGGCCTGTCTGTGTGTGTGTGTGTGGCTTCCATCTACCATTTAAGTTACCATGGAAGATTAAATCGTCACACACACCCAACCCACCCCGCACACATACATACATACATACACACACACACACACACACACACACACACACACACACACACACACACACACACACACACACACACACACACACACACACACACACACACACACACACACACACACTCTCTTCCCCTCTCCCTTATCAGAGTGTGTGTATCTTCTATCTTCAAATAATGTTTTGTCTCTTTCTTTGTGCTATCATGCTGCTACAAATGGAAAAACGGCATCTCATTCCTCTCTCTGGGTTTTTTTAGCAGCTCGTTTTTTCAGTCTGGGTCATGTGTGTGGGTGGCACGGTAACAGTGGCAGACAGATGGCCATTTCTCTCTCTCTTTCTCTCTCTGACCATGTTGAACATTGCCTAGAAAGATCATCGGAGCAAAAAATGGATTTCATTTCAGGCTATATTACAGGATTTAAAGTACAGCAGGCCCTCTGTAATCTGAAAGCCCTTTGTATTATTCTGCACTGATTGAAGTGAGTTTTTGAAGTGCTGGCAGAGTATTTTCTTCTTTTTTTACTGAAGTGACATGGAGGTAGTGCAGAAGGAGTTTTTCTAAGTGTGAAGCTGCTTCGGGGAAAGAAAGTTTTCAAATGAAGTGAAGTGATTGTAAAGAGTTGTTTGACAGAGTGAGGACATGGAGAGATAAAGTGGTGTCTTCAGTCCATTGGGCTAACATTCAGTTACTGTACTGCATTTACAGTGTGTGTGTGTGTGTGTTTGTTTGTGTGTGTGTGTGTGTGTGTGTCATCCAATGGAGTCACCATGGAGCTCTTACTCCAAGAAATCAATTACCTTCAATCCTTCACTATTCCAATGTCCTATGAAAGACATCAGATAAATAAAAAATATCAGATAAATGCTGTGGGTTACAAGATACAGTATTAGTTAGCAAAGTGTTACAAACTTTGTTGAAGGGACTGTAGTATCATTTCAACTTTCAGGCCGACCTGTGATCCTTTAGTCTCATGCAAGGGAGGACACCTGTCCAAATTTAAAAGATGAGAATAATGCAGCTCGGGAGGCTGTAAGGCAGCGGTTCCCAAACTTTTTAGGCCGCGCACCCCCTTCTACATCCCGACCGGGTTCGCGCACCCCCCCCCCCCCCCCCCCCATTAAAAAAAAAAAAAAAAAAGACGCAACAGAGCCTTTTAAGCCTTCATAGCCGCATAAGAATCGGACCAATGAGAGAACAGTTTGCTCGCGCGTGGCATTTGTTTACAAGATTTAGTCCGCTGTTAAATGTTGCAGTGTGAACACAAACCGAACAAAGGAGCAAGTGCAACATTGTATCATATTAATCCCTGAATCGGAACAAAGCAAACGAACTGAAGGTGTGAAAACGCCCTGAAACACTGCAACAAAGTTTCAATAACTTTCAGTGACACAAGGCGTCACTTTTAAAGAGCAATACGGATGTGAGGACACACGCACAGGCTCAGAGGCAGATTATCACATTTAATTTACAATTAATGACCGACTAATGCAGCCAGGATGTCTTCGGACAAAGCATCGATGCGGCGCGACACAGTGTTGTTGGACACCGGGATCATGTCCAACTTTTTTGCTTCTTTCTCCCCAATCATACATTCCACCATCTCTCTGGCAGCTGGCAAGCTCACGTCTTCGGCGATTGTGTGCGGTAGCCCCTTTCTCGCTATTCTGTAACCAGATATGAAGCCCGTAGTGCGTCATTTATAGACCAACACATGAATGAGACTGCAGTTGTTTTGGCTGTTTTGTAACTCCTCCAATTTCGATATAAAGAATGTAAGGGGCTTTTGACTTGCACTGGCATGCTTGGTGTTCAGGTGGCGACGTAAATAAGAGCTTCAGACTGTTAGCCAGAACCTCACTGCACACCACGCACTGTGGCTTTGGGGAATCTGCGTTGCCAATCCAAGTGAAGCCCAGACACAGATACTTTTCATCATATTTCCTCTTTTTTTCCCAGTCTGATGCTCACTCTCGTTTCCTCTTTTTCACCTTGACTCCGCGATGGGCCGATGTGCTCCCGATTTGTCTGTGCTATCCCTTCCTCCTTCCTCCGTCTCATCTTCCTCTGACTCGATTTCTTCTCCCGGTCTCTCCCCAACGCACCTCTCCGTTCCCCTCGCCTCCGATTCCTCTCTCTCTCTCTCTGTCCCTCTCCTCTTTTATGACTGATAGCTTCAGATGTCCCACCTGACAGTTTTTAAATTAAAATTACATTTTTTTTAAATATTTAATATTATTACACCATCAGACCGCCATTACACTTTTCCTCTCGCGCACCCCCTAGAGGCAGCTCGCGCACCCCCAGGGGTGCGCGCACCCCACTTTGGGAATCCCTGCTGTAAGGGAATGTGACAAGAATTCATGCACTGAGTAACTTTTGAAATTAATATTAAGCAAACAATGAAGTATTGAAGTAAACTTCTAAATTAACATGCTTTGCATGTGGCTCATGAAGTGTTTTAATATGGTGGGTTTCTGGGGGGAAAATAGTTTAATAAAGCCACAATAATTGATCGTTGGCCAATTGAGGGCAGCAAAACATGCTCTAAACACATATTGACACATTATAACTTTGTCAAATATTAATATTCATAGGGTTGATATGGCTAACATGCAGTGGTGTATAGTAACGAAGTAGAAATACTTCGTTACTGTACTTAAGTAGTTTTTTTGGGTATCTGTACTTTACTTTACTACTTATATTTCTGTTTACTTTTACTTCACTACATTTTGCAAAGAAAACCGATACTTTTACTCCGATACATTTCCCCTGAAACCTTCGTTACTCGCTACAAAATCAAATCTATCTTTAGAAACAAAATGAATCATGAGAGCAGCGTCAGGGACTGTGGTGGAACACAGACTGCAAGCAAGCAGGTTTGGTGAATCAGTGGTCCTAGCTTGCAAGTTAAATCATTGGTTAATCACGTCAATGCACAATTGCAAACAAGTGCTCTCAAAGCCGCTGCGTTTTGATTCCCAGTGATGCCCAGGATGCTACATGCTATAAGCTAGCGGGCGACTACCTGAGTAGAATTCCACTCTACAATGATGGAAGCACCTGCTACTCCCGCAACAAACGACGGTGGTGACGAAGACCAACACCCGTGGATCGCTAGTGAGTTAGTGAGCTGAGGAAGTGTTGACAGTTGTGCAGCACTAGTTGGCTAACGTTAGCTGTAGCTAGCCACCACACCATAGGATTGATGGGAGCTGAGAGAGCGCAGCGTTAGCGTTAGCATTAGCGTTAGCATTAGGGAAATCCTTTGCAGCTGTGTGCAAGCTGTCTGTGACGCTGAACACACCTCTACCTGCCTCAGCGGCCTGTGAAAGGCTATTTCGTATCGCAGGACTAGTCTTCAGCCCAAGAAGAGCGAGACTGAATTCTCACCATTTTGAAAACTAACTTCTTTTGAAGATGAACAGGACATGTTTCAGTTTCAAGTAATGACTGTGTTGCTGCTTTAGTATTGATCATGTTTTGATATTTGAGTCATGTTGTGGATGATCAGATGGAGTTATGATGGTAGCAGTCGCCCAATTGCAGATTCAGCTTGAGCAAAACCTTTGCCTATTGTGTTCAAATCAGGCCCATAGGAGTTTACAAGGCAGGTGTCCTTTCTCTAAACACTGACCTGATGCATCAAGTGGATATTTTTTGCTGAACACAATATTATGCATTTGTCCTCTACATCCTCTAGTCGGAATGAGCATACTTATAAACGCACTGTTACAACTCCTTTATAGTGTCATATTGCTTTTCGGAGACTTATGATGATAAGTTCATAGTCGATGCAAAAGTATACTTATGTACAATATGTTATGTTGAACATTGTTGCTCCTGAATGGATCACAGCCAACCCAATTATTGTCAACACAGCTCCATGTCCTTGGTCATGGTGCCACAGCACTTAAAAGAATAAACTTCATAATTCTCAAAATTCTGACCTTTTGCTTTTTTATTAACAGCATTTACTTGTACTTTTACTTTCAATGAACAGGTTATGATGTTCATTTAATGTTCAGGTTGTGATGTACATTTAATATCAGAAAATTACTTTTGATACTTAAGTACTTTTGTACTTAAGTACAATAAATATCAGATACTTTAAGACTTTTACTCAAGTAGTATTCTAATAGGTGACTTTTTACTTTTACTTGAGTAGTTTTCCAGTAAGGTATCTTTACTTTTACTCAAGTATGGTTTTTGAGTACTTTATACACCACTGCTAACATGTTAGCAAGCAGTAGTGTATTTACACATCCAACAGACACAGAGCAATATTAGCACTCATTTCAAGTCGTGTTTGTGTCGACCTGAAGGATGTATGTCCAATATTCACTCTCTTTTAGCTCTGGTGTGGTCTCCACCAACCTCCTGTTTTGGAGAGAGAAGCCAAAATAAAACTTAAACCTTAAACTTGCATTCTTTATAATGGCCAGCAGCGGGCGACTCCTCTGGTTGCAAAAATAAATCTGATTGTATGGAAGTCTATTTAACTTATTCAACTTTTATCAGAGCTTTTTCAATGGAATCAGCAGCAAGGTTGATGAGAGCCAGGAGAGTGATCCAAAATAGTAAAGTTGTGGTCTATGACATCTAAACAATGATCTGAAAAATGCTAAAAAGCTGAAACTACAAAGATGGAAATATTGATTAGTGCATCTTTAAGAGGAGGTACTACTTAATCATTGTATTGGAATGGCCAATTTTAAGGATATCATTATAAAAAGGATTACAATCACAAGACAATTGTTATTCTACAAAGTCTAATCAGACCACTGTATATTACTGTATTACCCATTTTATTCAGACTTTTTTCTCAATATTCTCGTACTAATTCCTCATGTCATTTCTATGACCAATAGTCCGAAGATGGTATATTATTGTGTTATCTTGCATTGATCAATACAAGAATTTAAACAGAATCAGACAATGTATCTTTCAAAACAGCCATCGAGGTCATGAGTGAATCAAATAACATTTCTATTTTTAAAGGAATATTGTAGCCTTGTGTTTTGGCTTAACTATTTAACTGACGGTAGTCTGTTCATTGGCATTGTGTTCGATATCCTTCCGGTTTATTATTACTGATTACACATTGTATAATAGGCATTCTGGGGGTGCTACTGAGGGGAGGGAAAGTGTGTGTGTGTGTGTGTGTGTGTGTGTGTGTGTTGGGGGTACAGCCACTACTGCACACATTCTTCATAGACAGTAATCTTAAATTGGATCTGTTGGCTGGTTTCTCTAATTATCCTGTGATCCATGGGAGAACTGCCGGGAGGTGAGGAGGTCAGAGGGGGAGCGGGAGGAGGAAGGGGATATGATGCAGTTTGATTGATTTTATATATTTTAGAATTGATCAATATTATACTGATGGTCTATTGGAAGATGTAAACCTTTATTGAGGCTATTCTCAAATTAAAACTAACAGAATAGATAAAAGATTTTGGCCAAAATCTTTTATTTTTTCTGTGGGGTCGTTTCCATAATGTTGTCTGACACTTATGATAAGAATTTGAACCTAAACAAGCACTTTTAGTGGACGCACTCTACATCGACCAGGCACTTTTGCCTGGAGCAGATACATTGTAATGATTTATCATTGCCCCTCAAAAAATACCTAAGTTACCCTTTACATTGACACCGCCAACAAGGAATTTTATGAATATAAGTCAGCAAGTGGTGCCTAAGCCAAAGACAAGGGTACTGGAGCCACCCAGGATGGTACTGAAGTCAAAAAGGGTTATCAGAGCCACCAAGGAAGGTTCTGAAGCCGCCTAGAAGTCTTAAGTCCTTTTTCCACAGTTGCCATGGAAAACAGAAAGGTGTGGTATACTTGTATGTATTTCTAAGAGGAGTTGACACCATGACCTGGAACATTATGACCTGCCGTGACCGTCGCTGCTCTCTCCTGAGCTCTGTTGCTGAAAACGAATTGATTCAATATTTTCAGATTTGAGTACTTCCAGTGCAACATGGAAGAACATTCAGGATCACTGTGTTGAGAGCTATTATCTTAGTTTGTAGGGGGAACTATAGGTAAGTATTGAACTAAGTCACAAAACCTGCTAGTCTCACTGAGCCAGACGGGAATTGTAATGAGACTAAATGTGTGGACTTGATAAGTTAAACATTTTTTTCTTGTTATTAATTTGAATCACTGCCGTATTTCAAGCAAGGTTTGTCATTTTATTATTCCGACCAATCTTTTGGCCAAAATCTGTCACAGTTTTCCCAGTGTGTATCACACGCGACCATTTTATGTGAGTAAAAATGTATTGGAATTGGCAATGAACAGAAATGATTGGGAGTTTTGTGTTAATGTACAGTGTCAGTATTCACGTAATGTCAGTGATGAGTATCTTTAGGCCTTCTAGAGAGATTTTGAAAACATTTGCTAGTTAGCGACTCAAGTAACCAACGACACCAACGATTTATGGGACTAGCGTACAGGACACGGACATAGGTATCCTAGGTGATAGAGCGTTGTTGTTTGTCGCTCTTTATACTATGTCACCTGACTAAAGCGAAACGGGCTGGCTAGGGGTTGCTGATGTCATCTAGCAGAGTTCTTTTTCTCTAAAAGCTAAGTTTGTCATGGAGACGACATGCTCCCAAAAACTCCTTATAAATAATGTAGTCCTTGCTTACAGAAGGCAAACTTCTGTAATAGTTGGAGTCTAAATGTTGCTCATTATGCTGGCTAATGATGTCTTTGCTATGATCAAACACTACAGAACACATCAGACCTTTAAATGGTAATATCCTCTGAATGGAGCATTAACTGTTAAGTGAACTTAATAAGTCTACCTAAGGACTGTGTTAATGGCCAACTCTTTAACGACTGAGAGAGTGAGGTGGAGACAGACTGAGAGATACAGGGACTTTAAGAGGGAGATGAGAAAGGAGTCAGAGAATGGAAAGCGGCTGATGATAACGATTGTTAAATTTTCATACCATTATATGGTGGTGGACCATTTTGACCATACACAAGCTCTTATTACAGCCACCCGATTAACTAGTGTGGACACAATTAAGGCCTAAAATTTTAAAGACTATTAGATGAATAGGACTGTTTAAGTTAAAGCTGGGAGCATTTAGATGATAAGAGTTAATGATGTGTTGAAGTTTAGGACAATGCTGACATCATCTGTGGGAACACAAATGGACTTAAATATAGTAAATCAGTAAAACAATCTGTTGGGCTTAGAATGTAAAACAAGACAACCATATCTGTATTCACTAACTACCTTTGAAGGTTAGAGGGTGGCTAAATCCTTAAAACAAGCTCTCTAGCATAGAAGCTAAATGTCTCATAAAGTGCCTTCAGGTGGGAGTGGTGACAACTGCGTGAAAGACAAGGGTTTGAAAAAGAAATGTGACTTTAAGAGGGGGTCACAGATGGGTGGTTTAAATGGCACTACTGTCTGCCTGAAGGTTAAAAAAAAGCATGAAATACGGGTTTTAGAGCTGTCAGTTTTAAAGGAATAGTTTGACTGCTTTTAGCTGTCTTTCAGAGTGAGCTGAGATCAATATCAAATGCAAAGTCTATGTACGAAGCCAGAGTCAGGATGTGGTTAGCCAAGCTTAATCTGTCCGCAAGAAATTGGAAAAAGAAGACAACCTATTAAAATAAGATAAGATAGACTTGATTGTCCCGAAGGAAATTTGTCTTGGAAACATGCATAAAACAGTCTGCTGTTAAAACAATACAAATAACATATTGCATACATACATTACATACACAGACTGTCGCCAGTCCACATACCCGCACAAACAGTAGATGCAAAAGACCAGCCAACAAATACATTTCACACTGCCCGTTGTACAACGCACCAGTAGTGTATAGTTAAGATATAAAAAAAATAAAAATCGGTGTTCCAGGGTTAAGCTCTGGCTAGCTTGCCATTTAGGGCTTTGATGGACGAGGGGACAAAAGAGTTCTTAAAGCGGTTGAGCCTGCACTGGGGGACTCTGAAGCATCTGCCTGAGGGAAGAAGCTGGTATTCAGGGTGGAGGATATGAGTGGGGTCTGAAATTATCTTCTGGGCCTGTCTGATGATAGTTTCATCAAAGACAGCCTGGATTATGGGATGCTGTCTGACTCCCATGATCTTCATGGCTCTTTGTGTTAGCCGGGTGATATGGGCTTTCAGCTGCACACTGAGGTTGCCAAACCAGGCTGAGATTCCAAACCACAGGACGCTCTCAACTATGGCGTGGTAGAAGAGGAGCAAGACTTTGACTTTCTGGTTGACACCAAAGACCCTCAGCCTACGGAGGAAGTGTAGCCGCTGTTGGACCCTAGTGCAGACATTTTCTACCTGAACACTCCATGTCAGTTTATTGTCAATGTGTATGCCCAGGTATCTGTAGGATATATGCTATGTTCTGGTCATGAATAACCACTGGTGAGTGGTCTCCAATGTGTTTGGGGTCGAATACCATCTCCTCAGTTTTCCTGATGTTGAAGATGAGGACATGTTTGTCACACCACTGGACAAAGTTCTGAATCTCATGTTTCTACACATGAGATGTGTCAGACATGAGACCCAGGATGGCTATATCATCAGAAACCTTGATCATGTAATTGTTAGCAATGCTGCATGTACATTCATTGGTGTACAGGGTGAACAGGACTGGTGAACTGACAAGGTCCTGTTCACCCTGACCTGCTGGGTACGGTTGGTGAGGAATGAGTGGTACCACTTAACAGTGAAGGGGTTGACATTCATCAGCTGCAGTGTATTCAGGAGAACATGAGGCTGTAGGGTGTTAAAGGCTGAACTGAAATCTACAAACAACAGTCTCGTTAAATTGTATATGGGGAGTTAGGTGCTAGAACTTGGTCACAAACAAGAGTTAAACACATCTGCCATTGTGGCTGTTCAGATTAAAATTGTAGTCAATAATATTGTAGAAACCAGCAAGATTACGTTATTTTGAAAGCATCCAAACTTAAAAACCAGCCCAGTGTTGCCATCTCTCTTCCAATTAAAGTGGTTAACAGTAATAGCTCCTAACGTTGCTAAATATAGTTTGAAAGGGGCCAAGTCGGGCAACGTCTGACGGCCCGTCCTTTCAGGCCTTCCTCCAACACCATTCCCCACAAAACTCATGATCATTAATCATCAATTATTATGAACATTAATAACTTACGTAGCTATCGTTGTTAATAGCAGCTTTTGGAGGAACCTTGGGATGCGCAATGAGTGCACGCAGGTAGGCCGGCAGGTAGGTCGCCCGTCCAGTCATTACGTTCATAATGAATGAAATGACTGGACGGGCATATTTGCCTTTTTTATTTTTGTCAGAGCATTTGATTCATTGACTTGATACTGTGATAATTTCAACAAAAAGGTTTCTAAAATTCTGTATCCACCCTAGCTTTAAGCAAACAAGATGTGCATTAATTAGTGAGCTTTAGAGGCAATGGTAAGCAGATTTGCAAACTTTTGGCTGTTACAGTACATGTCACATAACTGCAACGTCAGTTAACACACAGACATGAGAGTGCTATAAAGATCTTCTCTTTTCACTTTTTGAAAGCAAGTGAATATACTGTAGTTCCCAAACTGTTTAACTATGTCTTTAAACACTTTGTGTTTCCAATCCAATTAGGCGTAAATAGTCAGCCAGTCAACAATAGTTCATTCATCCACACGTTCAGTCGACCTACTTTTCAACATACCTCACTTTCTCATGATCAATCTCCTCTTCATCCCTCATTTCCTTGCTCCCTCTTTCCATTACTCCCACCTTCATCCCTCCTTCCACCATTCTATCTCTTCCTCTTACTGCCCACCATACACCGATGTCCCTCTCGTTCCATCCCTCCACATTCCTGCGCTCCTTCTGCCCTTCATCCCTTTTCTCTTTCCCAACACACACAATGTCCCTTTTTCCTTCCATAACTCTTTTCTCCTTTCACATCCACGCCACCTCCTTTGTTTCCAGCCCCTTACGTCTCTCCATCCCTCACTCATTTCCCTTCTTTTTATCCTCTCATCTCCTTTCCCTGTCTTTATCTCTTTTCCTTCCTCTATCCTCCTCCCTCTCTTGCTCCACACACCCATATTTCCCTGTCCTTCATTTTGCCTTCCCTCTTTCACCCCACTACATCACATCACTCTTTTTCCAGGCCTCCATTCCCTCTCCATTTCCCTCCATTTCTATTTCCATGTCTTTTTCGATCTCATCCCATGCTCCTCACCTCTTTACACCGTTCTGTACCCCTTCTCTCCCAACACACACAATCACTCCCTCTCTCTCTCATGTCTCGTTCCTCCTTCAGTCATCTCTTCTTCCCTGCTTCTTCACCTGTCTCTCTCCCTCCATCCATAAACCTCTTTTCTCATCTTCATTCTCTTTTCCTTCTTCCCCCCAACTCTATTCATCTCCCCCTTTCCTTACACTTCTCCTTTTTCTACCTTCCTTCCTCCTCTCCTTGATGCCCCCGTCCCACCTTTACCCATCTTTTCCTCTCTGCTTTTGTTTCCTCTACCTCTCCCTCTTTTGCCTTCTTTCTCCCTCCTCTACTCCACAGCCACACATCCCTTACTTTGCTTTCTCCCCCTCTGTCCGCCCTCTCTCCCCCGTTTCCGTAATCTCGCCTTCTTTCCTTCCCCTGTCACTGTCCCTCTCTTTATCTCTTTTTACCCTTCTTAGCCCCCCACCCCTCTTTCACCCCTCCGTCCTAATAGTGCAGTGACAGCGGCAGTGTTTCTAATCAGAGGTGAGGAGAGCGAATGAGCAGCCGTCCGATCCTCTCTGCTCTCTCATCAATCGGCTCTAACTGAATGGGAGCAAATCTCAGCCGGGACAAAATTAATATGTAGCAGATCTGCAGCGCGCTCGCCTACGCTGGAATTGGAAATGGCTTCTGTGCTGCCTGACCCGTATCCGTCCACATGTGTGTGTGTGTGTGTCAGGGGGTTGTGGCGGCAGATTATTGGAGAGACAATTGGCTGTACGCCAGTAATCAGGAGAACACTGAGGTGTGTCTATCTTATGACTGCTTGCTGACAACCCCTTACAAATACACACACACACACACACACACATGGACACTTTCCCCCCCTATCCAATTCAATCAGACAGTCCATCCGCCCTGCAGAGCAATGTGGCACTGCCCCCGTGCATGACAGTATCAATTCAATTACCCAGGAAATGGATCCATATTCAACCCATATAAACTCATACATGGAGCCAGGAGGGGCTGCTGCTGCCGCCGAGACAAAGAAATGCGCATTTACCCTGTAATAACTTTCATTTGGACTGGCTTTGAAAACCATTCTCAGCCAGGCATTTGTCGCTGTCACATCGTGTTATCCACAAATCAGGTTTACAAAATATCAATTCAATTTCTGGCGTAGGGCGAAATGCTGAGAGGAGGGGGGGCACATCCAGAGAGAGAGAGGGGGAGAGCACAGGCTGCTGAGGGGCCCCTTGTGGCTCGGGTAGATTTCCAGTCAAAACTAATCAAAAGCAGAGCAGACCATACTAATAGCTTCAATTTCATCCTTTAGACTGCTGTCTTTTCCTGCGTCGTGTGCACACACACAAAAGCATGCATGTATGTTTACGCACACACAGTAGGTCAGATTAAAACATGAACACACAGGTAAAATATACATAACCTAGGCATAAACCCATTCATATTACACACACACACAGTATATCACACACGGTCTCTCGCTGGATCACCCTTCCAGGACTGTGTTGTATCTGTGCAGCTCATCTGTGTTCTTGCAGTTGGCAGGAGTGAATCATTGTTGAGTGTGAACGCTGAAAACTTCTCTGTGCTTTAATATGTTGGTAGAAACAGAAGGACGTGTCTAATGAAGCTGTGACTACAATGATTTAACATTAATGGGATGCAGAAGGAGGTCCCCTCACTCCCTCCTGCTGAAGTGTCCCTGAGCAAGACCCTGACTAGAGAACATGTATTTTGTAGATTATTTTAGCACTAAAGATATTGCATTTTTATTGGTATCTGTGGAATCTGCTGTGATGTCGCGTTATTTGCGCCCTCCAATCCTTTGTTGTCAATATTGATGCACGATAGGCATCCTCAAAGTGAGAATGTGCCCTAAATCAGCAATAGTTCAGCTTTTGAGATGCTGCAGCACAGCGCATGTCATGTGACGAGGACCAAATAATTAAAGTTGCAGATATCTTTTCTTGCTTCCCTAAAAATCTGTCGACTGTAAATATATGGAGAAGAAGTTCATCATTTTAGTGCAGGGCTACCCATAACTTTACAATCTGTCCCACAGATTATTTTACTTGCTTCACCTTTTCCGTCTAAGGACGTGACAACATCCGGTTGAAAGGTCAGCCAAACTGACACAGAAACATCAAGCATAAAGTTACTGTGAGGGATCTACGGTGCTGGAAATCACTTTAGTTGGTTTAGTTTAGTTATTCACACATTTTTAGATGCAATATGTTAACGACCCACAGACATTGTTGTCCTCTTAGGACATATGAGCAACTTTTTTGAAGTGAGGCACAAGGGTTAAGTAACATAACTTGGGCAGCTTGGAGATTACGAATTGTTATTAAAAAAGCAGTGTTACAAAGTGGGGCATTGGCATGTACCAGGCTCAGTGGGACTAATAGCCACAGTCATAACGACAAGTCTGGCTAGTCTCTGTCTCTCTTCTGTAACTCAACTGAATCTCTCATTCAACATTTCTTTCACCTGGTCTTTCTGAAAAAATGATTCTCTGCTGTCTAAAAGCGTGCTGCTGTCATTGCAGACATGTCTGACCCACCAGCTGACTCATGGAATCTTTTTTTCGAGTCGTGAAGTTTTTCCGGCGATTGTTTAGGGCGTATGGGAAATGGTGTTCATTAAAGGCCGCTGAAAATGTGAATATTGAATATATATTAATATATGAAGTGGGCCAGAGGTCGACTGTAGTGCTGTCTATAACTGTCTTCTCCTCTGTGTCGAGAAATCATGGTGCCTCCATTTATCAAAAATGAATTCACATAACAGCTGCTAAGAATGTAATGTCTTTTACAAAACAATACAATTTCATCTTATTGGAAACACACTTTCTGATTGTCTCACAGTAAATGGTAAATGGACAGCATTTATATCGTGCTCATCAGGATCGAACTCAATCAATCACACACACACACACTCACACACCAATGGTATCACGAGCAATTTAGGCTTCAGTTTCTTGCCAAAGGACACGTCTACATGTAGACATCAGGGATAGAAACCACAGACCTTCTGATTACTAGACGACCGCTCTATCTCCTGAGCGGCTGCCATAAAATAACATTTTCACTGCGAACTAGAAAAGTGCACTCAGTGGAGTGAAGATTTCCACGAGATCAAGATGTATGGTATCGGGCCCAACTTTAGTGTATCATAACCGGGTGTAGAATATATCTGCAGATGCCCCACTTCAAAAGGAGACCAAACTTCAATGGATGTCAGTTTATGAGCCATAGCAAAGACCAAAACGTGGCCTGCAACAAACCAGGCAATTGCTGGAAATGCCTTTTGCTATTGAGGCAGTTGTTGATCACTTGCAGGTTGCAGTATATTCACAACATGAGTCGTGTTCTTGAGCCCTCATAGATCCAGATTTAAAGCATACTATGCTCAACCGCTACATACAGTCTAATTTTGTAGCTGCTTTACAACATGTGGAATCAGGCATCAATGATGTTAATGTTTGATAACATTAACAGTATTGATACTATTTATTTTATATAATGTGGGGCTGACATATGGGCAAAACAACACATATATCCAATCCTACACATTCAAGAAGACACTGTGTGAGTAAAGATTGGAGGAGAGAAGAATTGGAGAAGAGAAGATAAAATGAGCAGAAAGCGCAGAAAAAGAGGGGAGAGAGGAGGTGTCATGGTTGGATGGACAAAGTCCTTCACAGTGATACAAATCCAACTCTGGGTAGACAAACTCTGTGTCACACTGATTATAGTTAGAGCATTCTGCTTTCACTTTGCCCTCCTGTCTCTCCTCCTCATGATCATCTCTCTCACCCTGCCTGTCTCAGACACATTTCTTTGATCAGAGACTTCACCTCATCGTCAGCTGTCCCAGACCCTAACACAGTTTTCACAGTCTTGATTTTCTCGTAGCAAAAAACTGGATGCGCTTGTAGTCGGGATACCTTGGAAACGTGTCTGAGAAAAGAAAAGAGCAGTATCCAATGAGAGCACACAGGAAACACACATGGACACTCGGAATCATGTCATTAGTCTAATAGGAGTCAATATGACACAAGCTTCATGGAGAATGAAAATGATATGATTATATGAAGATTTTTTGAATTTTGGCATTGAAAACAAAACTGAAAAAATCAAAAGATTGTTATTGGAACCCATCGGAATGAAATAAATTAAAATAATTATAATAATTCAGTGGAACTTGTTTCAGTGCCAATGTTTCCTTCTTCTATGCAAAATGTTATTTCCAATGCCAAAATCTAAAGTCACCATCTGTCCTGGCTTCATACTCTGGGTGCAGCAGGTGGAGGTGACAAGGTGTTTGTATATCTCATGTCTCAGTACAGTACTTCTATAAATGCAGGAAAATGATTATAAGTTCAGTTTTAGCCAGGAGTGATATTACAATTATTTGAATGTCAAGTTCAAATTAAAGTTTATCACAACATAAACCACTCCCCACCACCATCAGTTTTATATTGTTTTGTATTAGTTTGGTTATTTAAGTAAATTGTGTTGCTCTCTAGATATGTTTGTGCTGCCCTCACTTCATGTCTGATGTCGTTGGTATTTCAGTAGATTAAAGGTTGATTCACGTTTCTTTTCTCAACCACAATTTTTCATGTGTAAATTTATTCTGTGGTTTTCATACCTGCATTTTTGGTCGATACACCCATATGTCCCGTGGGCAACCTTGTCTCCTGAAAATGATGTTGCCATAAAACAAAACTGTATTTTCAATGAAGTTTTTGGGTATTTTCTCCATAATTATAGTTGAAGTTTAAAACACATGTTTAACATTGTGAATTGAACTACTTGGTTATGCTTAGGAAAAGATCCTGGTTTGGTTTAAAATAAGTGTTTGTTTCCTACCTAAGTTTGTGTATGCTTCAGACCAGTGGTCACCAACCTTTTTCAGCTCAAGATCCCCGACCTCTGCCTTGGTGACAGACCTACCTATTGAGGCGTTGAGAGAAAAAGACTGTCCAGACCAGGGGCGTCTCTAGGATTCAAAGAAAGGGGGGGCTTAGCCCCAAGGGGAGCGTGTCATGTTTGCGGCCGTAGCGCACGGCAATTTTTTTTGGGGCCTATTTAGGGCCACAAAAATCCATTGTTTCAGACAGTTCATAGAGTGGTTCAATCAGAAAGAGTGTGATTTTGCGCTGTAGTTTTGCTTGCATTCAGTATATGGTAACACAAGAGACAGGATTTAAGGGTCACAGTGAAATTTGCCAACACAAATATGAACTTTTCTCAAAATAAGGAGAGAAATAATTTTCCTGCTTGTAAAGGAAAGACGGATAAACTAGCTTTCATATCCGCATCACTCCCAAATCCTAATTCTTAAAGCGACGGCACAGAATGGATGCAGAATGGACCTGACAGGGTCAACTTTTGAGTTGTTTCCTTGTTTTATTATGAGCAGAAGGGAATAAGATTTTGATCAACATTTACATCTATTTTGTTGTCCGTGTAGTTTTTACATACCAGTGATATTTTATGCTCATTTGGACACTATCACTGAGATAACTAGTTCAGTGTCAAATATACCATTCAATGGAGAAAAAAAACATGAATAACAAAAATAAAAGAACACATTTCAAGTACATCTTAATTATCGAATGACAAATATTGTATGATGGGCTGTATTGATAAAATAGCTTATTGCAGCTTTAATAGCCACTAGCTTATGCAGCTTTAATAACCACTCACGCAATACTCACAGTACACGCTAGGGCGAGGGAGAAGTAAGTGGAAGATTACTGACTTAACTGCGTCACAAGGGATGGGCCGCCATTTTAGGGATAGGCCACCATTTTAGATAAAGGTAGAACAACAGATGAGTGAGATACAGGGAAGAGACAACGCCCTAGCGGTTTCAACGGCCGTATTAGACCAGCTCCACTTTTTCCCCGTCCACACTCTACAACATCTCACCACACACTGACAGATGACTACGCCTTCTGGGACGGGCCAGTGTGGGCGGATATGCTCAGGCTCCAACCAGGTGGCTTACTTGTACAAACAAGCTCCGCCTGCTTCTTTGATTTTGACCAATGGGCTTCCATAAGAAGGACCTACATAAATCATCACGCTGCTATGTTAAAGCGTTCTTATGGCGGATCTCGACTGAGAGAAAAGCCTTAGAGACCCGTGCACGTATAACTGCTGGGCTGAATAACTCTGTTGATAATAAACCTATTTGATATAACTAAACGCCTCTTGAGAGCTTTCGTTGTCCTCTTAAATCCGCTCTAAGTGTGGAAGATAGCTTTATTTCCACAACAAAGTTGGTAGCAGAGGGATGGTTTAAAACGATTTACAGAGCATCGGATTGGAGAAATGACGGACCTTTCGTTGTGATTTCAGAACCCAAAGGCGTGTTTCCCGTGAGGCTGGGAGCCCGGTAATTGCCGCCGGGGCCGTGCCTGCAGCTCGGGACAGTCTGATTGTACCGGTACATCTAAACAGGTAAGCAGAAGCCTATTTAATTGAATTCTGCATATTGTATTCATAGACATAATCCAAATTTTATCAGACTGACCGAACTGTGAGTATGACATAGTCATAGAGTACTTGTAAAGAATAATCACACTGCAACAGAGTTGTTATACAGCCATTTGGGGGGTTTGTACACATGAGTGAATGAGTCCAATAGAAAACGTGAGATAAAAGGCGGAAGATACCGCATTTGTGGTATTGTAGAGTGAAGTAGGCAGAAACGCGGACACGCGTGGAGCACGAAGCATTCGAATTCATGCCACAAATAGCGTAATCTTTACCGTAATTTATAAGACGTTTTGGACTACGAAGAAACTGCATAACATGACGGGGATATATGTTAAAGGTCATTGATAAAAGAGAGAAAATTGACCGTGAAATTACCGTATCAAGACATCAAGTCTCCGGACACCAGGCTTGTGGGTAGCGTGTAGTGGAAAACCATATTATCTCTGCTTAGAGTAATCTTGACGAAGTTTCTGCACGAGAGCACAACGCTTGAGTTAACCGATGTATCGTTGATAGCGGACGAAGTATAACAGAGTACTTAAGTGTTTTAAATTGTTTTGATGATATACTGCATTGGTGGTTCAGTGGTAGAATTCTCGCCTGCCACGCGGGGGCAAGCCGTGTATAGTTGGCATACGCTGACAGCCAATGAAATTGCAGCATTTCATATCGCTGGTTTCAGCTCCTGGACGCAGATTCGAGTCTAACTGGGGCTAAGCCACTCATCAATGACAAAGAGCTATTCATAAATCAAGAAATGTTTATCCAGCTTTACCTTTTACTGATTATCACTAGATTGTAGTGGCAGATAGATTATCAAGTACTTGACTTATTTTTGGCTATAAACCTATTATATTGTCGTTTTTACTGTTGACTATAATGATTCACGTATTAATGAGACATGTGAACATTAGTGAATGAAATATATTTATTAAACACAACAGGGACAGTGAATATTGAACACAGAGCCAATAATGCAAGGTCACAAATACACAACACAAATATGTTAAACAAATATAATAATGACAAAACACTCCCCTTTTCTCTTACTTTCCCTTTTCAACCTCCCATCTCTTTTTTTCTGTCTCATAAAAAGCAGGTCGTCTGCTTCTCATGCCCTGGTCTTTGTAAAAGGAAAAGACTTTACCAGGGCAGTAAATGTACTTCCCTGTTAGTCCAGGGAACCCCGTGTGAATGTGAGGACTGTTTGGATCCTGCTTCAGATCCATCTGACAGAATCGACACTTGCGACCTGTGGGCTGGGATTCAGTCCTCTTCCTCTTCTGCTGTCCTCTGTCCTCCACCCTTTTCCTTGTAGCATCCAGTTCCAGCTGAAAGAACTTTGGAGGAGGAAGATCAGAGATGCTGTGGATTCATTCTGGCTGGGGAGGGAGATGCCACAATGACACCATCTTCATAAGGTTGCGCACAGGAAAGCAGCCTGTCCAGAGACCCGTGGATTCCAGCTCTGTCTTCATCCAGATCCTCTGCTGCTGTGAACAGGTCCACTGGCTGACTTCATGGTCGTAGCCAGGGAGCTGTGGAGGAGGACGGGTGGGGACAGCTAACGGCCTGGGTGATGGCTCACCTAGTCAGACAAGAATAAACGGAGCAAATTAGTACGATTCTGGGTGCGTCTTGATTTAATCTTTTGACATGAAAAACCTTCTAATACTAACGTTGATCTCTCTGTGCTGGTGACAGTTGAGCGGGCTCTGCAGACGTCTCAGGAGAAATCAGGGGTGCCTCTGACACTATAGAGAATATTAAACATGTTGTCATTATTATTGACAGTAAGATGAAGCAAGGATGTAACATGACAGCTACACTGTAGTCTGTGAAACTCAGCAAGCTGGACACTGGAGTGCTGCCTACCTGTTGTCTGAATACAGTGCAGCAGTAACTGTATAGAATTAACAACAGTTTTGATGAACACAACATGAAGTATATTTTTAAGATGCAAATACAGGTCAAATAACACACACCAGGGACTGTGACAGTCGCCTCTGTTGCTGGACGACCCGCTCCTTCTGGCAGCAGACACGTGAGCTCCTGAGGAACAGGCACTGGTCTCCTTACAGTTACAGAGGCGGCTGCAAGGAGAGAAGGATCACAAAACACAATCAATGGTTTATAACAGATATGAGCACAGTGAATATGACAGATGTGTTTACATGTTGGATGTATTTACCATCTACTTGTGAACCCTTCAGATGAGTTGGTGCAGCCAGTGTAGCAGATGGTTCTACAATGGAAAACACCTTGTCAGTAATTTATATTTTGACAAAGAAACACAACTGTTAGTATCGTTACGTCACCTTTCTCAGCCGTATCCAATGACAGACTGTTTCTCACATTAATATATGAAGAATATACTTCATTCATACACGTGTGTTTGTCTTTCAATGGGTTAATATTCAGTGTGTGTCATTGTGATGTAACCTAGGCAGGTGAAGCAACATGGCACACTTCAAACACATGCATTCAGGTGTTAGTAACACAGCAGTTTCATACATACATATTGTTTCTTTTTATCCATATAAGAAAACAAAGAGTGATACGTACCCTCATCATGACTGGTATCAATTCATAGTCACGAGGACAACAAGCAGAACACCTAAACATGAGACAGAACGGTTCAATGCTTCACGTGGGATAAGAAGTCATGGTCCCATGCTTGTCTGTTGATGGCAGTTTTTGGTGAAACGTTTTTGGTGAAAAATCCTCTTTCTGTTCCCGGAGCCTGTTGTCTGGCTGTTTGATGATGCAGAAACAGCTGGTAAACATAAACAAAAAACATATCATATACACTGAATAGAACACACGATTAACCGTTCAGCAAACCGGCTGAACTGTAACTGATTTTAAATCTTCAGGTGGTAGAAATGAAAGACATCAAATGTTTACTCTCAGCTCTGCACATGTTGCTTTGAAGGAGATACTCAGCATCCCTCTCTCCAGCTCTTCATCTTCATCCATCACTGAGATGCAAACAGACGAGAATTAGAACTTCATTAAATTAATATCTTCTTGCACTTCTTGTACATAAACATTATTTTAACAGTGATGGAGAAAGTCTACACATCTTGTACTTCAGTAAAAAAATATGTATTAATACCACCACATGGTGTAAATACTCTTTAAGTGAAAGTCCTGCATTCAAATCTTACTTACTCAAAGTCTGACTTAAGTAAAAGTACAAAAAAGCATGTGTTCATCACTTTAATGACTTTATATACTGCTGGTAGTTTAATCTGTAATAACACATCATTTATTAGTTGAGTATATTTTGTCTGATATCCTTAATCTGCCAAGTAACTAACGTTAGTAACTAATGCTGTCAAACACACGTGGAGCAGTTAATGTACATAACTATGAACTACATGCATTAATGACGATACGTGACGTGATACAACGGAGACGTGCATGTTTATTTAACGTTAACGTGATTCACATGAACCACCGGGTCCGGTCACAGCTTGTTGTTCTTTTGTTACGTGTCCGTAAAGTAACAGAGTATATCTTACGTTCACCACAACCTTAACCGGCCGCTGCTCAGCCTCTATAATCACTGACATGCGTAGTAAACGCCAACTCATTTTATTTGAATGCACGTTCGTGTTAACTTGTGATACTTTTGGTCACAAAAACGCATCAAAGTCAGACATGAATTAACCGGTATGAACCGTTAACGGCTCCAGATTACGTTATGTTGTAAGGTAACGAACTCATACAGAAGTCCGACTTCGACACAATATAACACAAAAAAAACACAACTAACTTTATCTTTGAAGCTTTCAAGTGAATGTCAGACAGCCCAGACTAATTGTCATGACATTTTAATTCATTGTTATTCATCTTAATGACTTACCGTTCAACGTAGTGTCCACCCAGCGAATAGATCCGGAAAATGCGGGCTGTCGATGCTCTTTCCAGGCTCAGACTGACTGACAAACACCGGAGAAAATCTTTCTCTCGCAAAACGGCACTCCAGCGCTGCTGCTGCTGGTGGCCAAAGATATATTACATCCGTACTGGTTTAGGACTACCATTGAAAATGAATGGGAAACGGTTTAGGGAGTTTTAGCTAAAGAATCCCCGGGTGCCGCGCGGGGTTCGATTCCCGGCCAGAGCATTTACTGCATTTGTATTTTGCAATACGCAGCGGTCGTTGTGATACATTAAAAGTAGCACAGTTGGTTTTGTGTTGTAGGTTAGGGAAAGAATTGTTTATTATTTGACTGTATTTGTTTGCTGAAAAGCAGTTTGTCATTTGTGTGGTGGCTAAGAAGCCTGCTGCACTGCAGTCGGGTTGCTGAGTTTGAGAAAGTGGATTGACTGTTGAGTGATGCCATTTCCCTCGGGACCGTGCTCGTGAAAACGCTATAAGAACAGAGCTATATGTGATTTGTGCGTATTTCAGGGACGGCAGTGTATGGTTTCAATTTGGTATGGGTGAGAGTGATTGCGTGAAGCGTACATGTGAGAGAGACAGCTAAGGGTTAATATACGTGTCAGTTTTACTGGTGTAGTTACAAAGATTACAGATTTATTGGAAATTGTGTTCCATAGGGACTGTCAACAAATTTAGAAGCAAAGACAGAGCAGACATTCAGACAGTCAGAGAGACACTGAAAAAAGGGAGTGAAAATTTCAGATAAGAACCAGGTGCAGCTCTAGGGAGTGTAGTATCTAGGCCAAGGTCAGAGGGCTGAAGAACATTTGGGAGAAGCTTTGGCTCCCTCTGTTGGTACTTCACGAACTGCACGAAGAACATTTGACAGGAGTTTTGGCTCCCTCTGTGGGTACTTCGGGAACTGCAAGAAGAACATTCGACAGGAGCTTTGGCTCCATCTGGTGGACATTTGGGAATACTGCATCCAAACATTTTATATTTCAAATTAGTGGAGACAGTGAAGAGGAGGTAGACATGGCAGGGAAAGAGAGCACTTATCTGTGCAATTTGGAGAATGATGTGCAGGATCAGAGTAGGATGAATGGAAGAAGGAAGCATTGGCCGGTAGAGCAGCAAGCGTACAAGAGAATGATAAAGAGATGGAAGGATAAAGATATTTGGGATGGAGAACGGGTGAATCGTCCCCCAACGGAAGAGGAGCTGCAACAGATAAGCAAAGAAGTAGTGAGACACTATGAAGAGAAGAAGAAAGACTGGGAGGACAGAAATCCTAAATGTGTAAACATGGGAAAAAGAAAGGCGTCAAACCAAGTGGCTGAAGAGAAAGGGGTGTGGCCCTACATCAAGAGGTGCTTTGACTATGACAGGAAAAGGATGGACAGGAAGCCGATTCCCATTGAAAAACAGAAGGAATGGATGGAGCAGGCTGGCAAAGATGCATGGGACAAGATGAAGCTGGAAGCTGAAGCAGCAAGCTCACCGCTAGAGGCCGCCAAACACAGCAGAGGCATGTTTCCGGCCCTAGCACCCTCAGCCCCTCCCCCATATGACAACAATCCGTTCGCCCCAAACAACAAAGACAAGCATGAGCATGAACAAAGCAAACTGTACCCTGACCTGCCACCTCCACCTCCAGATTATGTGCCCACAAACCCTTTCGTGCAGGCTCCAGTGAGACCAGTAACAAAGGGGTACCTGAAAGGAGTCTTCGCAGTAGAAGGAGGAGAGCTGCAGATACCTGTCTCAGTAGAGGAAAAGGAGAGAAGAAGAAGGGCGAGGCAAGTCGAGAAGACTGTGGAAAACCTGACGGCTCACCTTGACGCCCTAGTACTGGCAAACACACCCGGACCCGCAACTACACCTAGACCAAGTGTCGAAGCAAACATCGGGCCAGACGACGACGATTTAGAATTGGCAGAAACACTCGAAACTCTGCACAGAATGAGCGACTCAATCAGAGACCGTCAACAACAAAGAGAAGAAGAAGACGTAGAAGGCGAAATTGAAATCCTGGAACAACATCTGGGGGAGCTCACAAAGCTGGGAAAAGAGCGTGCAGCAGCAGGGCCCTATGCGCCTTACGGGGAAGCTAGGGGACGTGCTATACCAGGAACGAACCTGTGGGCTCCCGATGCAAGGGAAGAGGAGGAGCTGACCGAACTAGCTGCACAGACAGCCCACGAACAAGCATGGCTACAGACACGAGAGGTAAAGAGGCTAACGCTGAATGGAGAGTTCATAGGATCAGCCACAGACCCATCAACAACGCGCAGTGGAAATCAATACCGGCCTGCATCACGTCAGCTGCCCCTCAGAGCAGCTCCAACAGCAGCGGCCCCTCGCCAGATGGCATTCACTCCTTTCTCCTTCATGGATATGACAACACTGCTCGCATCACTGCCTGCACTGACTTCAGGAGCGGAGCCATGGTTAGACGAGTTAGGCAAATACACATCTACATACGAATTGGCACTAGGTGACTACAGAGGCCTGCTGGCCAGAGCATCGGACTCGCACACACTGCAGAAGATTGAAGCCGCCGCCGGGACCACAAACATGGCAGATCCCACGCCCATAGGCAATGTCAGAGCACTGATACATCTGGCCCTAAGGAGAGAGTACCCCACTCCGACAGACCACAGCCAAATGTCAACCTTCATGGCCAGACCTGGAGAAGCTGCTGCAGACTTGCTGGCTCGAGCTGAGCGGGTGTGGAGAACAACGTTCAGAGAGTCTCCGGATACATCACAGACATCGATGGCACTCTGGAGAAGCATGGTGATCAAAGGTCTCCCTGACAAAGTAAAACAAGCGGTGGAAAACACGGTGGGCATTGCATCCTTCACCCAAGCTGCCTGGAGAGAACATGTACTGCACCACTATGATAAACACAGAGCAGCAGTGGAAGGATCAGATGTGGAGCTCAAGGCACTGCAAGTGGCACTAATGAAGAGACAGCTGGCAGACCTGGACTCGGCTCAAAAGACTGCTAAAGACAAAAAGAAGCAGATGGCTCAACAGGAAACACAAGCAGAACAAGTGTTCCCTGTAATGATGGTGCAGCAACCATGGCAACAAAACCAACGAGGACAAAGAGGAGGCGCCCAAGGGGGTGGCCAAGGAGGAACTTTCTACTGCTACAACTGTGGAAAACCAGGTCACTACTCACGTGACTGCCGCTCACGTGACCAGCCACAACAACAAGGCCCACCACGTGGAAGAGGAGGAGGACCCAGAGGAAGAGGAAGTTACCAGAGAGGGAGAGGCAATCAGGATCCAAGAAGCCAGAATCAAGCTGGACAGCCATACCAGCCGCCACTAGGAGGCACTGAGCCATGGACGCCAAATGATCCTCACTCTGGACAACATGTCAACCAGGCACCACAAATACAGTTGGGGTATCCCAATCAAGGCCCCTACTAGGACACCCCACAACCACCTGGCACCGGCATTATGAAATTTGGACTAGCAAGTGAGCCAACTCTCACTTGCACAATAAATGGACAGGAACACACATTTTTGGTGGACACAGGGGCAACATATTCCAGCCTCACGTCTCCACAGGTCCTGTCATCAAAATATGTGTCAGTGGTTGGGGTCTCAGGCACGCCAGAACGCCAGTGGTGCACTAAACCTCTAAATGTCCAAATAGGAAGTCAACAATGGTCACACAGTTTCCTATCAGCTCCAAACTGCCCAGTAAATCTACTGGGCCGAGATCTGATGTCAAAATTAGGCCTAACAATATGGCTAAACAACGACGGGGTCCAGGTCTCACTGGACCCTCCCCCTGCAAGCACACTATCAATGCCTGTGCGAATACTATCAATGCCACAAACATCCATTAATGTGGAATCATTGGATGAAGAAGTGTACTGGCTGAGATGTCTAGTCACAGGACCAAGCACACCAGCAATTCAATTCTGGTTCAACATACACAGAGAACAAATTCAAACACTGCATCCATATAAAACTCCTCTGCCATATGTACACTGCACTATGAATGTCACGGACGATCCAGACTGCCCATATGCTGAAGATTGGGACAACAATATGGCACACCTAACTCCAATAATCATATGTCATGATGTGTATTGTGGAAAAGAAGGAGTGGCTGCAGCAGTGATATTGGATGATTTTCAGACCAAGTGGTATGGTCTCAGCAAAGAATCGGCTCCACATGTCACCCTAGCGGTTGGATTTGGACAAGAGGCCAGAGGACTCGGCCCTATGATAAAAAGAGCACATACTGTGTCATGGGTACACACAGATACAGCAGGACTGCTGAAGGCAACAGAAGAAGATATGTGGCGATGGGTCATCACTACCAAAGAACACACACTGCCTGAGCATTTACCACTGCCACGACATCATGGTAAACCATGCACTGACCATCCAGCAACTCAAGCTCTATTGGAAGGCGTACCTAAGAAGCTATGGACGACAGGCCCTTATGATGTGGGAAAATTGGCAACGGTCAAACCTGTGAAGGTGGCGCTGCTGGATCCATTGGCACCTCCTATCTGGCACCCACAGTACAAACTAAAGCCAGAACAAATCGCAGGCATCGCCCCGACCATAGCAGGTCTGCTACAAGCTGGAGTGTTGGTGAAAACTCAATCACCATACAATACAGCAATATTGCCAGTACAGAAGGCCGGAACCAACACAGGATGGCGGATGGTACAAGATTTTCGACCAATCAATGCTGCCACTATACCTGCGTCATATCCGGTTCCAGACCCACACATTGCCTTGACAAATCTCAGCCCACAGCACTCGTATTTCACAGTGATTGACCTCGCTAACGCCTTCTTCAGCATCCCGCTGGACAAAGACTCACAGTCACTGTTTGCATTCACATTCAACGACCAGCAATACACCTATTCTCGCCTACCACAAGGCTATCGTTGTTCTCCAGGTTTGTTCAACCATCATCTCAGACTACACTTGTCTGACATAGAGGTGCCGGAAGGTTTCGTCCTCATACAATATGTGGATGACCTCCTGATTGCTGCCCCATCAGCAGCCACGTGCCTGGAGACAACTGAGACTCTGCTGCAACTATTAGCCTCAAAAGGCTACAAAGTCAAGAAAACCAAGGTCCAACATGTAGGAGACAAGTCACTTTCCTGGGTCGCACTCTCTCATCAAGCGGCCTAGCTGTAAGCACAGCCCACAGAGAAAGCATCCTCCATCATGACAGACCTAGCACCGTGGGACACATGCTGTCATTCCTGGGTCTAACAGGCTACTCTCGCAGTCACATTCCGGACTACGCGGACCTCACCACCTGTCTCAGAAGCCTGCTTAAGGAACCAGGAACTAGAAACACCTCAGCCCCACTAGTTTGGACACAAGAAGAAGCGTTCACCACTCTCAAGCAGACTCTGTCACATGCATCGGCACTTCAAGCTCCAGACTATTCACTCCCTTTCCACCTAGATGTTTCTGAACAAAAAGGAGGGATGGTAAATGCAGTTTTGTATCAGAAAAAAGGGGGAGAAAGAGAGGTACTCATGTATCACTCATCAAAGCTGGACCCAGTTGAAGTTGGCCAATCCACCTGTACAAGACACATGGCGGCAATTGCAAAGGCGATTGAGAAAACATCCCACATTGTCATGTGCCACCCTCTGAAAATCCACACACATCATGGGGTGGCTGCATTCCTCCTAAGCAAAGAATTCACGTTCGGAGCTGCAAGAAAATCGAAAATTCAAAAAGAATGCACAAGATCACACATTGTCTATGAAACAGGAGGAATCAATATGGCATCATCACTACAACAGGGAGATCAACCACACAGTTGCGAAGCAATGGCAATCATTGAAAACAAACTAAGGCCAGACCTAGGAAACACACCGATCCTAGAAGCAGAAATGTGGTTATACACGGACGGATGTTGCTACAAAGGAGAAGAAGGAAACATAGCATCCTATGCTGTGGTGAGACAATGCGAAGATCTAAAACACTCAGTAGTAGCATCAGGGATCCTACCTCAACCGGCATCAGTGCAACTGGCAGAAGTCGAAGCGCTCATACAAGCCCTGAAAATAGCAGAAGGAAAATCAGTAAACATCTTCACAGATTCGGCTTACGCACATGGCGCAGCACACGTTGATGGGCCCATGTGGCGAAGAAGAGGAAGTAAAAAATCTCATCCGAGTAGGTGACTGGGTCAGGGTCAAAGTTCATAAGAGAAAGTGGACTGACCCCAGGTGGACAGGGCCGTACGAAGTGAAGGAGGTTACTTCACACTCGGTCCAGGTCATAGGTAAATCAGGAGCACCTTGGCACCACCTGTCACATTGTGCCCCAGCACCTGAGCGTTCCAGACCCTTAGCAGAGGTCCGAGGTGATCTGACGCAAAATGCAGGGTAATTTGTTTGGAAGAAGGGACCTCCAGCCACTGGGGAGACATCCCCCAACCACCTGGAAAGAGATGGGCATAGGTAGAAGAACCAAATGGATCCTAATGGGTGTGTGGGAATGGTGATATTCTTGATTTGGGGATTGGAAATGAGGTACAAAACAGTGAACAAACCAACTAGCGGAAACAATGGTTGTCTGCCAGAGGCAGTGAAAAATCTGACAGGGTTTGAGCTTCATCCAAGCTGCAATCTGACAACAAGCAGCAAGGATGTGAACAAAACTCAAAACGACCTCGAGAGAGGGAAGAGTAGGCAAAAAAGAGATGCCTCAGAACCGGCATACCAGCCACCATCAAAAGTGTGTGGTGCATATCTGACCTTAAACTACACCAAGGGGAGCAAGACCATTTTTACTTTTGACCTGTGTGATGTCATCAATTGTAGGGGAAAGCCAACCGCGTGGAGAGGATATAATGTATATCTGTGCGCCCCGTACTACTCTGTCGAAAATTGTGAACAGAACGGGAATTCCGGAGTAGGGGCACGTTCGTGCAGTGTATGGAAATTTGTGACTAAATATACAGGGGACTGGAACCCTAACTACAGTTGGGATTACTTCCACAACAATTCGGGAAGTGGGAGACAGTTATGGGACAAAATAGAATTCCAGCGCGATTTCTCAGCGACCACTAATCCTCTGTCACTGTCCTTAAACAACGTGACGCACAGCAGTACAGGAAAAGACAGGATGGTTTCTCCTACTGGTAGACATAGCAGGGAGCGATCCCTTAGTAGCGATTCAAGTCAACATAATCCCCGCCACGCAGAACACGACTCAGGTTCCAAAAGAAGAGCACAAGCAGCCACCAAATGCAGATGTCCCAGTAGTACTGTCAGAAGATTTTTCAAAATGGACTCCCCAACAGGTGATCCAACTAGCTACAGGACATGGAAGCGACAATGTTTGGTTAAATTGGATTGTTGATAATGCTAGAAAAAACAAAATGGGTGGCTGTGTAGCTTGTGCTGCAGCAAGACCAGCTATGTTCACCGAACCAGCACCACTATATCCTGAAACTGACCCAACAGGATACGCGTGCATGACAAATATGACTAAAATGGCTACTCCACCAAATTGCACGACTCTGGCATCCATATTTCCACCAATTGATAACGCAACTGCAGTAGGATATTTCAGAGCTTACAAAGGACTAGGATCCAGATATGTCTGTTACCATTTCACCAACGCTAGAGCTCAAACCAACCTAGGCAGGGTGCCTGAAGACTGGTGCAATATGACACGACCAGGCTCAGAGATAGGTAGTTGGGCTAGGGGAGGACTATTCTACTACTGTGGGGGTCTGCGCTTATTCTCTAGCATACCAGCATCTTCAATGGGAGTGTGTGCTATGGTGAGGCTAGGAATGCCACTCACCTTAATGGGAGACAAAATACTACAGGAGCAAAACAAATTGCAAAGCCTGACCCAACGCAGACGCAGACATATCTTAGCAAAAAGAGCAGCTGGAACTGAGTTCAGTCTGGACAAAGGTCCAACCTACATAGATGCAATCGGAGTGCCCAGAGGAGTGCCTAATGAATACAAATTGGTAGACCAAATTGCAGCAGGTTTTGAGAGTATCGTAAGTATAATCCCATGGATAACAGTAAATAAAAATGTTGATCGTATTAATTATGTGCATTACAATGTTCTTCGCTTGGCTAATCATACTAGGGATGCAATAGAGGGCCTGGCTGAGCAGCTGGCCCCAACTTCTTTGATTTCTATGCAGAACAGAATGGCTTTGGACATGTTGCTAGCTGAAAAAGGGGGTGTTTGCTCAATGTTTGGAGATCTGTGTTGCACTGTCATCCCCAACAACACTGCGCCGGACGGTTCAGTCACAAAAGCACTGAATAGTCTGAAGGCACTGTCAAAAGAAATGCAGGAAGCATCAGGTATAGACAATCCATTTGGAGATTGGATGGAAAACATGTTTGGAAAATGGAAGAACCTGATCTTGTCAATAGCAGTGTCAGCGGGAGTGTTCATTGCAATACTGGTGTCATGTGGATGTTGTATAATACCCTGTATTCGTTCCTTGGTTGGCCGTCTCATCACCACAGCCCTCTCCAAGAAACCACCACCACCTCCTTATGGAGCTTACCCAGTATGGGAGGAGCAGACCAGCCTGTTAGGGTCAGGTGAGGCAGAGCCAGACACAGGCGTGTGAACAGGGCAGAAAGGTAAAGAAAGTGACGTCCTTCAGATGTCAAGAGAGGGATTTATTGATAAAATAGCTTATTTCAGCTTTAATAGCCACTAGCTTATGCAGCTTTAATAACCACTCACGCAATACTCACAGTACACGCTAGGGCGAGGGAGAAGTAAGTGGAAGATTACTGACTTAACTGCGTCACAAGGGATGGGCCGCCATTTTAGGGATAGGCCACCATTTTAGATAAAGGTAGAACAACAGATGAGTGAGATACAGGGAAGAGACAACGCCCTAGCGGTTTCAACGGCCGTATTAGACCAGCTCCACTTTTTCCCCGTCCACACTCTACAACATCTCACCACACACTGACAGATGACTACACCTTCTGGGATGGGCCAGTGTGGGCGGATATGCTCAGGCTCCAACCAGGTGGCTTACTTGTACAAACAAGCTCCGCCTGCTTCTTTGATTTTGACCAATGGGCTTCCATAAGAAGGACCTACATAAATCATCACGCTGCTATGTTAAAGCGTTCTTATGGCGGATCTCGACTGAGAGAAAAGCCTTAGAGACCCGTGCACGTATAACTGCTGGGCTGAATAACTCTGTTGATAATAAACCTATTGCTTTTTGATATAACTAAACGCCTCTTGAGAGCTTTCGTTGTCCTCTTAAATCCGCTCTAAGTGTGGAAGATAGCTTTATTTCCACAACAGCTGAAATGGAAGGCACCCAATCAGTGGCGGCTGGTGTAAAATGTTCGAGGTACGGGAGAGTAATATTTCCGGAGTTACAATTATTTTCCACTGAAGGAGTCATATTTAATCATTTTGGAGTGTAATTACTTCCAGTAGCCAGTAGAGTGTGAGTAAATATTCAGAATAAAATCTATTGGAGTAAAACAGCGTGACCACGCCCACAACGGTTCCTTAAGTTTCGTTTCTGCCGCCATGACACCTCTCGCTACACTGGAATGAGCTGACGTTTTATGGAACGGAAGGGCTGAAGTGAGGAACAGAAGACGGCATTTGAAATAACATGTCAGGTAAGGTCTTGGTTAACTTCATGTGTGTAAGGAACATTGTGTAGCAACATTGCAGCTAACCTAACGTTACGTCACTATTTGCATTGTCAGATATGAGCCGTAGCTTCTGATTGTTCGCGTTAGCAGATGCTAACGGTAGCTTCTAACGTTTTCACATAACTTAGTCACAGTCAAACGTTAGCTTCTAACGCATTAACATCAATTCGCAAAATATTTGGTGGTTTATGGACATATTAACGTCGACACACCTGATTAAAGTCTCAATAAAGTAGTATTAGCTATCATCAGTAGCCAGCGGACTTCACTGAGCAGGTGCATGTGTGTTTTATTCTGTGTAGAGGGGCCGTCTTTTGCTGCAGTTAGTTGGTGCAACAGGTACATTTTACTGTGAAAATGGCTATGTAGAATTTGCAGTTTGTTGGCGTCAACACGTGTATTTTACTCAGAAAGGAGCTGTTAACGACCGTTTTAAGCTGCATTTGTTGGCGCTAACCTGTGTATTTTACTCTGAAAAGAGCTGTTAAAGACAGTTTTAAACTGACTGTTTCTAGCTGAGTTTGTGGGCGCTAACACGTGTATTTGACTCTGAAAAGAGCTGTTAATGACTGTTGGACTGTTTCTAGCTGCGTTTGTTGCCGCCAACACGTGTATTTGACTCTGAAAAGAGCTGTGTTGATGGACTGTGTTTCGCTGCAGTTCATCAGCACCCTGGTCGATGCAACATGTGTGTTGTACTTTGAAAAAATGCACTTCACTCTGTTGACCGCTAAAACTAGCTGGGCACGGCTGACTCGCGAAGTGCGGGTAGAATTTCGCAGCATAAGCTGATTGATCTGTTGCACTGTGGCATGCTGGAGACTGCCAAGTCGGAGACAACCAGGTGAAGTAGACATTGTTCAAGATGAGACAACTGGTTACATTTCTGATGCTGTGTTCACGCCAAACGCAGTAGATTACATACAAAGTCTATGCACAGACACTATGAGACTGGAGTGACGCGAATTGGCGATTCAAGCGAATGAACAGGTCCCTTTAGTACAGCGTAATAAAGACGTGCTTAAAATGTCCCTCGTTTTTATAATTAAATAGTTTACCCTTGTGGAGACATACTATTAGTCCATGCATCATGTCTTTCTAATGTTGGCTTACTATGGTATTACTAATGTTGGCAGTCAGCTGTTTCTGATAATGAAACTAATTTAATTGTTTTTGTCATGAAGGATGCAGGCTGTAAGAGTGAAGTACAGAGATCGTCAGAAGTACATTTGTTATGAGGGGCAACTAACCTTCAAATCATTTTTGGATTGTGGTGAGTGAAAAATATTGCACACACTAACCTGTGGAACAATACACTTGGGATGTTACTCTATGTTTTGCATAACTGAAAGTCTTTTCCCTGGAATAGCAAAGGTCTGCATGGAACACTAAGTCAGTTTTGGGATTACAATGTTCAAGTGAAGATGGCCTTCTGATTTCTGTCTGTTATGTTTTTCTGCAAATACACAACCGATTCATCACTAAGCTTGTGCCTTGGTATTTTGTCTTCACAGTTGCCAAGAAATTTGACCTGCCAACCTTGGACTTAAAAGTCTATGATGAATCAAAGACCGAAATTGATGAGGAGGTGTTTGAGTTTCTACTAAAGAAACAAGACATTGGTGTACTGGAGATTTGTCTACCCCAAGACTCAAATCTTGAGGGTTAGTTACTTATTAGCTTATAACTTCATATTTATCTGTATGGCTTGGTCAATCTAACATGTTTTGAATATGCAAGACAATTTAATATATCTGAGTTGGGGTTTTTTAAAATCTTATTTAGATATTTTGAAATCATCTCTGCTCACCCTTTCCACCATTTGTGGAACTGTTGTGGGCATGATACAATGTGAAATATTTGCATTCCTCTAATAATGGATGTGTGCACTTATATTGTCTTATAGTCACATTGTTAATCACATTAGTTAATATGATTTCTAGATTCTTTGAGCTCCCCTTCATGCTCCTCCTTTGCAAGCTTCAGTGGAGACAATGAGAGGGACTCGGACGACACCACTATATTCCAGCATAGTCCTGCTACAAGACAAAGAGATGAGGGAAGTCATCTAGCTCAGGTAAGCTCTGCAGTTTCCCTTGCATCCTTTCTGAAGGTTTAAAAAAAATGCCAAGGTTGAATGGTAAATGGCTGAATAACTGAAGTTGTAAAATGATGGCCATTCTGTTTGATAATACTTGATGTCATTATTGTTTTAAACGTTTCATTGTGTTCATTTTTGTTCTTCCCACTTAGATGATTGAAGACATCCTGAAGAACAAACCTGGAGGAGAGAGGATCATGAATGAGTATGCCCGAACAAAAAGCCTAACGGATGCCAGAAGACGTGATATGGTCAAGATATTGGTCGCACATATGACAAGTGAACATGGGTATGTTGTCATGTTATTATTACATACCTGCACTCCTAATACACATGTGTGTCTTGAATTGACACAGTACAACACCCCTCTTTTAGCAGGTGGAATTTACACATCAATACTTTTGATTGGAGCACATATAGTAAAGTCTGTGTGTTTGTGTGTAGGACAAGTCCTTCAAGGCGCGTTAAAGAGGACTACGCAAGGGGCATCACTACCTTGTACCCATACCTGGCCGATCCTAGGAGCAAGTTTGGCTCAGTAAGTACATTAAACCGTCTAACCTATTTACTTTTCACTTGCTTGGAATGTAAATATTTCAACTGCTGTTTTACAGATGGGTAGTGTTTTTATTTCAAATAAAGATCTGTAAACATTACTGCATGGCAACAAGGGCTGTCACTTTTTGAACATTTGTTTGAATGTAATTAACATTCAAACTGTAATGACTCATTTGAATAAAAAATGTACAGTCTATATCCACAGCTGACTGTTTAACGTAGTTTACTTTGTCACCCAACAGAGGGCGCTCTAACGTATTGCATGTCATTTCATATTTGTTCGAGTGTTAGTTTTGGAAAAGGTGACAGCCCTAATGGCCACCATCTCTGCCTTCCCCCGTAAGTTGAACTCTGGCGGTGTTAAAGCTCAGTTTACTTTCGCACCGCAAGGGTTAGCCCATTAACAAGACACAACACTAACCGTGTAATACAATAACCTCTGTTTTTCAAAATAACTGTCATTAGAATGAAAGGCCTCATCACAATACTAGGAAATATGATAGTTTTTGGGGAAAGATTAAACTATTTCAACTTGTTCAATCAAACTGAATAACCCTTTTTACTTTAGGAGCATTATTACAATGCAGAAGATGGGAGTGGGTATCTGGCATGGAGACTGAAATTTGTTCAGAAGGAAGCATCGGAGGGAAAAAAGAAGACCTGCAGTCAGTCACAAACACTGTGTGAAGTCTAATTCATAATGCATGATGAGGGAATAATCATATAATATATATATATATATATATATATATATATATATATATATATATCCTATTTTTCTTCTGGAGACGTAAGTGCCTGCATGGCCATCCTTGCAGAGTTTTCCAAGCCTTATTTATTATATCTTAGGACACAATATCATATACTAACCCAGTAATTGATAAAAGTGCCACCACTATTACAGGTGGTCCAAAAGCAGAAAGAGACTCATTCAGAGTGGAAAACGGGCTAACCACAGAGAGCCTGTGCTGCGAGGCCATTGCGCTTATGAAGCATACAGCTGATGAAGCAACTGTGAAGGAGAAGATGAAGCAGATCTGTACCTATCGCCAAGACATGGTTCATGACCCAGTGAAGTCCTCTGAACTATTCACAGCGTTTCCAAGATTCCTGGACATGGCAGGACTGGTATGTGAACATTCTACTGCCACTGTCATGACAATATTATTTCTGTTCTACAATAGCCTGGGTAGGGTTGTAAGATCTGTCATGACCATGGTGCTACACCATAATGTTTACTGTTCTGTTTTGACCAATTCTATCTTGTCTGCAGATTGACCAAGACTTTGGTCTGATGTTTGGGGATGCTGCTACTACAAAGTTCCTGGAGAGGTGGCCTACTATCTACAAACAGAAAGTCCTCGAACAAAGCCGTGGCCTCACACAGACAGCCGATCTTCAAGACCTGGTTCAAAATGCTGAATGCACAACAGACGTGGAAAATGGTATGCTAAAAGTTAAGGATCATAGTTATGGAAGAGAGAATAGTTTTTGAATGAAAAATGGATTGACTGTTCGCTTGTAGTAAATGCTTGTTTATGAATTTTTACTTCCAGGATGGGACAGTGACATGTCATCCATTTTGGTTCTTGTCCACCTTCTACCACCATCACCACATGGCCGCAAGAGACCAGGAAAACTCTCAGCCAGACAAGCCAGTGACCGTCTTGTGAAATTCATTAAGGTGAGGTTACAGTTCAATTAAACTGGAAAAAACGTCACTGTTCTGTCCCCTTTTCTAAACCTTTCAATCCTCTTTTTAAGATTATGGTCAATTAAGACATTTCCTTAAACTGACTAATTTTATAGCTGACTAATTCATTATTTTTTCTGTCACAGACTGGGATGAGCATCCAGGGGCATCTGGACGGCATCGTGGAAAGCCTTCAACCATACCTGCTAGCTGTGGGGACCCAGAAGAGTCTGATTCACAAATACTTCATTGTGATTGACAAGCATGCAATACCTTGTAAGTCACCAGACACACTTGCCTGTTTTGATGAGCTTTTCAAAGCTCATTTTGTCTTCGGTACTTCGTACAACCAGGATCTGGTAAATATGTACAACTTCTTGCAAACCACGATCTTTGAAATCGATGTTGATACCACTAAGGTGAATCCAAGGGTTGCAGAGTTGAGGGCTCGGATGCTGCATTGAGTTGATACGAAGATGTTTTGTTTTATTTGCAAAATCCCCCAGGCAAACACCAATTCCCTGACAAAACACTTGAAGTTGATCCACGGACTTTGTTCAGGAAAGACCCTTCGTCTTAAATGTGGTCAGGCTGGTTGTTCACTAGTTTATGGCACTTTTTCTGGGTTTCGAAAGCATCTAAATAAAGCACATGAACCTTGTTCTGATCCTGGTGAAGGCCCATCTACATCTGAAGATTTAGCAGCAAGTAATTTTGATGACTTGCCAGCAAGAAGTTCACCTTCTGACTCAGTCCTTCTCAAAAGGAGTCTTGTAGACAGCTGCGCTGCAACAGTAGCCGAAATTAAAGTGGCAGGCGTAAGTGAAACAACTGTTAACTCTTTGGTAATTTGGATGGAAGAGATTGTTGACGATATCCATAATCAAGCAAAAGAATCTGTGAAGAAGTATATCTTTACAGGAGCCTATCAAAAGCGACATTGAGAGCAAAATTGATCAGTGTTTCGAAAAAATGGAAAATCCCTATGGTGTATGAAATTCTGAGACTAAAAGAAGGCAGTATTTTACAGAGAAGTGGGGAAGGGTAGACTTAGTTGAATATGTTCTTGGTACAAGATTTGATAACCTACGCAATCGCACCACTGGAACTTATGATCAGGTTGTTGTCAAAATCCACCATGTAGTTCTGAAAGATGAGAGGTTATTGTTTGTTACATTTGGCCTGCAAACAGTGTGTCTTGATGAGCATTTTAATGCATATAAAGTTGTGTGCACAAAAGACGGACCTCATGTAGTTGATGTGAAAGATTTTCTGTTATAAAGCATTTGATGTACAAATGTCATACAGGTGTGATGACGCAAGTTTGTTTATTGTGCCATACGATGTCATAGTGAAAAGGCCAAAGTGTTCCAAAGGTCCAAAATGTATTCTGTAAAATATGTATGGATACATTGCACATTTGTAATACAAAATAATAAATTGTGCTTTGGTAAATACTGATATCTGATTTATTTAACTTGTTGGGTTTAATGATATCCTTCCAGAGTAAGTTCTCACAGGTTTTAATCATAATTTAGTTCTCTATGGAGTGTAATTTAGTTCTATATGGAGTGTAATTTAGTTCTATATGGAGTGTAATTTAGTTCTATATGGAGTGTAATTTAGTTCTATATGGAGTGGAATTTAGTTCTATATAGAGTGGAATATAGTTCTATATGGAGTGGAATTTAGTTCTATATGGAGTGGAATATAGTTCTATATGGAGTGGAATTTAGTTCTATATGGAGTGGAATATAGTTCTATATGGAGTGGAATATAGTTCTAAGTTGAGTAAAATGGCAGTAGAGTTGTTTTCATTTTATGCTACATAGAGTAAATTATCATCATCTAGAGTTAAATACAAACACTGAATAGAGTAAAAAATACTCTGAATCATTAACTCTGAGGCAAGAGTAGATTTTACTCTATATAGACTGGGACCAAATGTTGTATTTTATTGAGTAAAATTGTATTCAATTTGAGTAAAATTTACTCAGACAAATTTACTGTGTAGGGACATCTTATCAATTTCAGCAAACATCCCAGTATGATTTAATGCAAAAAAATGTAAGTATCAAACACGCATTATTACTTGGCAGTTAAATATTTAACATGTATTCCAACACGAAAACAATCAGTAAATAACACTTATATAATATAATATAACATGTTGATTTATTGAGATGTCCTATGGACCTTGTTATAGGAGGTAAAGATCAGGAGAAGTAAACATGAAGTGTAATTATGAATACTGATGTTAAATTAAGCTATGATGAGTTTTGACTGTTAATTTAACATCTCTATTACATGTTGATGCCTCCATGACCAAGTTAAGCAGATGAGACTGAGGACAACTATGTAGAATAAAAGATGTTCACTTTGCCTAATATGTAGCTTGACAGAGTTCTCCATGTGTGTCCTGGTGTTCTCATGTTTCCTTACCTCCTCATCCCTCACTCCCTACCCTGGTGTTCTCATGTTTCCTTACCTCCTCATCCCTCACTCCCTACCCTGGTGTTCTCATGTTTCATTACCTCTTCATCCCTCACTCCCTACCCTGGTGTTCTCATGTTTCCTTACCTCCTCATCCCTCACTCCCTACCCTGGTGTTCTCATGTTTCCTTACCTCCTCATCCCTCACTCCTGTAACTGTCCATGCTGGATCCGTCCCCGTTGTTTTAAAAAGCTAAATAAATTATTAGCATGACGTCATGCAGCTAGCCAAACCTGTCTGGTGTACAGCTAGTAGTGAAGCTTCGCATGTACTGCTTCCCTTTCCCGCGAGTCTGCTGTCTGATTGTGAGGTCAAGCTGATCTGATATCAGCTCTTTGGCTGCAGAATCTCCTCAAAGTTCTCCTCTCAAACGGGTCTTGGAGGAGGAGTGCTCACCTGCAGAGACTTCTCCTGACGAGAACGCGCAGCGAGGGGGGCCTGATCGTTCTGGCCCCACGCTGAATCTATTTGAGGGCGCTGATTGGCTAAATTGTATGTCACTCATTTATATCTTGAATCAGCAATTGGCTAAACTGCTTCATAGCCCCGTCTCTTTTGGGCCAAAACGATCAGGCCCCCCAAGCTGCGGTTCTCAGAGTGTCGTGCACACAGGCAGAGAGCACACAGGCAGAGAGGACGAGCAGGAAAAGCATATATTTTGCGCAGATATCATATTTTACACACATTACTGGGTACATTCCATAGTTCAAAAACACAAATATTGACAATTTATATAATTTATGATTATTATAATATATATTTTTTTTGTGTGGCTCATGGTGGGGCCATGCCCCATGGCCCTCTATTGACCAGCCGCCACTGCACCCAATGCATTCACGATAACCAAGTCAAACTAGGATTACAATGTACAGAGAAAAACCCTACAGGACTAGATCCGGACAGGACTTTCCGCTTTGACATGATTTTAATCAGTCTGAAGTTGCTTTCGCGTTGCCTGTGAAGTCTGCTGATTGTGCACACGTCTCTTCAGTTGCATGCCCTTATAAGGAGCTGGCGGGGCGTTTCTGTATGCAAATCCAGGTGCACGCGATTTAAGAATCCTCATTGACCTACTCCTTAAATATGTTTATGTAGACTTTGATTAAAAACGTATCTGATCTGGTGACTGTTAAGGACACAACATCCCTTTTCATATTCATCAAATCATTTAGGCACCCATCGTGTTTGTGGATGTTGGCATTGTCATCGGGATAGAAAATCATTGGACAAATCTCATCACGAAGAACATCTGCTCACGATAAAATGTTGCAAATGTACGTATTTGCAAACCACGTATACATTGAATTGACATGTTTTTGCATGCGGTCATAGGAAATGAAGTAGCGACAAGCAACAGGCAGAACAAGTGACGTAGTATATTTCGCGATTATTGAAGTTACGTGGTATGAAAGGTACGTTCTACAATAATAACGTGTACAACAAACATCCGGTAAGGACGGGTGGATGCTGAAACGAGCTTTTTTTCCAAAACCTAACCAACCTAAACCTAACCTTGTTGACATTGTGCAAACGTTATTTGAAACATATTCGGTATTTTTGGTTCAGAAATGTCAGCATTCAACCTATCCGGTTGGCACAAACATGCATTTCCAACATTGTACTGCTGTAGAGCTATTGGTTTGTTGTGTTCCTTTCCTGTAAAAGAACAAGTGAAGCCATTTCCTTTCATTTTCAGCCCCCTGAATGTATTCACAGATGACACGAAACAAGTCATAAAGGTGGGAAAGCTCAATGATGGCACCTAGTGGGCAGGTGAGGCAGTGTTTGTAGCCACAGGGACGGTTAGCACACAAAATAGGCAGAAGAAGAACCTTGTTAAGACATTACAGTCATTTAGCAGACACTCTTATCCAAAGCAACTTACAATTCAGATTCTATCACACCGCAGGCACAGCTAAGGGAGCAATTTGGGGTTAAGTGTCTTGCTCAAGGACACATCGACATGCGTCTAGCAGAGCCGGGGATCGAACCCCCGATCCTATGATTGAAGTATGGCCTGCTCTCCACTTAGCCACGGTTGCCCACAAGAGAAGGAGACGGAGCAGGAGTGGCCAAATGATTCTTATGAAATAGTGGGAAAAAATACCGAGAGCAGATTTTAAACATAGAGTGATCAAAATCTGGATTGTGCAAATGTCTGTGCTCACAAATCCATCACTGCGTGCTATTTTTTCACTTGAAAATGGAATTAGTTTAGTGCTTGTTCAACAGATTGAATAAACCTCTATGCTTTACTCATTAGATCTGAAGCAGTGAAGAAGGAGGAGAAGATGAGTGCAGGAGTGAGGAGGTGCTGCTGGCAGTAATGCGTCTGCTGTTGTGAGCTAAATTCCTAATGAAATGCTCTCTTATTCGATAATCAGTCACATGGAGCTTCCTTCATCTGGAAACCTTTAGCAACACAAATGCACGGCGCGTCATGAAATTATCCACAGACACACACACCGCATCGGCTCTCACAGTTTCATTCACATTAGACACTTTCAGAGAGCGCCGGGGCTCAAAATGCTGTTTAACAAATCAATTTGAGAATGCTTACCTTGTAGAGCTGTATCTATTTGTGTGTGTGTGTTTGTGTGTGCGTGCGTGCGTGCGGACACTTCCCTGAGCTGATCCATTAAGGCTTTAACAAAGAGCTGTGCTCGGCCGCGCTGCTGGAAATGTGTAATTGGAAGGATAGCTAAGGGCCGACACACACACATACACTTTATTGATCCACAGAAATCAAAGCCGGAACACCAGCCTCTGCTGGGTAGGGTAGTTGAAGTCAAATATTTATCTCCCATAGTGCCTCTGGCTAACACACACAGCCGCAGCAAGGGGTTATTCTGACTTTACTCCCATTCTGTTTCTATCAGTGGCAGTTTATCAAGCAATCAATAGTCTTTTATTTTCTCATATCTTTAAATGGACGAATATCCTGAATATGATTTTTACAACAGCGGGGGACAAATGTGATGGAAAAAAAAGGGAGAGGGGAGAGTAGAAAAGGAAGGGAAGGCGGAAGGGAAGATGGAAAAGGACGAGGAGAAATAAGGAAAGGCAAGGAAGCGGACAGGGGAAGAGGGGAAAAGAGGAACTTTTCAAGGGAAGAGAAAGGAAAGAAAACTAGTTACAAAGGGGAAAAGAAAGGTTAGTAATATAAAGAGGGGAGGTGTGAAGAGGTGAAAAATAGAGTTAAGTTGTAGATGTTGGACCACCGGCAGTGGGCAGGAAGCCACCGGTTGACCAGAGTGAGATTTGCATGTTAAATGGTGTCAATCTGCATTGATTCCCACCTAAATGAAATGCAGTGGGCTTCAATAGAGCCTGTGCTTTACAAGGGCCTTCTCGCTGCTACATCCAGCCTATTGGATTCAGATTAACAGGCTCAGTATGGCCGCACACTGAGCAAGTTATCTTTAATTAAAATCACTTCCTTCTCAGGATCCACTGGACTGGATTGAACTGGACTGGACTGGGCTGAAACTGGACATGAGCTGTCTGAGCTGGGTTGGACTTGAAAGGAACCCTTGGAACTGGACTGGACTGAACCAAATTGCACGCATTTGATGCAGATATAACACAGTCCCAATGGACCATGCGCAATACCTATTGATTCATGGACTCATTGAGTCATTTGGAATACAAAATTCAAACTTGATCTGGGAAACAAGGAGGATCAAAACAAGCAAAATTAAAAATGAAGTGACAAGGTAAATTCTGTACCTAATATGGATGAGATGAAAAATGGAAAGTTACTAAGTTGACTCTATCAGCTGATGATGATTCAGTCCAAGTCTCCCAAAAATAGAGCAGGAGGAGCTTTAGTCAAATGCTGTTTACCAAGGTCACACTGTGTGGGCGAATCCACCTGCTATTTTGGTATGTGGAGCAAGGCAAAGTGACAAAGGGCTGCGTGAAGTGGAAGATATATTAGAGGGTGTGAGTAATAAATACATTTAGCCAGTCACATGGTATAATGCGTTGGGACACAACTGAGCCAATCACAGGGAGGCAACAACAGACCAACAAATCTCCAGGAAATCATGTTGCTGTCGGGGTGGTGCAGAGTAGAGCGATGTGAACACGCAGCACCTCAAACCTGCAGCTCGAGTATCTGACGCCATAAATTGTCACATCATACTGTCAAATGTGACATAGCAACGTTTAACATCAAGAATAAAACGTGAAGCATCACTTTTGGAAAGAAGGCAATGACACACAGGATTAATGAGCTCTGGTTGTTTTGGATTTAATATTCAAACTGGAGCCACAAACCACCAGGAAACAAGATTTCAATCACTTTGCCGTTTATTTTGCCAGGACATGATTGTGAGGTGATTGTATTTGATTCCCACGGTTCTACATAAAAGAATGAAAAGGGAATACAACATTTAATATGTTCTAATAATAAAGTCAGCCTTTAAATCATAACAAACTAATTAAATCGTATATAATCCACTAATTATCTAAACTACATCATAATATGGATCAAAGAAATAAAGTACTACTTACATTGAAATCATTCCAAAAGACACATGGAAACAGAACAAACACTCATTCAGTCCATTTACCATTTTATCATCCATTCAGAGCGAACAGTAAAGGCTCAAATTCGAGCATAGACTAAAATATCCAGCTATTATCCCAACACAGTTTATTTATAACAATACTGATCAAAGTTAATAATATTACAAACCAACAAACTATGATACAATTGCAAGAATACTACCTAAAACAACAAACAATCACGTGGTGAGGGTGTGTGTGTGTGTGTGTGTGCGTGTGTGTGTGTGTGGGATAAGCGAGAAAAAAAGGAAGATGGCGGGCATAATCTTGTAAGTGATCACGCCACGGGACGCAAGACTTACCAATGGCGGAGGAGAAAGAAGAGGATCAAGACGACGGTAATCTCGTATGTGATTACACTGCGCGAAACTCTAAAAATGGCGGCGGAGCCACGATTATATAACGGAGCAATAAGGCACTCAATAGAGGCCTCACTTACACGCCACATGCATCTGAGATAAGCGTAACAGCACAGCCTATATGTGTGTATGAGTACGTGTACATGTGTTTGGGTTAGTTTACAATAAGGAGAAGAACACTCAAAACAAAGTAGATCCTTACCAACGCAGTAAAATAAAGCAACTGTTACTTTATCACACAGAAACCCAACTGGCAAACTCAGAATCGGCAGCCGCGGCACTGGGACTTTAACTAATAAAGTCCAGTTCACCAACTTTACTCGCGTAATCCGTGACCTTCCTTCTGCAGGTTAAAGTTGGGGAGCACATGGCAAGTCCGCTTTCGTACAGAAAAAAACAAGTTTGTGTTGTTTAATATAGTTTTAAGTTTTTGTACAACAATGCAGATATTGTATGAACACTATTAGATACTGACTGACAGCGACCTTTGGAGGTCCCTGAACCACAGTTTGGGAACCACTGACACGCCGAGCTTCAGTCTCTACTCACTTTTCCTGACGGGGAACTTTAGAAATATAATTTCTTATAAAGCAAGAAAAATATTTTACGACAGATTGTACTTTTTTAAGTATTACATCTCAGAGGTAAATATTGTACTTTTTACTTCACTACATCTCAGAGGTAAATATTGTACATTGTCCACCAAAACAGTCTATTGTTCGACCAGCGAATGTAGAACTTTTCTTAGGGTTTTCTTAAGCAACAACGTAAAAGCAACACGCGATTCATAAAAATTGTATCGCGTGGGATGGCCGAGAGTGAGTAAAGAGACTATTATAGTCTCAGTGACCGCCTGGGGTTCCTGTGGCCCTCGTCCAATGAGACACCACTGTTGAGGTGAGATTTCGGCACCTGATGGGGGTTGGCTTGATCTAAACCACTTTAGGCTTTTCAGAATCAGAACCGTTTATTGCCAAGGTATGTTGCACATAGAAGGAATTTGTCTTGGCAGGGGGTGTAATATTAAACAGTGCACAGTGCAAAAAGTAGAAACCCATCTATCCTGAAGCAAACTTCGGAGAGAAGCAGCTAGTGGTTTAATTAGTCTTTCACCGATGACTCACAAAAGGTTCTGTTAAAAGGTGAATATTTCCTACAAGCCTTTATTTAGCTAGTTACCAAAGATAACCACTTCCTGCGAGCTTGTATTTTGTAAGTGCCTTTTTATGTTTCGGGTCCTGTATTTTGAAGCCCTTCTGGTGAAACCGGAAGCTGATACAAATCTCGTCTGAGAGTAGTAACTTGACTTCACATTAAAAAGTTACGATAATTTAAAGTGTGCACTGAAGCACCCAGCTGGAATGGGAATGTTTTGTGTGTTTCATTGTGTTTTATAACCATATTTAGTGACATTTTTATCTTATTTAAAAGGGTGGTCAAATGTATTACTGTTGTAACTATGTGCTAATGTTGGCTTCAAGGAAATGGCTAAATTGCTATGCTGTAATGTTAAGCTAATGCTAGATTTCAGCCTTTACATGTGCTTTTTGAGAAGGATGTATGTGAGAAAATGTTTTGATTAATGCCCACATATAGTTGAATGTAGTAATGTTAGTAAGTAAGTAAGTAAAATGTATTTATAAAGCGCTTTTCACAGAAATTTGTCACAAAGTATTTAACATGAGCAGAATTACAAACATAGAAAGCACAATGTGACCATATAAGGGCCATTAATTCGGGCCCGAGCACCGACAACGTCGGGCCGCGAGATCCCTATTGAAACTGTAGGAATTATTAAGGCCCGAGCACCGACGTAGTCGGAGCGGAGGACCTATTGTTATCCTAATGTTTATTATTAGGGCCCGAGCACAGATGGAGTCTAGGTAAGATGTAAACCAGTCTAACACTATGCCAGATTTACCCACCCAATCACGTAGCCTCCTCATCAAGATGTTATGGTCTACAGCAGAGGTATTCAATTCAATTTCCAAAAGGTCCAGAACATTACAATATATCTAACTTGCACTATTTAGTGCTATATATATTGTATATATTCAAGAAATCTAGTAGTAGTAATGTCTATGTGTAGTAAACAACTGTCAAATCAAATAAAGAACATACATATCAATTATATTTTAACAATTATTATTCTCAGTTTTCAAATTGAACTGGATGGATTATAAATAATCCATAGAAATACATAAATAAATGTTGTCATTTCAAGTAAAATAATGTCTGGATTAAAGAATAAATTACAAAATAAAGTAATTCATTTGAGAAAAATCTATTTCACTGAATTGTCCTGCAGCTTTCTATTCAGGGTGAAGTGATGTCAATCAAAAAAGTCACAACATTATATTTTTCTCATCTTCTAAAAAGATAAATTAGTGAGCAGGTACTTTATCTGTGTGTTGTCACAATTCTGATCATATTGGCTCTTCGGTTTATGTTCTGTCTTCATGTCAGACGTGAGAGGGTACGTTTGCTCCAAATGAGACAAAGATTTTAAGGTGTCCGTGGGAAGAATTCGCCTTTACGAGTCGGCCCATTCTTGGTTACAGACTCTGGTCTCTCTGGCAATCTGTCTCTCACTTTGGGGAAAGTCCTGTGATTTAACTTTTGCATTACACAATATATTTGTCTTGCTCTGCAATTTCTTTCCTCGTGTCTGCCCCTTGTGTCATGGTGTGTCTACATCTCACTCGAATCAGGAAACTTGTCAGACAAGCCGTATTTGATTGGCTGAGCTGCATCACGTGATGTAATTTACTACGCATTGGTCGGCGTGTTTCCTGCACTGCTGAACAAGTGCCCTAAATGCTAGAAATGCTGCGCCGGTTAAAATAGAAACGTTCCGTCAAAATTAATAATGATCAATTATCAATCGGTTTTAGGTCCTGGGTCCGGATACAACGGCGTCTGGGTCCGGATCTGGACCGCGGCCCGCCAATTAGTGACCCCTGGTCTACAGTGTTGAATGCAGAATTGAGGTGCAGAAGTCTTAACACAGAGCAGTCACCTGCATCAGAAGACATGGTAATGTCATTTGAAACCCTCAGGAGAGCAGTTTCAGTAGAGTGTTGTTTATGAAACTTTGTGCCTCTCCAGTGCAGCAGTAAGTTGGTTGGCCACCACCTTCTCTAAGACTTTTGAAAGTAAAGGCAGTTTTGATATGGGCCTATAGTTCATGGGCAAAGCTGGATCTAGATTGGGTTTCTTTAATATCGGCTGGATAGTGGCATGCTTAAAATAGGAGGGGACAATTCCTGTAGACAATGAGTAATTGACAATAGCTGTTACAGCAGGGCCAATGATTGGCAGAACTTTCTGAAATAGAGAGGATGGTATAACATCCAGGGGGCAAGCTGATGGCTTTGTTTTCTTTGTACTCATAAGTTAATTTATGTTTTATCTGTTCCGTAGCTCTTACGGTGTTTTCTGGAGATTGGTTGTGAAGGAGAGAAAAGTAAATTAATGTTCATCAAAATAAGGCTGACGGTGGAACATGAATAATGAATAATGGGGGCGACTGTGGCTAAGTGGAGAGCAGGGCCATCCTTCAATCAGAGGGTCGGTGGTTCGATCCCCGCCTCCGCTAGTCGCCTGTCAATGTGTCCTTGCAAGACACTTGACCCCAAAACAAATTGCTCCCGTAGCTGTGCCTACGGTGTGATTGTAAGTTGCTTTGGATAAAAAGGTCTGCTCAATGAATGAAGGTCAGTAAAATCAGTACGCTTCATCATTCTCCGACATGGGTTCATTACAGACCGATTGGCACTTCGCCCTGCCCAGGCCGGGGGTGCCCGACCTGGGATCCAACCTCAGCCGGCACAGGCCGGCCCTCACTTTCATTGCACCGGGTTTGCTCATGAATATTAGTATATTTGTGAGAATATAGCACATGAATATTAAAGTCACCTACAATAATTAGTTTATCTGTTTTAAGGACTAAACTTAAGATCTTAAGAATCTACATAACTATGTCACCAGGGGACTATAATCCCATACAAGAACGCTGCAGCTCGAGTCCTCACTAAGACCAGGAGGGTGGATCACATCACCCCAGTTCTGATGTCTTTGCACTGGCTTCCTGTCCAACAAAGAATTTACTTTAAAATCCTGCTGTTGGTTTACAAAGCACTGAATGGTTTAGGGCCAAAATACATCTCTGATCTGCTGCTACCTTATGAACCATCCCGACCCCTCAGGTCGTCTGGGACCGGTCTACTTTCTGTTCCCAGAGTCAGAACTAAACATGGAGAAGCAGCGTTCAGTTTTTCTGCTCCACATATCTGGAACAAAGTCCCAGAAAGCTGCAGGGCTGCTGAGACCCTCAGCCCATTTAAATCAAGATTGAAGACTTTTCTGTTTGCTGCTGCCTTTAATTGAACCACATTCAATTAATATATTCATCAATTTCCTGCATTTCTGCATTTTACTACTGCATTTTATTTCTTACACTGTTTTTTAATGTTTTAATGAATGTTCTTAATTGTTTTTAAATCTTCTTTTATTTTGCCTTATGTTGTGATGCTTTTGATGGTTTTATGTGAAGCACTTTGATTTGCCTTGTTGTTGAAATGTACGATACAAATAAATTTGTCTTGCCTTGCCTTAATAAGAGATACTCGTGAAAAAAACAACAGTTCAAAAAAAATGTATGAAAGTGCAAATAAATTTAAATGAAAAGTGCCCCGCTGAAGAAACGTCTTGATTTATGTGTGGTCTATTATACTGTTTAGAGCAGGAGTGTCAAACTCATTTTCACTCCGGGCCACATCAGCATCACGGTCGGCCTCAAAGGGCCGGTTGTAAATGTAAGACTGTGTAAATGTAACTACTCCTAACATATTGGTAAATAACTGTCTCTGCATTTGATTATTGTTTATTCAAGTGTAAAAATATTGTACATGTAGTTATATAAATGTAAACATATATTTAAGCACATTTCTGTTATTACAACTTAAATCCTTTTAATTTAGAGTTAAGAAACCCACATTACTCTATCAAAGATCAAACTATTGAAGAAAATATCAAAGACAAATATCAAACACGAGTTATTACAATAACTTTGTTAAAAGCTTAAAATCATTTCAAGTGTGCGTTTGCACAATCCCACATGAAGTATTTCATGTGTTGTAAAGACACGTTTGAAGTAGTCTTCAATGTACTCACAATACATTTACATGTCAAGTGTACAGTAACCAGCCAAAGAGCTGCTTCTATGACTGTGTGTATCTCATCATTATGACTTTCTATCTCATAATTATGACTTTCTATCTCATAACTTCGACTTTCTATCTTATAATTTCGACTATGGGGATATTTTTATTTTTATTACTTTAAATTATTATACATTTCTTTCTTTTCTTTTTTCTTATTTAATCTGACGGATTCGCGGGCCACATAAAATGACGTGGCGGGTCCGTATGTTTGACACCCCTGGTTTAGAGCTACCTTTTGAGTTCATTCATGAGCAGCGCTTCCTGAATCAAACACTTAACCATTGGTGTAGCTGGTGTATGCTGTGGTATGGCGCATACTAATTCCTGTTGATGTGGTTAATATGTGGCGCATCACGGAGAAGACTAATTTCTGGCAGGTAATTGAAGGACTCTGTCTAATTAGAGCGTTCCTGTGATCAGAGCAAGATAATTAATGAGGAGAAATCTGGAGAAGCCATCGCAGTATCGAGACAGGGGGTGTGTGTATGTGTGTGTGGATGATTGAGTCGTACGTTGTGCCACAACACTGTTAGCTGGTGCAGGGGCAAATTCTGAGATTCTAGCTTACACACACACACAGACATAACCATACATGTCTAGTCAAGTGTTGAAAGGATGTAATGAGCAGCATCTGATTACTGCCACTAATTAACAAAACACACACACACACACACTAATATCACACAGTGTCTCTCTAATCATCATTCTGTCATTGTTACAGCTCTTGCCGCATGATCTCTGTCATTTAAAAGGTTAGGGTTCCACTAAAACTAAAGTTCCCTTCAGGGAGTGTCTCATTCACACACTGCTTTAATTAACAGTGAACACACACATACAGTGTAAATGACTGGAAAACTGCAGTCAGTTTATGATAGAAAATGGACCTGATGCACGATCCTGCTTACAGTCAACCAGCTTAACAGTGAAGAAATTGGTGTAAAAAAATAAAATTATATAAAATTCAAACATAAATGTAAAATAAAAAGGCATACTTTAAGCAATCTGCCGTCCCTCCAGGACTTGTTCACTTTAAGAACCCTGAGGCGAGCAAGAAGGATCGTAGCCGACCCCTCTCACCTGGACAATTGTTGACTGAGGCTGGCTGAGGTCCATCAGGATCAAGACCTCACGACACACGAACAGTTTCTTCCCGTCGGCAGTTGGGCTCATTAACAGAGCCCGGGACCCCCACTGACTCTGTCATCCCCAGGACAAACTCCCACCGGTCACGCCCCCGCAGCACATCCCTTCTATCACACTCGACACTTTCACACTACACTTACATCTCACTGGTTTATAGTCCTGTTATCTGTTCGTTTGTGCACTTTACTTTATTATATATTCCACTTTATTTATATTTTACTTCATCTTATATTTTCTGGAAATTTAATTTGTTTCTACTTTGCATTGTTGATTGTTGTTGATTGTTGTTAAATGTTACGCACCTGTCAAATTCCTTGTATGTTCAACATACAATGGCAATAAACGGTTCTGATTCTGATTCTGATAAAAATGGATCAAAATGACTAAATGAGATTCTGTCGCCGAGGTTAATTAAAAAACTTACTGTTTAACGTGTAAATGTTAAAATGCCAAGCAGTTACTTTCTCGCCTGGAAATATAATAAAACTAAATAAAGTGACATATTAACAGCTTTTCACCTTGCTCAAAATCTTACAAAGCAACTCTGTAAACTTTCCATTCTATCCGAAAAAAACCCTATCTTTCTCTGTAGCACTGAAAGGACATCCACACGTTGTCCTTTAAGTGTTCACTGAGTTACTCTTATTATGTGGTGAAGTCTCGCATTTTTTTTCTTTTCTTCAACCCATATGCAGATAAATTGAACTCTAGGAGCTGAAAACTATTTTTTTTTTATTCCTACAAAAAGTATAGTCACAACCACAATCACAAAAAGCACACTGAGTACATTATTAAATTGGCCATCATGTTTTATAATCATCATTCCATAACAGTGGTAATATCTATCCATCCATCCATTTTCTACCGCTTATCCGGGGTCGGGTCGGGGTGGCAGCAGGCCAAGCAGGCTGATCCAGACTTCCCTCTCCCCCGCAACATTTTCCAGCTCATTCCGGAGGATCCCAAGGCGGTCCCAGGCCAGCTGGGAGATGTAATCCCCCCAGTTGGACGTGCCCAGAAAACCTTCAGTGGGAGGTGCCCAGGAGGCACCCTGCACCCTACGGAGGAAGCTCATTTCGGCCGCTTGTAGCCGCGACCTCGTTCTTTCGGTCACGACCCAGAGTTCGTGACCATAGGTGAGGGTCGGAACATAGACCGAGTGGTAAATTGAGAGCTTTGCCTTCCGGCTCAGCTCCCTCTTCACCAAGACGGGTCCGGTGCAGCGCCTGCTTTATTGCTGCAGCCGCGCCGATCCGCCTGTCGATCTCCCGCTCCATCTTACCCTCACTCGTGTACAAGACCCCGAGATATTTGAACTCCTTCGCTTGAGGTAGGCACTCCGTCCCCACCTGGAGGGAGCAATCCACCGGTTTCGGGGAGAGCACCATGGCCTCAGATTTGGAGGTGCTATCTCTCATCTCCACCTCTTCACACTCGGCTGCAAACCGCCCCAGTGAATGCTGGATGTCACGATCCAGGGAGGCCAACAGGACCACATCATCTGCAAACAGCAGAGAGGCGATCCCGAGGCCCCCGAACCTGACGTTCTCCACCCCCCGGCTGCGCCTAGATATCCTGTCCATGAAAGTCACGAACAGGACCGAGGACAAAGGGCAGCCCTGGGGGAGACCAACACCCACCGGGAACGTGTCTGACTTACTGCCGAGAATACAAACACAGCTCCTACTGCAGTTGTACAGAGACCGGATGACCCGTTGCAACGGGTCCGGCACCCCATACTCCCGCAGCACCCCCCATAAATACCCCCGAGGGACCCGGTCGAAAACCTTCTCCAAGTCCACAAAGTACATGTAGACTGGTTGGGCAAACTCCCAGAACCCCTCCAGTAGTCTTGCGAGGGTAAAGAGCTGGTCCAACCTTCCACGGCCGGGACGGAATCCGCACTGCTCCTCTTGAATCTGAGGTTCGACAAACGGTCGGAGCCTCCTTTCCAGCGCCCCGGGAGGCTGAGTAGTGTGATACCCCGATAGTTTGAGCACACTCTCTGGTCCAACTTTTTGAAAATGGGAACCCCCACCCCGGTCTGCCAATCCATGGGCACTGATCCTGACCCCCATGCGACATTGAAGAGGCGTGTCAGCCAAGACAGCCCAACAGTGTCCAGCACCTTCAGCATCTCAGGGCTACACTACTACTACGCTACATCTCAGAGGTAAATAATGTACTTTTTACTCCACTACATCTCAGAGGTAAATACTGTACTTTTTACTCCACTACATCTCAGAGGTAAATACTCTACATTTGTCTGACAGGTTTTGTTAACTTTTCAGACAGTAGAGGCTGATACAAATACAAAGCATAATAGGGTTTTGAAATACGATTACTCAATTGTGTTTCATTTGTAAATAAACTGGTGTCAAGTTGCTCAGATTGATTTAAATTCACTCCATCATTATTTTCCATACATATGTCTCTATGCATGTGTGTATGCAAGAGCATGAGGTTGTGATCTTGGCGACGGCCCTAGAAAAAAATGTGCCTTAGCTTATGTAGGCCAAATGTACTTTACATTGAGGAATGTACACAGTGAAAACACAGTGAAAACACACATACCACAACTGCCCTTGGAATATTTGTAACACTTTCTAGAGTAGACACAAGTTTCTAGATGACAAGAGTATGAGTTAACACATTATCACTCCCAAAAACAAACAAAAAACGTTTTTGGACGGTTCAGGGACAGCTTGTCAGCTTCTGCTCTTTTAATGAAGAATGAATGAAATTACCTTTTGTGTTCACAGGAAACATGCAGTTTCCACTTACACGCATACACAGTGTCTTTTCAAAATAAGCTTCCAACGTAGGTTAACTTAGTGTTTAGATTTACTTTGCAACAAAGCTACTTTGTTTGTTATGTTAAAAACGATGTATTTTACATGGCTGGCTATCAAAGAACTGAAATCACATAACAAGAGTAACATTTACTTGACTTCACATATGAAACAAAAATGTGTCTCTTGGGTGAAAATCCTGCGATTTATCGAGTGTCAGTTGCTCTGACAGCCGTCTCATACAGACAGTAAAGGGTGCCTTAGCACTGACGAGGTGTTGGTATTTGACGAGTTGGGAGTGAGAATGGGTTGTATGAGTAATAAACAGAGTAAGGGTACATTGTGGTTCGTAATTGTGGAAAACCACCTGAACTGGATTTTGAAATGTGGAGGTTGGATGTTCCCTCAGTGAAAACGATCCACTATGTAAAGAGTATTCAAGTCTTTTCATGTGTATTTCTCCTTCAAACTACATGTAGGTTTATGTGCTTTGGTGTATTCATGTGTATGATTCTTGCAGTGTGTGAATAAATGTGTGCATGTGGGCATGCACGTGCCTGTCCTCTCTATAATAGCCACGCTGCTATCAGCCATAGCCTCTCACAGCTACTGTGGGACAACCAATTTCCTTTATCAGGATACTGATAACAGGCTTTAGCTCTGCTCTGCCGTCCCACGTACACCCCATCACACACAGAGGCCACTAAATAACTAATTAGCTTCTCTTTGGGGGTATGGTGGGGGGGTGACCCACCGCTCTGACAAAGGCATGCAGCATTTTAATGTAAAGAAATGAAATCAATAAAGGCGTGGGGCGTCGGGCAACTAGCAATCGGCCCCCTCTTAACATTAACAATTATAGTGATTAACAATGATACCCAGAGCTCATTATTCACAGGCAACGGCGAGAGAGAGAGAGAGAAAAGAGATAAGCTTGTTTATTGGAGAGGGCCCTTTTCACAAGGTGCAGTCGTTCATCATTTGGGCTGAGGGGGTTGATGGGATGCGGTGGAGGGTGTGGGGAGTTGAGGGGCACCACAATTAAAAACACACTGTGACCTTGTGGCTGGAAGGACCTACAGAGGTGGACAATTTAAACCTGGGAAAGAAACATCAGGACGGTGCAGCAGCCACTATCATCATCATCATCAAAGTATTATTAGAGTTGGTTACTGCTGTATTTACTAATACGGGCTCTCATATGCCATTATAATATAAAGCCTCTTTGCATTCTGTTGTGTTGATGTGGTGACATTATCTGTTGTCTTGTGTCTTAAAGGTACAGTGTGAAGCATTTTGGGGGATCTATTAGCAGAACTGGAAAATAGTATTCATTACTACGTTTGTTTTTTTATTGGTAAATAATCACCTGAAACAGAGTCTGCCATATTGCACTGCCGTGTTTCTTCAGCAGCCCAGAATATACAAACCAAACACTGGCTCTAGAGACAACCTTTTGTGTTTTTAACGTCACTTGAAGGCCACCGAAGTATTCTGATACATTGTTGAAACTGCGATACCGTGAGCCGCAGAGTGCAAAACAGTAGTCATGCCAGCCACTGTCTGACTTCCTTTGCTTCTAAAGTAGTGTTATTATGGTGAAGATTGCCTCTGAGCGGGGGTGACGGTGGCTAAGTGGAGAGCAAGGCAGTCCTTAAATCAGAGGATAGGCGGTTCGAACCCGCATGTCGATGTGTCCTTGAGCAAGATACTTAACCCCAAAATTGCTCCCGTATGTGCCTACGGTGTGATAGAATCGGATTTGTAAGTCGCTTTGGATAAAAGCGTCTGCTCAATGATTGTAATGTAATGAGCAAGGCGAACAGTGTTACCGGTTTTGCACACATCAGCACACGTTTCCACAGTCTTGGGAAGGGAGGAGTCAGCGGAGGGGTATTCGGGTGGATTTAATCTGGGACCACACTGCTCAATGCCACCAAATCCTGCACACTATGCCTTTAAACAGTGTCCAAGGCACTTTATTGGAGCAGCACAAAGTGACATACACTAAGATACATAAAGACAAAAATCTGGCTAAAAAACACAAAATATTGTGAATGAGCTACTGAGATTCACATTAATCTATAAAGATGATTATTTCCTCTCGCATGTCTGAATAAAGACTTAAGAATAAAGTATTCAATGTACACTTACATTTGTTTGAATGACAAAAAGCTATTACTTTAATAAACAAATGAAGTCAGCAACATTTTCCATGTCTGAAAAGAAAAGAGCAGATTCAGACTGACCACAGACTTTAAAACATTAAAGCTCCTCATTTACTTCAATGAGGTTAGTCATCAGGATATGCACTCTAAGAAAAGAAAAGCTGAGAAAACTTAAAAAAGTAAACCAGCTGCAAAGCCTTTTTGAGTATACTCAACCAAGGGTTGATGTGTTGTGTCAACCTAGGATAAGAAGTTCGCTGAAAGTGCTATCTTAAGTTTGACAAAATTAACATTGCTATTCAGACCTGCTTGTGTACTTAAGCGAATAATACTTAAAATATTGCATTTTATATTTACATCTACTCATGTACTTGAGTTAAGAATAGTTAAAATATAAAATTAGCTTAACTTGAAATTGCGTGTTCTTATAGATTGAAAACATACTGTCACGGCTCCGCTGTGACCTCAGCTTGTCTCCCCTCTGTGTGTGTGTGTGTGTGTGTGTGTGTGTGTGTGTGTATGTGTGTGTGTGTGTGGCTTGAGTGCGACTGCAATCATCCGGCACCTGGGCTCATCTCCTCACCTGACAACAATTACACCATCATCACCTTCAGCTTAAATACCCCGGCTTCCTGCAGTCTCATCACCAGATTGTTACTTCAGCTCAGAGGTAGCTACAACCTCAGCCCGTTGAGTTTAAAACTTCGTCTTAAAGCAAGTTAGCATTTTTGACGTTGTCAACTGACGTGTGTTTTCTCTCTGCCTCAGCGATTCCCGTGCCGCCGCCGCCGCACACACTGCCTCGCTGCTTCACCTGTTTGCTCCACCCGCATACCCCACCTGCATGTTTGACCGGCTCCACAGACAAGCAAAATAAAAACCCTTTTTTCACCAACTCTGCTGTCCCGGTGTCTGCGTTTGGGTCCAGAACAAACCGTCCATAACACATACATCAAAATCACTGCACATTTTTTGTTGAGAGAACCTTACTTTAAACTTAAAATGTTTTGTTACTCAATTTCACTACCCATTAGTTGAGTACACTCAAAAATATTTTGCAACGTTGCCTTCATTTTTAAACAATTAAAAAAGTAAGTTTTGTTTGAAAAAAGTCAATGCTTAAAGAAAACAAAAACATCTTTAAACAGTAAATATTAAATAAGAATTTATATTAATGTCTATCAATTTCAGGTGGCAACAATTGAATAGTAGACATCATAAGGTCAATTTCCATCCTTAAAATCTCTATTTCCAGAATACCATTTTAAATCCAATGAAAGTGACTAAAATTCTGTTGTGTATATATACTCAGTCAAAAAAAACTGAAATATGTGTCTATAAGGTGTTATGTGGCAGGAACAACAATAAATAAAAAAACATAAAATTATGAAACACCTTAAGTGCAGAACCAGCAGTGGATATTTCATGAAGAAAGTGGAGAGTATGATGGCTTTACAGATAATTATAAACTAATCATTTGGTCAAGTCAGCACCATATCAGTCACTAATGAAAATCCAGCCAAGACCATATACTTTTTAATATGGCGGGCTACTTCAGCTAATTGTTCTTTAAGGCCTGAACCCGGTCAGAGCACTGAGTACATATCTCATGTAATCGGTGTCGTACTTGCGTTTCGCTCAATTAGCATATGAACACAAACTTTGCGGGTGTTCTTCTATACTGTGAAATGACGGGTGTCTATTGGCATTACAAGGCATTGACGCCATAAAAAATCTCTGAGAATCACTTGTGTAAAGAAATGGGAAACTGTCATAACCATTACGCTTCAGTGAAACGAAAAGAAGAAGAAGAAGCTTTCTACTTTACTGTTACGTTGTCAATCCACCTAAATAGTTTAAGAAGTGTAACCTTATAGTTTTTAACAATTCGATGTATGTGATATCTGCAGAAAATTTTGACTTTGAAATTGTATTGTTACAGAATGGGAAGGAAAATAATTAACCTTAAAGAGGAGGTGCATATTATATATAGTTCTATTTCATCCTTACTGACCGCCAGAGGCAGTGCTTCACACTGGATATCTTCCTTCGCGCGCATGCGCAGGTCAAATATTTATATCAACAAAGTCACGTGTGACCTCGGATGACCCCCATCGTCTATAAGTTACGGTGTCATCCTGAGCTCAGTCCTATGGAATCCGAGTGACCAAGAACTCTGGCGGTCATCCAGGATTCATAGAACCGTAGTTACATTCGTAACTTTCGTTCTATTTCATCCTTACTGACCGCCAGAGGCAGTGCTTCACACTGGATGACTTATACCAAAAGAGTCACGAGGAAGCACAGTAACTACCTCTTATAGCTCCGGCAGAGAAAATTGGCCAAAGAACCCTCCCCAGTGGGTGAGCGTTGGCAACGTTAACTCTGTAGTGTTTGGTGAATGTGCTCGGTGATGCCCATGAGGCCGCCGCACATATATCCCCCACAGGCACACCACTCAGGCTTGCCCTCGGTGTGGAGACACTCTTGGTAGTGACCCTTCACCCCGGATGGCCGAGCGCAGCCGCTCACCTTGTATGTATAGGCAATGGCCTCCACTATCCAGTGGGACAGGTGCTGTTTTTTTTTTTTTTTTAAAAGGAGCACAGCCCTTCTTAGGCTCACCATAACTGACTATGCAGGTGGTGGCTTCCACATAAGCTCTGAGGGCCCACACTGGGCACAGCAGCCTTGACCTCTCCTCTCCCAATGGGGAGGGGGGGGGTCAACTTTGCCAGCTGGATAGGCCGGTTTATATGTGAACGTATCCACACCCTTGGGAGAAACATTGCATTAGGCCAGAAAGTGACACCCAAGCCATCTGAGTTCCACCTCAGACATGATTCTTCCACTGATAGGGCATGCAGCTCCCACATTGAGCTGAATTGACGGCAAGGAGAAAACAGTCTTGCCGATAGCCATCTCGGCTCCGCCTGTGCCAGGGGTTCAAAAGGAGACAAGCATAAGGTGTCCAGTACCAAGGGTAGGTCCCATGCCGGGGAGACCGGCCCTTATCCAGGAGGGACTGTAGAAACTCAGTACAGCAGGCACGGGGCGCTGTACTGGGACCTTGTTCTGAGCTGCACACCAGTCGGAGAACAGCTTCCACCTGTTTCTTGTACTGCAGGCAGGTAGACCGCGCACTGGCATTCAGAATAGTCAGTCAGACTGGTTCTATGCAGCCACTCAGCATCCGGTCGGGCCCTCCCGTGACCCATAGTTGAAGGCGGCAGGGATTGGAATGCCAAATCCGACCCTCTAGTTGCGACAGGAGATCCCTCCTGTCAGGGAAGAACTCTGACAAGCTTATAGCAAAATCAGAGGGAATGGTGGAAAGGCATAACAAAGATCCTCTGGCCACGTGTGAGCCAGGGCATCTTGACCCAGAGGGCTGGTCCTCTCTGTCAGGGAGACCCAGTGGGGGCAGTGGGTCGACACATCTGGATGCAGCCGCCACTCTCACGGTGGAGGCTTGTGACGGAACAGGAAAACCACAACCTGGTTCCGTTCTCCTGGTGGGTACATTGCCCACAGGCTGGTCAGGCGAGGGGCCTCCCAAGTCAGAAGGCCACGGTGATCCCCGTAGCAACTTCTGCAGATCTGGTGCCCCATTGATAGTTCATGGGAAATCACAGCAGAGGTGCTGTCCACCGGACAAGCACATGCTTTCCCTTCAAACATGGAAGGAAGTGCTCGAGCGCTAGCTCTAGAACCTGGACCTGAGGGTCTTTCAGCAGACAACTGCCCCCAGGCTGTCCTGTTCTGTCACACTGCGCCCCTGGGGCTCGGTTCCTGGGACACTGTTCGCCAGATATGCACTCCCTCCATGGGGATAGTGAATAGGCACTGTTTCGATAATATTATTGCCCTGTATCTGTGCCACTTGGCATCCAAGTGAAGGCTGTTCAGCCATCCGAAAACCCAAGGGAACGACAGTTGAGGCAGCTGTCAGTTTACCCAATAGTCGGAGAAAAGGATGTAGGGCAACCGTCTGCCCACTCGGAAGAGGGAGAGGTTGTGGGGGTTGTTGGCCACATGCTGGGGCGACAGACAGGCCCTCATAGGGCCACACTAATGAAGGCTATGCTCTGAGAACGGCTCAGGTAGCCCCTCTCCATGTTCACCTTGAGGCCCACCGGGCCACGTGAGAGAAGGCGAGCAGTGTCCTGTGGCGCCTGAAGCCGGGATGGCGCCTAGGTCAGCCAGTCGTCTAAGTACGGCAGTATGTTCACGCCCTGCGATTGCAGGGGGAAAGGACAGCAGTAACACACTGTGAACACCCATGGCGAGATGGGAGAGTCCGAATGGAAGCACCCAGGACTGAAAGTTGTGGTGATGCACCATGGGAACAGGCGTCGATAGACGTGAACCCCTCTCCCTTGGAAATCCGCTGCTGGGAGAAAGAACCCCGACAGCCGGCCTGGAGACATCTCCTGGCACCCCTGCCAGGGGGACGGGGACGTAAGTAGGGTTGTATAGGTAGCGGTCCGGCCTCTCAGCAGGACGCCGAGGCCTGTTGCGGCTACTAGGGTAAGCTGGAGGCTGAGAAACGGCCTTGTGGGGCCAAAGTGGGACCCCTAGGCCTGGGGGTGCAGGCATGCCCCTGCAAAGACCAGAGAACTGCTGCCTGGTCAGGCTAGCTCTAACAGTCCGCTGAAGCGCCTGTATAGCAGCTGACTCGAAGAGCTCACCAGGTTCCACTGGGACAGTACGGAGGGTCCTCCTACATGTCTCAGATAGGGGTGACTGCGCCAGCCAAACCTGGCGGCGAGTCTGAACCAGGGTGGACATCATACATCCACGTTCCCTCGATATGAGCGCAAACGCCTGCAATGAAGCATCACTGAGCAGAAGCGTCGAAGTAGCCCGCTGCAGAGAATCTGCGAGGGAAAGCATGAGGTGGGAGAGGGAGTTGTCGATACGGTGCACAGCGCTGCAGTGTCATAAGCCCTGGATAGCAGGTCATCTTTGACCCGACATTGGGTCGAGGGCACTTGGCATCGGGCCTCAGATTCTCCTCAGGGGAAACTGATGGACGCCATAGTCATCTAACTGGCTGGCATATGTACAAGGCCAGATTTGCCACCTCCTGCATGGTCTGATGTAAGGCGGGAGAGAGCCCTGGTGTCTCCACCATGCACGCAACTCCCTCAGATATTCCTCGGAGGGAGGAACAGAAAAGGTGGTGAGGGCGGGAAGGCGCCTGAAGAAGGCACTCACAGGTGGATGTTCCAGCTGCTGTGTATGCCAGGCGTGCAAGCGCCATACAAATGACCAGGGTAGGTTGGGCTGGATTCAGCTGCCCTGACAGGGGGAGGTAGACCTCCCGCATCAGGTGTTCCACTTCGGCCAGCCTAGCAGACCTTACTGCTCAAGGCGTGATGCCGCAGGTCCTGCCTGGGTTCTCCGAGAGGCCCTGCCTCAGAAGCTCGAGGCTAGGGCAAGAGGTCAGGGCCGTCCTCCGGCTGAAGAGGAGCTATACAGGTCCTACAGCCGGGAGAGTTTAACATGGCCGCGATTCTGGTGGAACCCTTGTCCCACTAGTTGATGCGGAATTCCAAATCAGTCCGAGCGGGAGCGCTCTGCTGAATGTTGAGAGAACAGGCAGGGGGCAGTCAGTGGCGAGTGATCCTTCGGACACTCTTCCCTTGGCCAGCCGCTGAGGATATTGGTGACCCACCAGTTAGCCTGAGCGAGAGCACTCTGCTACTGTGGAAACAGGTCAGGCAAAGTCCTTATAGTGAGAGGGGCGAGGACACTCTTCACTAAACTAGTTGCTGCAGATATTGGTGTCCCCCCAGTTAGCTTGAGCGAGAGCACTCTGCTACCGTAAAAAACGGACAAAAAAGAACACAGTCCGTACAGTGAGAGGGGAGCGAGGACACTCTCTTCACTAAGATAGTTGCTGCCGATATTGGTGTCCCACCAGTTAGCTTGAGCGAGAGCACTCTGCCACTGTGGAAACGGGTCAGGCAAAGTCCTTATAGTGAGAGGGGCGAGGACACTCTTCACTAAACTAGTTGCTGCAGATATTGGTGTCCCACCAGTTAGCTTGAGCGAGAGCACTCTGCCACTGTGGAAACAGGCCAGGCAAAGTCCTTATAGTGAGAGGGGAGCGAGGACACTCTTCACTAAGCTAGTTGCTGCAGATATTAGCGTCCCACCAGTTAGCTTGAGCGAGAGCACTCTGCTACTGTGAAAAACGGACAAAAAGAACACAGTCCTTACAGTGAGAGGGGAGCGAGGACACTCTTCACTAAGACAGCTGCTGCAGATATTGGTGTCCCACCAGTTAGCTTGAGCGAGAGCACTCTGCCACTGTGGAACAGGTCAGGAAAACAGTCATCATAGTGAGAGGGGAGCGAGGACACTCTCTTCACTGGGATAGTTGCTGCAGATATTGGTGCCCCACCAGTTATCTTGAGCGAGAGCACTCTGCTACTGTGAAAACGGACAAAAAAGACCACAGTCCTTACAGTGAGAGGGGAGCGAGGACACTCTTCACTTGGACAGTTGCTGTAACTCTTGGTGTGCTACCAGTTAGCCTGAGCGAGGGCACTCTGCTAACTGATATCCGCTACCGATATGTCCATAATGTTTACAACAATCAATGGACACAATCCGAGTATTAGCTTAGTCTAGTTAGCCGGAGCGAACTCGACAGCCGTAATGCGTAAAAACCATCAATGGGCACAACCTCAATGTTGATTTAGTATAACTAGCATTCACCGA
>NC_136638.1:332500-410000 GCF_949748355.1 Melanostigma gelatinosum
GCTCCCCCCTCAGTCCCTTGTCAACTGCCTGTATGAAATAAAAACCTGGATGTCATCAAATCTCCTCAAACTCAACACCAAGAAGACAGAGCTCATGGTTGTGGCACCCAAGGCGCTGCTCCGGAAGGTTGGTGACTTCATCCTCGAGGTTGACGGCTGCTCCATCTCCCCATCTCCTGAAGTCCGCAACCTGGGTGTCATCCTGGACTCCACCCTTTCCTTCGAGTCCCACATCAAGTCCGTCACCAAAACTGCCTTTTTCCATCTCAGGAACATTGCCAGACTCCGACCGTCACTCTCGGAGTCTGTTGCTGAAACCCTGGTCCATGCGTTTGTCACCTCCCGCTTGGACTACTGCAATGGTGTCCTGTTCGGGGTACCCAACAAAACCCTGGACAGGCTCCAGTATGTACAAAACTCTGCTGCCAGGGTTCTCACGCACACAAAGCCCTGGCAGCACATCACCCCCACCCTCATCAACCTCCACTGGCTCCCGGTCAAGTCCCGCATCTTATACAAGATCCTCCTCCTCACCTACAAGTCCCTCCATGCCCATGCCCCCCAGTACCTATCGGACCTCCTCCGCCCACATGCCCCTCCCCGGAACCTGCGGTCTTCAGACTCTGGCCTGCTTATCACCGCCCGCACCAAACTGCGAACCTTCGGGGACAGAGCTTTCAGTGTGGCAGCCCCCACCCTCTGGAACTCTCTCCCTGCGGTGATCCGCAACATCTCCACTATGGACGCCTTCAAAAGGGCCCTCAAGTCCCATCTGTTCGCCAAGGCTTTCGGCCCCTAGTTTACTTGTTTTGTTTTTCTGACTGTTTGTCTAAACTGTTTTTGTTACTCTTGTAAAGCGGCCTTGGGTCCCCTGAAAGGCGCTATATAAATTAAAGTTATTATTATTATTATTATTATATAAGCAAGACAGCTTGGAGTTGCTCAAGACATACAGTAAAGGTGCAAATAATAGCCTTGGCTTTTATTTGCTTCAATCACTGAACTCAACCAACGTATGTTTGAATTAACTGAATGATTGAATTGAGGAGAACATCATCTATCTAACGATCTGTAGCATATTGACCAAAATTACCTTAGACCTGCGCTTATTTGTCAAAAGGTGTGGCCACACCCGTAGCTTAAAAGGAACTCAGCGTCTGATTGGGGCTCAACTTTTAATTGAAGTTTTAACGATTTTACAATTTTACACACCGCAGTTCTCGTGGTAAGTTAGGCTAAACACAATTTTGATTTACTCGTTCTCTGGACACACTGCTAAAACTGATCCAGATAAGTTTCCAGTTCAAGCCTTATACCATAGATTGGTTTTAAAAAGAGATACCAAATATGTGTCGATGTGTTTGGCATATAAAGTCCTGGGTTTGTTCAGGAAAAAAAAGGTTCAGAGAAGCACTTTTTTTGTTTGAGAAAGGCCTTAGGATTCCTTTTTGTATTAGAACAACATGCCTCACATTAAACAAGTCAGTCCATGCTGTGTGCCATCTCTGTGTGGTTGGTGCTAATTAAACATGTCTTTGCATTAGCGTAAATACTAGTATGTTTTTAGGAGGAGGTTTTCACCCCCCCCCGCAGCCTCTCTCAATGTTTCTCCAGTCTTTTCATCAATCCTTCCTCCTCCCCTCTGCTTCTGTCTCCGCACTCCAGCACTATTGATGCTTAATGAGCCGTAAAATATAATTCAAAAATGATCGTTGTCTGAAAGAGATGAAGAGAGAGAAAGAGAGATGGGAAGACAAAGACAGTATAGCAGTGTTTCCATAATCACATTATCTCTTTTTCTCTTTCACCACTGAACCAGTAGCCTGAGACATTCCAACCTGCACAACCGGGTCAACACAGGTTCAGAACTGCTTTTTGAATACACAGTTTTGGCAGAAACAGTTTAAAGACTATGATGATTGCTGATGATTTTGACATTCCACTGTCAATTACAAAGAGGACATTAATGTTTGAGATTTGTGAAGGCCTTAATATAAATATAATATGCATACAATAAAATAAAATTAAATATAATACTGTGGTATATGTTTAAGATAGTGTGTGCAGGTATTAGATGTAGTATGAAACAGAGGTGTACGTATCATAAAGGTAAAGTGTAATGCTGCGTTCACACCGGTCGCGTTGATATTTTGATGCGCGTCGAGATTACATACAAAGTCTATGCACAGACGCGATGAGACTGGCGCACCGCGATTTTGCGATGGCGCGTTGGACGCCGCAAGAATCGGCAACGCGCGAGTTGAAATTTTTCAACTTTTGCGACATAATCGCGTGACGCTGTGGCGTGATAGCCTATCAGCGTTGAGTTGCTCCCCCTGTCATCACTGACTTCCTGCCGTTGTTGAATCAGGAAATAAATCCTGTAGCCGTCTGTGTTCACCCAGAGCTCTACGATACCTCATATCAATAGAGACCGGACCAAACTATGTGTATACATGTGTGTGTGTAAACCATACGGTACAAACAATGAATAGACGCTGCCGTATTTACGTCTACATGACGTTATTGAGTGCTGGTGGAGCTGCTACGATGTTAGCATAGCCTAGCACCGATCCATCAGAGCTCCATTGAGAAGACAAGTAGCCTACAAATCGGCATCATTACGTAGTTATTTCGGAGTCCCTTTTTGTCGGAGAAGACAAGTACAAATCGGCATCATTATGTAGTTATTTCGGAGTCCCTTTTTGTCGGTTTATTTTCCGTTGAATCACAGCCAAATCAGTTTATGTTGTGTTCCTACAGCTGTAGTAAACAGCGACCAGTGGCTTGCTAGACACAGTGAATACAGCTCGATACAATCCACGGAGCTCCTCTGAACAATATTATGAACCAGACATGACGGCGTTTGGCATTCCGACGTTTGAGGGACTTCCACAACACGTACAAAGCAGCAATTGTCCTTATTCCTTTCACGGTTGAAAGCGGAAAGAAATGACGGCCAGGTGAACGGCTTCCACGACGATAAACCACGGCCCCTCTCCGGCGCTACGCGATTTTGCGGCGTTTGGTGTGAACACGACCGGCGGCGCGTTGGACGCGATTTTGCAGTGCGTCAAAAAATCAACGCGACCAGTGGTATGAAGGTAAACTGTACTCAGTGTAAAAGGAAAGTTTACAAAGTATAAAAAGAAAGTGTACGTCGTATAAAGGAAAAGTGTACATAGCTTAAAAGGAAAATGTTCACAATATAAATATAAAGCTTATGTAGAATAAAAGGGAAATTGTATGTGGTATGAAAGGAAAGTATATTCGTATAAAGAAAGTGTACTTAGTGTAAAAGGAAAGTGTGTGTAGCATAAAGATATAGTTTATGTAGTATGAAAGGAAAGTGCATGTACATATAGGGTAGGGGTGTAACGGTTCACAAAACTCACGGTTGGGTTCGGTACGATACAGTGGAGCCACGGTTCGGTACGTTTCGGTACAGTAGAAAACTATAAATGCCAGAGAAATGTACTTGATTTTAAAATATATTTATTCATTACAACTAACATCATAAAGTTATTCTTTGACTTTGAACAATGATGGAACTATACCTGAGTGACCCATCTTCTGGGGTGTCTTCTTAGCAACACATAAGCATAAAAAACAAAAACTGCTCCTTAATGTTATGTAGTATTGTTACTTACATCTTGCTTACATCTTGTATTGTTACTTACATCTTGCAAAAGAGATTTTTAATCTCAATGGGACTACCTGGTAAAATAAAGGTTTAAAAAAAAAAATTCAAACGTATTGTTCGGTTCGTCATGCCTACCGAACCGTGAGCCTCGTACCGAACGGTTCAATACGAATACGCGTATTGTTACACCCCTAATATCGGGACATTTATAGTTTAACGTGTCCAAAATATTCTTTCAAAATAATATACTACGTATGATACATTTATCAGATTAAACTATTATTTTAAATTGGTTAATATATGATTGTAATTGTCATACCATTTCCAATATTTTAGACTAAAGTTAATAAATATATATATATATATATATATATATATATATATATATATATATATATATATATATATATATATATATTGATACAAGTCAACTTGTGTGGAATTAATTTAAGATGCAATTCATAGAAACTCAAGGTCTTGTTTATGTTGCATTCTTGGTTAATTCACATTTAGTAACAAATTCATGCTTGTATATAGTTTTGACATAATCATTATTAGGTCATAAAGTTAGCTAAGACATTGTAGACAGTTGATGTCATTTGGCAGCAAATCACCACAGAAACGTCATAAAGGACTTTAATGAAGCCCAAGTGAACTGATACAACAATAGTAATAAGATAGACTCAAAGTCATTCACTTTTCCCTCATATGTTATTTATATCATTAATAAAGACATTGTGAGAATATACACTGTTCATACATATAAAAAAGAAAAGAGAAAGAGAAAAAGACAGACACAGTTGTACTAATATTCTAATGTGTTCAGTGGGTTTCAATAGGCCACATTATGCAGGTTTATCCACTGATGTATTCTGCACCTTCACCTGCAGCAGTGTGACAATAGCAAGCTTTTCTCCTCCAGCACAACTCTGCAGCTCAAATTGAAAGCTGGCCTTCATGTACCAGTCAATGATCGGTGAAAGAGATCTTATTAGATCCAGTAAGACTGGAAGTCATACTTTAAATGTATTGGCTGCATGGGCTGCCCATTGTGTTATTTTGACCTATTATTGAGAATATCAAGATAACAGTGGTTGAATGGTTGAAATTAAATATTTCTACTTATTAATGCAGTTCACAGTGCTTTCCTAGATGGTATGTTGTGCTGAAAAGTCCATGCAGTCAATGGAAAGATGAGCGTGAACAAACTCTCACACACACACACATCAGAGCATACAAACAAGTCAAGCTAATATTTGAGGTTTACTTCATAAACACAGAGAAATGAGTAAAAAGAAACAATGTACATTCTTAGAGCAGTCGGAGGTTGATGTGTTTCTTGCTAGCTACAGGTAATGTGTGTGGGGACTGCCCCTTGTTGCGACAGCCCATTTTCTGATAACCCAATAGTCCAAAAAATGTCCCTTTTGTCCAACAGCAGGTTATCCCAAAAACGAACGCCTATCGTGTATTGTGAAGGTCAATTGCTCCGCAAAAGCACACTCTCCCTGCAATAAACAGAAGCATGTTGCTATTTATTATGCAGAATGATGTCTGTTATGTGTCTAGAAGGATGTCTTGTTCGTAGCGCCATGAACATCATAGCTAGGCCAACATTAGCATTCAGCAACGTCCTGGAAGTAGTAGCAGAGTAGGGGTCGGTTGTAAGGGTGCTCAGCGAGTCAGTTTAGTCCCTGCCACATACAGCCAATCATAATGTGTGACGTCATCTGTAAAGGCAGGATCTAGAGCTGATCTGGCAGGCCGAGCACATCTGGTACCTACACCTGTAAGCCATTGTTTTCCTGCTTTATTTTCTGTTGAACCCAAGAAAGTAGAAATAAGTAGCCAACTAGTGCAGACATAACCATACTAATTTTATTTATATAGCACTTTTCAAGCTTAAGCACAAGATGCTTTCCAGAAAAAAAATATTTACTGAATAAAAATGTCAAAATCTGAAACCTATGACTCCCTATATGACAAATTACTTCCCAATTTTTGGAGTCACCAGCTGCCACTGCTATGAACATTAAATTAGGTAAGACACAAAGTTTTGTTTAGACAACTTGTAGACTAACTTGTTAATAGCAATCAGCTGTGAATTAGGTGCCGATCAGATCTGTGTCTCCCGGTCTGGTTCAAATCTGACATTAATTGGTTCTGCAAGGGTCCAGGTCCCAACTTTCCAATAACAGATAGCTGGTACTACGTAGTACATTTCTGTGTCTTTTGTCGAGCACACATTTTTAGGCCTATGAAGAAGTCTTACCACAGGAGGACAGCCAGTTAATGGCTGCTCTTCCTGGTGTGCCCCCGATGGTTATATTTGGCAGACACACCAGAATGATGCGTTGCCATCATTTGCCATGTTGGACCGCTGGCTCTTCAGGTCCAGCGCAGACCAGCTGTGCAGGATAGTGGAGCACGTCTTCAACTTGAGCTTGAAGCTGGGGAGAGTACCACAGCTGTGGAAAACATCCTGCGTGGTACCAGTCCCAAAGACCCCGCAACCAAAGGACTTCAACGGCTTCACACCGGTGGCGTGAACATCCCACCTGATGAAGACGCTAGAGAGGCTGGTCCTTGTACATCCCCGCCCCCTGGTGAGCTCATCTTTGGACCCACATTGAGATTGTGAGATCTTATAAGTACCTGGGTGTTCACTTCAACAATAAACTGGACTGGACTGACCACATACACGCACTTTACAAAAAGGGTCAGAGCAGACTCTATCTGCTGAGGAGACTGAGGTCTTTTGGACCTTCTTCGACTCTGTGGTGGCATCAGCCATTTTTTGTGGAATGGTCTGCTGGGGCAGCAGCATCTCGACAGCCGACAGGAAGAGACTAAACAAACTCATCAAGAAGGCCAGCAGTGTGCTGGGGTGTCCACTGGATATGGTGGAAGTGGTGGGAGACAGGAGGATGATGGCTAAATTATCATCCCTGATGAACAACACCTCCAACCCCATGCAGGACGCCCTGGCATCTCTGTGCAGCTCCTTCAGCCACCGGCTGATTCCCCCCCGGTGTGTGAAGGAGAGGTACTGCAGGTCCTTCCTTCCTGCCACTGTCAAGCTGCACAACCAGCTGTGCTCCCAGTAGACCACTGAAAACAAAACAATCTGTGGAATATGAATACACTGTGCAATTATTCTGTCTGTATATATAATATTTTTTTGTTATAGTTATTTTAGTTGTTGTGGATTTTTTTTACTTTACTTATTGACTTATTTATAATATTTGTTGTCTTACTGTGTGTTTGCACTATCCACTATGCTGCTGTAATCCTGTAAATTTCCCCACTGCAGGACTAATTATTATTAAAGGATTATCTTATCTTAAACCCGTTCTGGATATGTTCATGAATGTTATGCTAGCAGACTTCTAAGGGACTTGTTTGAAACCATGGATGTATTTATACAAATGGCAATAGCAACCGACAATGGAGATGATGTTCAAAAAAGTTCTAAAATTGCTGATATTATTCTTTCCCGAGACACAACACCAACGTGCATAGCATGCTCATATAGCTGGAGGTGTGTCAACGGTTTAATAGACGTCTCTTTAACAAAGGTGGTCAACGGCGAAAATGCTTTTTAGGCAGCAGGGGATTTATTGTTGCAACAGCACAAGTGGCCACTGGAAAAAAGTTGGAAGCAAGGCTGTGCTATGTTACTTGTTACTGGTCTATGTTACTTTTAACAAAATAGATTTCTAATAGCTCATTAAATGTCTGAGAGTCAGCAAATGTGGACAAAGTGTAGGAAGTGACTCACACATTCTTTGTTTTGCAGGACACACAAAAACAAAAGAGTGTTGGAGTGGAAGATCTACATGCATGAGAGAGTATAACTGTACTGTACAGAACAAAAAGCTTTAGGCCTAGGAGTGTGTGTGTGTGAGTGTGTGCTTGTGCCTTCATTCACGTCATCACACATCAGTTCTTCTTTTCTACTACTGCAACCATCCGAAAAGCATAGACCTCCTTTCCTCTCTTGTCCTCTCCTGCTTCTTATTTTTCCTAGTTTCCTCTCCTCCCTGTCCTCTCTTCTATCTATCTGTCTTGGTGAAAGGCCAGCGTGAGCACAAAGGCTTGCCGTGGTAGGTAGTTATAGAGCGCCATTGTCACACAGCCTTTCACTATCTGCTTCATCTTAATAAGAGCAGTCATCATTTAGAGTCTAAGTCGCTCACAGTCTCCGTGCTTTAATTATGACGTATCGATTGTCTCGTTAAGTCTAGTTTGGCTTAATGAAATCTATTGTTACCTCTAATTCTGCCTTCCATTGTCCCTCCTCGCAGCGTTTGGTGTTTTTGATATGGACCTGGGTTCTCTTTGTGCTGTCTAATCTGACTCTGTGTGTGTTTGTGTTCTCATGTGTCTGTTTCTGTATGTTTGTGTCTTGGTTTATCTGTTTGTGTCTCTCTGTGTGTTCTTTTTTCAGTGTGCGTGTAAATCTTTGTGTGTGTGTATCGGCGTTGATGGGTCCCCGCTCTAAAACGCGCTGCTGTCACCGTTTATCTGCTGCTTCCTGATTCCCTTCCATCGACTCTCAGCCAATCAATTCACTAAATGATGCAATTATACGCCCTCCCTCTCCCCCTCCACATTTAAAGTTGAGAGGTTTATTTTGGATCAATCCAGACCACTTTGTGTGCAAATTACACAATTGCATTGCCTTCAGATTCTTTAGGCAGCCCAATTGGAGAGAGCCCTGGGTGTGAATGCCTAATGAGAGACCCTGTCCTTCAAAAAGGCTCTGTCTAACACTGGCAGAGACAATTAGAGAAGCGGCAGCAAAAGGTAATGGCCATTTCCTGTTTCTTCACAGGACTACACTCCTCCAGCTTTACACCATATTGGATTCGCAGGCAAGTTCCATTCACCAAAATCCATTGGTTCAAATGCTGCTTTAAGTTGAAACCTGGTGTCATTTTGAGCCTGTTCATTCGTCTACACTGCACAAAAGCTTTTGTAAAGGTTCTCATCATCTCTCACAAGGCCACACAGTTAGGACCATCAACATAGGTCCCAGTCTCATTGGCCATCAAAGTCAGCATATGTTCTCATGATGCACAATACAAATAGTTTTACTGTCAAGATCTCTGAACCATTGTATCCTTGAGGGTTGAGCCGTGAAGAGAAGTAGAGATATGTGAGAATCTCCAAAGAATTATTTTATTACTATAAAATGATTTGGTTTATTGTTTTGGACTGTGAAATCATTTGGAAACTTTGCCATCCAGCTTCAACTGCCTATGCACGGCCATGGAGTGGATAATGGTGGAAGTAATTGGTGGTGATTAAACATTTAAAATAAAGATGGACAAAACAGAACCTCCAATGCCACCTTTGTTAGAGACTTTTAAGGCATCATTTACACTTGTCATTTCAAGTGTTTCTCATCAGGATAAAATCCAAATAAGATTCATAACAGTTGCATTTACACATGAAAGTATAGGTGTATATATATACAGGTGTATAGGTGACATATTGTGATCAGATCGGCCAAACCACCTCCGGAAGTTGTAAGGAACGCATTAAACACAAGTGTACACAAGATTTCTTATTTACACAAGCTCAATAGGCCTTTCTCAAAGCAGAAATTTAGATTTGTCATAAAAGCACAGGTGTTACTTGTGGTGGAAATTAATGTATTTCCTTGTGAGAAATCAAAAGTATCTTAAGCTCTCTGTCTTTAAGAATTTATTACAGGATAAGATATAGAAAAATTATCTAGAGTGTACAAGTCATCAAACATGAGCCAATGAGTACTAACAGAGTAAACTAAGTACAAACAGAGTCACAGAGTACTATTCAGCAGAGGGCCAGAGTTCCTTCACCCGGTGAGAATCAAGGAAGTCTGACATCTTCCTTCGTCTTGAGAGGAGCATAAATACCCCTCAGAGAGACGTACTTCGCCCCCTCAATCAGGAGACAGCGTGTTGTCAATGTTTAGTTTGCCAGCTCATATGGACTATGGTCATTTACCTAAGATAGGAAACGCAAACGTTTTCAGTCACGCAAACACGGCTGACACAGAAGAATAGGTTGAAACTATAGAGACGTGACAGATTCAACCTAAAGAGAAGTAACAGAGTTCATTAAATTCATTTTTCTCCGACATTACAAATAACACTAATGATGGCTCTGATCCAGTGAGAGTAAGCCAGCATGCAGCTAACCATCATTAATTTGATAATTTACACTTGTGCCTTTCCTAGCATGACAAGTCAAAATGTCTTCTTTGCCTGTCATTCAGTGTGGATTTGTAGCACAAAGGCAGTAAAACTGCCTGTGCCAAAGCACACTAATTGTAATCCTGCGGGCTTAATAATAACTAGAAAATTCCTCAAGAAATTCTGACAGTGCGGCTTCTACTGCTCGAAGAAGTCGCAATATATAGCTACACATGCCGATGTTACCGGTAGTATCGTTGAGGTTCGATTGATATATCGCTTTTCTCTTTTCTGCATTTTAGATTCATACTCTTGGATTGAATCTTGTATTCGTGATGGACAGTCCACAAATGGCTCCCGTCATTTCTGTACTGGACATGTACATCTTTGTTTGAGAAGCCTTTGAAAATGATGGGAGCTAACGCTCCCATCATTTCTGTACAAGCCTCATTCTGTGTGCCGGTTTTTATCCATCCACCTCCTCGTCGTGTTTCTTTACCGCAAGCCGGTGACCGTCGTCCAGCTGGGTAGCGAGAACACGCGAGATGAGAACTAGACACAGGCACTCCGGGAGAAAAAGACTTGCGGGAGGATCTGGTCCTCCCGGAAGTCTTTTTTAGGGCGGTGATTGGCTAAATTGTAAGTCACTCATTTATTTCTTTAATCAGTGATTGTCTAAGCTGCTTATTAGACCAGTCTTCCTTGGGCCAAATCGATCTGGCCCCAGCACGTGCACGCGCAGTAGAGACGTGCTCGGGGACAGCTGAGAGGTGCACTAGCGGAGAGGACAAGCAGGGAAAACCATTTATTTTGCGCAGATATCCTATTTTACAAATATTACTGGGTATATTACATAGCTCAAAAACACAAATATTGACAATTTGTATCATTTATTAATATTATAAAAAAAATAAAATGAATAATATAATTTTAATTTAATTTTTTATGGCTCAAGGTGGGTGGGGCCAGGCCCCGTGGCCCTCTATTGGCCGGCCGCCACAAACTGCACAATCAGACAGCAGACTAGCAGGAAAGGGAAGCAGGACATGGGAAGCTTCTCCAGTAGCTGAACACCAGACAGGTTTGGCTAGCTGGATGACGTCATGCTAATAACTTATTTAGCTTTTTAAAACAACGGGGACAGATCCAGCATGGATAGTTAGGGAGTGAGAGACATGAAGCACCTGCTGAGAATGGATATATAGTTATAAATAAAGAATTATATATATATATATATAGATATATATACATATACATATATATATATATATATATATATACACATATATATATACATATATATATATATACAGCATATTATTATATGATTTATATATTATTTAGTGCTGGGCAACGATTAAAATATTATAATCGCAAGGATTAAAACTGCTGGTTTGGCAGGTCAGCGAACTGCTGACCTGCCAATATCTCTATGACCAAACTCACCTGATCCATGGTTTCACTGTGAATGTGTAGATTCTGAATCACACAGTGCATTGCTGGTAAAAGAACAAAATGTGTTTCTTCAGCCCTGCCTTTTTTTGTCTTCATATCACTTTCCCCCTGCAATGTATTTTAAACTTAAAGCATCTCTGCATAGCCGTACCTCTAACCTCTAAGCGTCTTCCTCCCCTGTGAATGACACACAGACTGACAGCTCTGCTCCAATGCTTTAAAGGAGTCATTCACCCAAATCCCTGTCTGACCCTGGCCTTTTGCTCTCTTTCTTCTGTGCTTAGTTCAGGGTCTAACACCAGTCAACTATAAAACACTCTGATCCCTGGCCATGACTAGTCCCCTGTGTGTGTGTGTGTGTGTGTGTGTGTGTGTGTGTGTGTGTGTGTGGGTGTGTGTGTGTGTGTGTGTGTGTAGGTGTGTGTGTGTCTGTGTGTGTGTCTGTGTGTGTGTGTGAGCGAACTGGACAAATCTGCCAATCTATTCCCCAGCAGCAGTCCTGAGCAGTCAAACATGGCTGGCAGTGCTGGCTGACTGGAGGGATGATGGATGGAGGCTTGGTTAGCTCTGCATCATGTACTGAACATCAAGGGTGCATATGGCAGGCAGGAACAGGTCTGCAGTTACAAAAGCACAGCAGTGGCCACCAGTAACAAACACTGGTATATGAAGAGGTATATATAAACTGGGCTTGTTCTGCCCAAATCCCAGTGTGCAGATTTAAACTGGGGTTGTTTTCTCCAAATAGGCCGCAGAATAGACTCAGATTGTAAGGGTCAGCTCCAAATAGATACACTGGGATTGTTCTGGCCAATGCTACTCAATGTTGGCATTTCATTTCATCACCATTCTATTTCATTCCTTACCGTTCACAAAGGTTTAGCAGAAATTATCTGTATAGACAATGTTAGGTGACTGACAGTTGGAGCACTGCCAAGGCTGGACATGAAACGGTCCTGAGAAAATGATAAGTAAAGAGCATAAAATATGTGGTTCATTTGATATAAGCCTGCAGACATAAAACTTCAACTTGGGCAATCTTTTTAAAAGAGGACAGCTCAAAATACAATGATCACGCATAGCAATTTGATCACTCAAACCACTTGCCGAGGTTGCCTGGGATGCATTTGAGTGCATAATTTGTGTTTTCTTTTAATTTTCTTCAGAATAGACACTGAAAGAGCATTGCTGCCTCCTGCCAGTTGAAAACAACAACAAATTAGATATTTTCAAACAGAAATGATGGACATGTTTATTTGTAAGGAGAGCGGGAAAATGAGATCCGATTCCAGGACTACCTCTGGCTGTAGTAGTCATGACGGGATGGGAGTAAAGGAGGAGGTCAGTTGAGGTAGTCTGCACAGGGAGGAGGGCAGGGTGGATGTATTTGTCAGACAAACACAGGGCATTCCCCAAGGAGACCGCTGTTTGTGTCCCGTATGAGACCAACTTATGTATTGAAGCCTATCAGACCCCACAGATTGAAAAATAACACTAAAAGGGTATCAGTGCCAAGGGCTCCGGACCAAGAGTCCATATGTGATGAGTTAGGAGTGAGAATGTGTTGGCAGTAGCACACCTACAGCAAATGGAATGCTACCTTTGTTAATTACAACAACAAAATATAAGAAATAAAATTCAGCCAGCAGTTTCAGAGACGAAAAATAGGAATCAAATAAAATGTTGTTTGTGGCTTTGCTTCTGTGTGTGTCTGTGGCTGACATTTTGCGAGGTGACTGTGCTGTTGCTGTTGTGAAAACTGCATTCCAATTTGAATCCGTAAACAGGAAGTGTAATGTTGCCATAGATTTAAGTGCTGTGGGCTACAACTTGAACATTCATTTACTTTTTTTTGTCTCAATTAAAAGTATGTTGTATTAGCAATTATCAGCTCCTGTCTTCAGTTTACCCATGGACGGGAAATCCTAAAAACATGATGAATCTCAGGTTTATCTTTTTAATAAAGTGTGTGTGTGCGTGTGTGTGTGTCATGTTTGTGTGTTCAGATTTGACAAAATGATGACTCTGAGAAGAAGGATTTGGATTTTTGTTGGATAGTGCCACCGGAAATCAGACACTAATGCTGCGTTCACACCAAACGTGTCGAAAATGTGACGCACATGTCTAGATTACATACAAAGTCTATGCACAGACGCGATGAGACTGGCGCGGCGCGAATCTGTGATGGCGCGATGAACGCAAATCTGCGTCAAACGCCAAATCGCCCCGACGCGTGAATTGAAATTTTTCAACTTCTGCGAAATATTTGCGTTACGCCCCGGCGCGATAGCCTATCAGCATTGAGTTGCTCCCCCTGTCATCAGCGACGTCCTGCCGTTGCTGAATCAGGAAATAAATACAGAGCCGCCCGTCTGTGTTCACCCAGAGCTCTACGATCAAATCGGCATCATTATGTAGTTATTTCGGAGTCCCTTTTTGTCGGTTTATTGCCGTTAAATCACAGCCAAGTCAGCCCCGCCCCCTCTCTGGCGCGTCCAGCGTGATTCGCGCGGTTCACACATGAACACAAATGGTCCCCGGCGTTTTGACCGGCGTCGCGATAGACGCGAATATGCGGCGCGATGAATTCACAACGCGTTTGGTGTGAACGCAGTATAAGGCCGAATATATACTTACTTTGAACTATGCATTCGTGTGTTGGAAACGTAAAGGAGCGTGTTTGGGTTATCAGCATCTAAGAAACTGAATTCTTGACATCAATAGAATTATTGATGTCAGTAACAATTATTCATGATTATTAATAATAACGGGGCACCACCCTGCGAACAGGGACCAATAACCAAACGATAAACTAAGTCTCATAATTAGTGTTCACTCACAATGTCAGTAGTCTGAGTACTATTACACATTCAGAGTGAAAGTGAAGGGTTAAGTTCGAGCACAGACCACATATACAGTTATTATCACAATATGCATGCACAAAGTAATCACAGACAGCTGCTCTTTGAAATATAACAGTTTATTAAGTTCTAATACTAATGATCTCGTCAACTAATATCTAAACAAACAACAACTATACATTCATGAGCACGCTATCTAAAATCAAAAGAGGGGGGTGTGTGTGTGTGTGTGTGTGTGTGTGAGCAAAAAGGGGGGGGAACGAGGGAACAGCTCAGTGACATGTGACGTAGCTGGGACGTGGTGACGTCTCTCATGCGTGAGACCCAAAATGGCGGATAGCCAACAGGAGACCCGGCGTCTACATGTGCTGGTAGCTGTTCCGCACGTAGCTAGATTAGCTCAAAGCTATATGTGTGTGCGAGTTAGTAGAAGGGAAAGGAACAAAACAAAATGAAATAAAACAAGCGATTACGATCCTCTGCGCCGCGCGGGAGTACGGAAGATTGCTCTCTCAGCCAGGGGAGAGAACAGCGACTCTTTGTCTCAGCCGGCGGTTCTGACCTCCTGATCTGATGAGAAGCCACTTCGACCTCACTGCGGCTGTTTCAACACAGATCACAGTAGCATGGAATGCACGCTACTTCTACGATCTCAGCGATCGTTAGTGTCAGCGAATATTAAGCATACACCACGTTATAAAAATGAACAGTACTTTAAGCACACAAAACAAGATAAAATAAACACAAATGAACTCTCTCTAGCTCTGCCCAGACTCTATTTTGCCTTACGGTACGATGCAATCGTGGCGATTGAGGAGAGTTCTTCTGAGCTTCGGTGGGCTCAGGCTGCGGGCCACGGGAGGTATGCTCTCGGTGGGAGAGAATCGCTGTCGTCTGGAGAAGGGACTTTCGTGTCCTTATGGCCGACGAGACGCTTGGTGGAGAGTGGAGGGTGGAAGTTCTCTGTCTCTCTTTCTGAAGGAGTCTTGCTTCTTCACTTCTGCAGGAATAAATGGGTTCACTTCGTGGATGCGAACAAAGATAAAATAGACAGTTTGGTGAATTCGGCCAGCGAATATAAACTGTGAAACCTAGGATTTTGGTTAAAAGGAGGAACGTTGCTGCGTGCCTCCTGTTACCCCGGAGGGGTTGGTGGAAAAAGCATTGAGGTGGGGGCTGCAGGGAGTTTTGTAGAACAGTTGCTGAACTACAGGGGTCCTGGGGTGTCTTGGCTCTCGGCCAATGAGATTGCAGCGGTGCATTCAGGTGACTTCAGGAACGCAGGTTTTTTGGGGGGGGGGGAGAAAATTCACACCCTAATGTGAAATTCCTTCAGAGGAGGTTTGCTCTCATCAAACCACAATCAGGATGAAACCTTTGCTTGCAAAAGGGAAGGCCTGACTCTCTTTGTTCTACAGCACATGTTGAAGCCATATGGTCAGACCCCAACACGTGTGTGCATGACGGAGACTTACATCCTCCGTCCGTTTGTAGCATTGGTTGTGTTCGTCCTCAGAAATGAATGCAAGGATATCTCCAGTAAGTGTTTTAAAGTTCCTTGAACTGTAACAGTCATTGTTAATGTTGAATACAATAAAAATCAAGACACTTCTGTTTGGACTTTCTTTTGGCTGTATTCTGTCACTTCATCCACACCTCTCCCCTCTCATTCTCTTTTCTCAGAGGCAGCTTCCATAGACAGCAGAAACGCCCTTGAATAAAGAGAGTGAAGTGGAGGAGAGGTGGGTTAAATGTAAAGTGTTGATGAGAAAGGAGAAGACAGAGAGATTGACATACTGTACAAAGAAAAAGAACTAGGAGAAAAGGGATGGACAGAGATAGGAGGAGAGAGAGATGGGGGGGGGGTCTATGCAAAGCCCAAAGCCATCTCTGAGTTGGGGGAGGAGGGGGAGGAGGAGGAGGAGGCCCAGTAAATCAGCCAGCCTCTTGTCAACACCTCCCAACAGCTCCCCCCCAGGGGCTTCTGAAGCCACTGAGCTGAGAATAACAAATGGCCGTCATTGGCCAGGCAAAAAGCTGTGATTATAATTATCACATCCCACACTGACCTTGCATAAACCTTAATCCTTCTCCAATGGAGCATTTAAATAGGCTGCCAACGGCGACAGAGATGAGGAGCGAGGGAGGGAGGGCAGAGGAGGGAGGTGGTGCGGGAAGGCAGGAGGAGGAATGTGGGGTGAAGGGGAAAGGGAGGCCAACACAAAATGTGAAGACGACGAAGTGGGAAGGAAAAAGAGCTGCGGGGGTAGAGGAAGAGAGAAGCGAGTCGTGGAGAGGAAGAAGAGGTGAAATCGAGAAAGCGTGAGGATGAGAAAGATGCAGGCGAAGCAGGGAGGGCACAGAGAGTGCAGTGAGTGTCGTGGTTCAGCTGCACACCTGGAGGTTCAGCAGTCCAACACGAGGAGTAATGAGGAGGTGAGACTGCAAGTCAGTGCACAGGAGAGGAGAGAGCACACAAAAAACACTGTGGGATGTAGAGGGACTCCATACAACTGTATCAAGGGGCGACACTGCAGGTGAATAGGGTGAAAATGTAATCGATATCACCATGAAACTTTCCCAGTTGATTACTTGACAATAATATTTTGTAGTTTTCTGAAATTTTTTACATTTAAATATTCAAATGAGGCATTATATTTTTAAATATTTGCTAAGTTGCATACATTTCCAGAGCACCAATTTGAACATAAAACCAGGTTCAAAATTCTTGTATTATTTAGTTGACTTATTAGGAAAATTCAACAATTAATTAGCAGTTCATAAATCTGAAAAAACTGCCAACAGCCACAAAAAACAATTTTGCCATGTTTTTATGAATTAAAATATTGATATTTAAATGCAATATCTACAATCTTTGGTGAGAGAGAGAGTTTGTGCGTGTGCGTGTGTGTGTGTGTGTGTGTAGGGGGAGAAGCGAGAAAAATACTGCAAAATCCTTGACGATAGCAATGAAGCGGGAAAGTTTGGTGGATGTTGATGCTACTAAAGTTGAGTGAATTTGCAAAAAATTGTTTGAAAGTGGGAATTTTATTGAAAATAAATAAATAAACTAATCATAACTCATTCATTTAGAATGAATTAATGAAAGAGGCGATAACCAGACAAAGTTGGACACTTTTCCCACATTATGTTGAAAATAAACTCTAATGACACAGGAGGAGTTCACCTCGGAGGTTTACCAAGAATGTCTAATTGCCAAGCTGGGCCTTTTGATGAAAGATATCATTGTTTTTAGCAGAAGCAATAATTTATCTCTGAAATCTTCAGTATTGCTATAATATTTAGTGATAAATATGCATATAATCACATGATCACTGCTTATAATAAGAAAGTACCATACTTTCCGGACTATAGAGCGCACCGGTATATAGGCCGCACCAGCTGATTTTTAAAAGAAAAAAGAATGTGTACATAGATAAGCCGCACTGGTCTATAAGCCGCAGGTGTCCCCGTTGAACAGCAAGATGCTTTCAACAGTACTAAAGTTGTCTTCTTCTATGAACATCATAACATGTTGCTAGCTTCTAAGCTAATTTTAACATTACGGCCAATGGGGAAATGCTAACCATGATTAGCATTAGCGAATATATAATATATCTTTGTACATCTTTTCATGCAGACATACTTGCATTACAGACTAAGGTCTCTCACGGCTACCAAACGAAAAGCAATGAGGAAATAACTGTTGTTGCTCATAGCTCTGAATAGCTGTTGTGCTAGCAGCAACTGGCCAAGCCAGTTAGCCGTAAATGCTATTCAGAGCTATGAGCAGAGAAAATCAGCTTTTTATCAAGTCTGCCAGTGGATCCTAACAGCGCAGAACAGTGTGAAAGAATCCACCTTCACCAACGGGTTCTGAAAGGCTGGGATACTATGAGATTAAGGGGATAGCGCAATGAGAGAGGTAGGTCAAAGGTACTTCATCCATATTGTAGCGACCCTGTCAGTAACAGCTGGTAGCAGAGGGGTTGCTGGTAGCAACTGTTCTGTGTCGGGAGCTAGTAAATGTTGTGTTAGACCGGAACCGGAAGTTGCGGTTGTTGTGGCGGAGAAAAGCTACGAAAAAATCCGTATATAAAGCGCACCGGACTATAAGCCGACGCCTCAAAGCGTGGGGTAAAAGGTAGCGGCTTATAGTCCGAAAAGTATGGCACATCAAAGTACGTCAAGACAACAGCTGAATAGCCTATGTTAGTATCCGAGAGGTGAAATGAATTGAGTTGATAGATGCTTGGTTACAATAGTTGCCCGACAGATGTTGGAATAAAACTGTATCAACTGAATGTGCTTGACCTCTATGGGAAGTAATGTGATGTTGGTGGAAACAGGAAGTTTACAAAAGAAGATAAACAGAAAAAATGGTGTCGTACCTGACTCAAACCAATCCAACAAATGTGTTTAATCAATGCACAAAGTTTTTCAATGTAGAACTCGCAATTATTATAAAAAATACTGACGACATCACGTCAGTGTTGTAGCTACAGTATGGCCATTCCGTTCTTGTGCTTTGATGCACAAACCAATTATGGTAAAGATACTATTTTCGAGAATTTGGACCATTGTTTCTACTGATGATACCGACATTGTTATGTGCAAGATAATTGCAGTAATCTGGAAATGTGATGACATCAAGTCATAGAAATGAAAGTTGTAATGAATTAGAATTATACTTGTAAAAAAACACAGCATATTTATTCTGATCTCTCTGTATTTGGACGTAAGGTGCCTACATAAGGCTAATCTTCCTGTGTTTCCATTGATTATCCATGCACCAGCTGTACATTGCTTCTATTACTTCAAAATAAACTGCCCTACACACACAGGCACAACAGCATGTCTGTATTACATCCGTCCGTTAGGAAGGTGTAGTTTTCAAAACACACACCTGTAGTTCTATTTGGTAGTGCACCATTGTGTATTTTTTAAAAGAAGTGGAGACGAAGTTTGATGAATGAAAGATTGACAGAACAGCATCTATAGTACAGCCATAATGCTGTCTCTCTCTTTTTGTCTGGGTGGGTGCACGTAAGACAGAGCAAACCTCAGGGAGGTCAGAGGTCAAGTGGTTTGACTCTGAGGTCAATTGAGTGGCGCTGCCCTCCCTCCAATAACATTTTACACACACTCACATGGACACACAGAGGCACACCACCTAAATAGGATATGAAGAGCTGAAAATGTGTTGAAAATGCTCCTCGAAACATTCTGCTCTGTGTGTCTGTGTGTGATGAAAAGGTGTCACCAGATCACAATCTGGTGACACCTTTTATTCACCATTTTACAACAGCATTAACAACCACAATATTTGCTAGCACATTATTTTAACCTCATCCACATTCATAAGCCGTATATAAATGTTTAATAATTACTTTATAACACACTATAATGTGGTAGATGTAGGTGAGTCATTTTAAAGTGTTTGTTTTAATGTTAAACATCCAGTTGTCATATAACATGTGTTATATATTTTGCAGTATTTATTGGGTTAATTAATTATTTTTATAAATAAAGTACTTATTATAATTCCATTTATTAATTGAAATACTTTTTTTTTTTTATTCATGAATAAAAACCTCTCCATGACAACTGAGCAAACTCTATGCACTGATGAAGGCAATGAGATGTGTTTGAAAGCTTCAAAGAAATCTAGTGAGGGCACCTTGAGTTACGATTTTCGTTGTCAAAGAATTAGACCAGGAATTAACCACAAGCTCAACCTGCGTATAAACAGTTCATAAATGCTTCATAAAACTATAATTATATATGATAAAACATGATGTGCCAATCCACAGATTTTAAACAGGAAGTTCAGTTTACTTCAGTTCCACTATAAGGAGTGAAAACAGTATCATGTGAGCTTCGTCAGGTCTGATGTCATCAGGGTTATCTTGGTTTGAGACCAAACAAACTGGAGGTGTGGAGTCCTAAAGAACTAGGCAGGCGTATCTGATGAAAGATGAGTTGCATTATGGGAGGTGTAGATCCAGTGTTTTTGAGTTTGACCCATAGTTTGCTTTATTTACACAGCATGGTTCGGCTCGACTCAACTCACTTTTGGTACCAGGTCCATTTCACTATTTCTCTTTCTACTGCAGATAGTTCAACCTAAGTGTTAGCAGAATTCCCAGCTGATTGCTATAGCGACACCCTGTGAATTTCCCGACATCATCTTCAACGGCACACTTGCTAAAGTGAATTGTATGGAGTAGTGAGTGTATGGGATAGTTTGCGTCGTGTACGGTGCAGGTATTGGGTCGTTTTTGGCATAGTGTTTCAACTAGTGTGTCATAAACATTGTATTAACCTTCAATAAACAGCATCCAGTCAATTTCCTCCTCTAATTGATAAATGATGTATTATAAAACAATACAATAAATTAAGATCCTAATTTCACTGCAACAGTTGTTTGGTTTTATTTTGTAACACAGGTGCATGCCAGCCACTGTCAAACTTAAAAAAGGAGAAAACCATACATTATTGTGTTGGAGTGTCATTTAACATTCTCAACATTTTGTTTATATACGACTTATTAATGCTAAATAGTGAAGGTTAGATTAGAGTGTTATACAATATTTATGATGATTATAAATTTGTGATTCAGTGCTCATTTAATTTCTTAGATATTATTATTATGATTTTTTTAACGATTCTTTTTATTGATATTATTGATAGCAGCAGTAATACAGATATCTTCATTAGTGGTCATGGCAGTGTGTTGTAAAGAGATAAGTCATTTTAAAAGGTGTATGTTTATTGAATAGATTCAATGGTAGAAACAATAAAATTGATTTATTGTTGTTATTCAATATACTGTAAGAGGGGAATTACAATCACAGATAGGCCTGGATTGAATTAACTAACTGCTTGTTTTGCTTTACATTACATTACACCATGCTTACGAACACGTACACACACACACACACACACACACAAGTACACAATGGACATGCTGCATTCTATGAGTGTATACAGTACTTGCACGTAAACATGCACACATTGTTCTTTCCACACGGACACACAAACACTCACACAGATATGAGTGTTGTGGACACAGCGCAGGCCACCAGTGCTGTGCTCCTAATCCATAAATCATAATGTTTCAGCAAAAGCAGAATTTCATTTCCCTGCCGGCATCTTATCAGGCTGAGGAGGGACATACAGCCCATCACCGTGCTCATTTATTATCTCTGTGAATAGGCTTTGGCAGGGATAGGGCTATAACCTGGCGAGAGCAGGCATGGGACTGGATTAGACTATTAACCGGAATAGCATATCAGGGCTAAGTCTATTACCTAAAGCACCAGTATCATGCTCCCCTCTAGATATTCACTATCCTGATCCAGCCATGGCTATGCTGGGAAGTCCCTTTAATTTGTTCCATTATTATCTACAGTGTTCTCTCTCTCTGTATTGATTTGCACAGTTCAGTGAATTGTCCCCGCAAAGCAACGCTGGCCCTGACCTGAAGTTTCGCCTTGTTAAAACGCTACAGTATCGGCTTGTCAGGCTTCACCACACTGGCTCATTACTACATACCAGTACCTGCTGCGAACAGCCACATCACCCATGTAGGGAGGTATCCTGGTGCCCTGCAGTTTAGAAACACTAGTGGCTAGGAAATCATAAGCATGAAAGATGACATATATCACAGGGCTGGATCAAGGGCCCTGGGCAGAATCTTAAAGAAAACAACTTCGTTAGGTTTAAGCAATAAAACATCTTGGGTACATTAAAGCAATAAAACAACTTGCTTAGGTTCATGGTTTGGGTTAGAATAATTATGTTTATGATGTAGTTATGTTACATATGCAAAATGAGTTAAGCATGTTACAGTTGATAATTCGTTTTTCGTTTTTGGGACATTTCAATTCACTTGACAACTGAATGGAAACACAGCTAGTTTGATGACGCCAGAAGGAGGCAATGACACCAGGCTTTTTACCATGCCAGCCAGTGTTGACATTCAAAACAGCCAGAACCACATCTGCCTTGAAACATACTCAGGCCATAAGCTGTGGTTTCTCTGCATAGCTGAGCTCCATCCAGCCTCCTAGATTGAAGATGACAGTAAGCAGAAACCAAAAACCTCAACAATCCAAATATACTCTTTTTGTCCTCCTTTTCATGGAAGAGTAATACAAAATAGCACAGTGAAAATTATTAATTGTTTTGCACTGAATACAGCATTGTGATTTTCCAAGGAACAGCATTGCAAACTCTTAAAATCAGCTGCAGTTGAACTAAATCAATAAAGTAACACCCCGTACATAATTGTTATTGTCATCAAATTTAACCATATGCTCGCCAAATGTGTGTTCAGCAGGTAAAATCACTACAAATAAATTCTTTAAATGGTTTAGAGATTTGCAACCCACCAGCATTGCGCTATCTGAGATGATATTTTACGCTAAAAATGAATTGTGATCGTAAACATTTGTTAATCTTTTCCAGATTACACCACCTACTGAGCTTGACATGGAAGTTAGCAGGCAGCTAATCGGACTTTTTCACAGAGCAGGACATACTTTTACCTTTTAATAATTCAATTCTTGTTTCGCTATTCTTATGTCTATGCATCTCTATTTTCCTCCAGCACACGTATAAGGTCAATTTTTAATACTTTTTATTTAATCACATACTGTCTACCTTATACCATCCTTTGACGTGAAATCCATATCATGCTGTAGGACGTGATTCAGCAGTAAAATAAATACAAATTTAACTGATTACACTCACTCTTGTTTTGTGGATTTAACACGAAAAAAGCATTAACTGCTGCTTCCTGAAAGTAATCAAAATGAAAAGAAGCTGGCTTTGCACCCAGAAGCTGAGACAGTTTAGATCGACATCTTTTAACCAAAGAGTATTTTTCAACCACAGAGAAATTGTTTGACTTTCTGGATGCTTATTTGCTTTGTTTCACAGACATCAGCAGATTGATACCATTCTCATTTCTAAAAGAAACTTGCAATGCGAGTATTACGGAAGCCCTGAGAGGCAAGTTAGAAAGGTCACCCATTTTCTAAGTCTAATCTACTCTGTGTTCTCTCCTGTGTTTATGCCTTAAGAACAGGTTAAAAAACGTTTGGACAGGATCATTTTTCTTGTTGTTTTTCAATGAGTTTTTTGCCTGAACTAGGGTGCTTTTATATTGTGTCATTTTGTGTTCTCCCTTTCATTTCAGAGGGGAAGTGTGATTACTTGTCTTAGCATTGGCAGCCTTGTCATGCTTTTCTTGGCAATTAACTTTTTTTACTGCTTCTCTTGAATCCGAGGTTCGGCAAACGGTCTGAGCCTCCTTTCCAGCACCCTGGCCTTCCCTGCGAGGCTGAGTAGTGTGATACCCTGATAGTTCGAGCACACTCGCAGGTCCCCATTTTTGAAAATGGGAACCACCACCCTGGTCTGCCAGTCCATGGGCACTGATCCTGACCCCAATGCGACATTGAAGAGGCATGTCAGCTAAGACAGCCCAACAGTGTCCAGCGCCTTCAGCATCTCAGGGCAGATCTGATCCACCCCCGGCGTCTTGCTACCAAGGTGCTTTTTGACTACCTTACTGGCCTCCGCCAGGGATATGGGTGAGGCCCCTCTCTAAGTCTTCAGGTGCTGCCTCCTTTCCAGGGGACATGTTGGTCGGGTTTAAGAGTTCCTCAATTCATGATGTGGGTCATTGCCCACGTGAGCCTGGGCCCAGGAGAACTATGGAGTCGGCAGGCGGCGCCCTTTCCAGGACCCCTCCCAATGACTCCAAGAAGGCCGAAGTGCATAAGCACAAACAACAGTCAGAGACTTGCTCCCCGCAGCCCGTAGGCGCATGGAGGCGACCCTCTCATTCCGGCGCTCAGCCGGGGGCTCGTGAGTATCCCCACTCCCGCCCAGCACCTCTCACCCTGGGCAACTCCAGAAAAGGACAAAGTCCAACCCCTACTAGCGCTAAACCGGAAGAATGAATGCAAATGCATTTGAGCCAGAAGGGGGGAAATGGGCAGGGCAGCATAAGGTGAATTGTAATACTCATTTGGCCACAAGAGGCTGAAGTGCGCCTCCAGCCCTTGTTCTGAATAGAAATAAAAGCATCCATGTTTTCTTCCATGTGAGTTTTAATTTGCATAACTTACTAACACACAATACATACCTTGTGTTTAAGAGTGCACGGAGAAATGAAAACTCATCTGGAAGAGGACATGAATGCTTTTGGTCCTATTTAGAAGATTAGCCTCATGTGGCTGAAAGGAGTATTTCAACAACTAAAAAATATCCTAAAATTCTCCTGTTTCGCATTCTGAAAAATCCTGAAAACAAATTTCTCATAATTTCAGAGGGAGAAAAAAAAGTTATGAAAATTGTCACCTGGCAAAACCTGTGTCACAGATGAAAAAGAAAATAATTAAGGAACTTATGACGATTATCTTGGCAAAACCTTTTCTTTCACCTGTTCTTAAGTCATAAACACAGGAGATAAAACAATATAGATCAGACTTGAAAATTGATGACCAGAATTATTTTTTGTCTGTCATTGTTTTAATCAAACTTTAAAACAATATGAACCTGGCCTTTAATACGTCCTGACTGGCATAAGGAAATATTACATGCGGACATATGAACATGGAGTTTGATAGCACTCAGATGTCTTCTTGGCCCGTGTTGAGCTAATCTGTGTTCAGGTTCTGACGGACTGACTGGCTGCTCATCAGCGTAAGAGGAGGAGACATCTGTGGTTCTGACAGCTGATTGGCTGTCAGAGGCTCCTCGGGATGCAGCCATGTGTTGGATTGGCTGCACGCCTCTCGGTCAAAGTGACATGCTAATGTCACTGAAGTAGACAGTGATAATGTCATTCCAGGTAGATAATGTGTTTGGACTAGGCTGAGGTAGTAGGACGATTGCAGCGATAATGAATCAGGACAATAGAACTGCAGTTAAAGGAGATGATCAACACTGACAACTTACTGATGAATAACTTTATTATTTTCTACTTTGATTAAACATTTTCCTCTAATTTGTCGCCTTTAATCTAACCTTTATTTAAGCAGGCAGGCATTTAAGAATAAATTCTGATTCAGAATGACAGCCCAGCTGTTAAATTACAGCTGCAGAACTGGCAGCTGTAATTATATTGTAATACTATGTAAAGGAGGTCTGGATGGAAATTACACAGTGTTCCTGAAAGTACTGGTTCATTCTGCGATTTCAATTATATCTCTCTGTGAACTGTACTCTCCAGAAGACCACCATTTTTACACATTATATAAAAGACATGCATGAATATCAAAACAATGACATCATTGGATTTGGGACAAAATATATTTTTTACAAACAAGAGCCTGAAAGATTTAAGTTGCAATGTTTTGGTAAAAGTGCTCTTGCCATGCGTCAGCATTGTAATCCCTTTCAGACCTCTTGGCGTAAATGTGATTGCAATTTTACACGTTAGTCTCACGTCTGAGTGTTTTTACTCACTCTGACCCTTTAAATTATTAGTTACACTTCATTTTGACTCTTTCCATCGTGGTCATGCTGTAAACAAACATTGATGGAAACTTGTGTTTAAAAGCCTAAAAGTTACAACTTTTACAGATGAATGAAGCCAGCAATGTCACAGTTTACATGTGTGAAGAGAGCTTTATAGGGGTAACCACCAGGTCATTTGCAGCTTCCTGGACCAATAAGTAAGCTAAATACACAATGATCCATCTACAACAGTCAAGGGAAATGATATAATACATATACTAGCACTGGGAGATATGTTATACTTTGATTCAAATTTGATTAGTCCAAGTTTTAAAATGAATCTTGCAAAATGTCATCACAGTGAAATAAAAATAAAAAGTAAAACTTTTACAATGTGCAAAAAAGATTATTTTCATTTAAAAAGAAAGAAATAATAGCAGGCTACATTATTAACTGGGATGAGTTACAACAGTCACACAGTTTACTGATATGCGCCTGATATCAATTTCTTCAATGAAATATCATCTCTAATTGAAGGCAGAGTCGACTCCTTTTTCCAGTCTGTCCCTGCCATGTCAACAGGTTCTCACCCCCAACTTGTCATATATGGACACTTGTTAAGGCCTGTTGGTGCCACTTTGTAACACAGTAGCCCTTTAGTATCATTGTTCAATGTACAGGGTAGTCCGATACACTTCAACGACTGGTAAATGTTACATTACGCAACATATGTTATGCTACTGGTTTCGATAAAATTCATGGTTTGGGTTTAAATTAAATAATAAATACTATACGTGTAAGTTAAGTACTTTACGTACACAGCGTGAGTTAAAATAAGTCTGTTTCACACAGAAAAAGTTGGTTTCACATCAGGACAAAAACAGCGGTCGCCTGGGTGAAAGTCCTGTGTTTGTTTGACCACTTCTTCCACTCTGACCTTCTGCCTATGTGGACTTTATAGCTATTTATACGACATCACCTGACTTCTTTCCTTAATCCTGTCATAATTAATATGACCAGAGGCAGCTCTGCATGTCCAAAGTTGATGCTGGGGGAGAGCATAGTTTGATAAGTAGGGCCACTGACCAAGCTGCTTTGTTTAACGAGTTGGGAGTGAGAACGGCCTGGTCGTGTAGCTGGGTAGTTAATGCTAACTAATCTGTGCCTGCAGATATCATACTGATTTCAAAATGGATTTAATTCATTTTTGGGAGATTTTTGATTTTGGCTACATTGTGCGGCCACAGGTCCTTAACAAATTAACAAATAAATGAATGAAATGAAGGCTGTAATTAACAATTACTTTATTCATTGATTAATCTCCAGATCCTTTTCATAATTGTTTTGTCTGTAAAATGTTAGAAAATAATGAAAAGTGTATGTCATAATTTACCACGGCCCACGGTTGTAGAATGTGTTTTCTTCAACCACCAATCTAAACAGTCCAACAGCATTAACCCCAAAAAGTATTTGTATTGAAAAATGAAAAGTGTCGAAAACGGTGATTATGAAAGTAGTTACCGATTGATTTTGTGTCGATCAACTGATTGTTTTAACTTAAGCTACATTAAATGACACAGTTCCATTCAGCAAAATGTAGGTATAGCCAACCTAATGGAGAGTACTGTTTTACTGTTTTTAATAAAACCTACTGTATATAGTAAACACAATGACACACACACACACACACACACACACACACACACACATCTACAGTGCTAAAAAAACATCATGGCCTTAGAGCTGATATGGACATGAGATTAGAGTAAAGCTATAGCTGCTTCTATAATAGCTCCTACTGTATTATACAACTGTCCAGTGGAAACCTTGCAGCTTCACTGCGAGTGTGTTCTGCTCTGAATTCTCTTATATGCTGATTCAGTTCAACAACGACTAGCTTTTCCTCACAATGCGAGGGAGGGTGTTTGTGATAGGACCCAGAGGTTGTAACGATAGGCCACAGCAACCAGCCGCTTCCATTGAGATGCATATCTGGGCTAATTAATTCTCATGTTTAAGGGAATTAAACATTTTTCTGGAGAAAAGAGCACGCTGGTGGGAGGCGCTTTAATGTGGAGCCCAGATAAAAGGAGGAGTGTGTTTTCTCCGTGACAGACATACATTTATTCACATTTCCCCAGCCAATTTAATTTCAATGTAAAATGAGGAGAAGAGGTTAGGCAACGCAGAGAGAAAAGTTAGCTAATAGAAAACAATGGCCGGTGTTTTATTCTTCAGAGCTATTCTGCCGCTGTCAGCGCTCTCGCTCCGCAGCCGCACAATGCATAGAGACAAAGCGAGAGAGCAGAGGGGCCAAGTGCCTCTTCTAAAACACACAACAGCTTATTAACCCCAACATGCACACACACGCACACACGCAGAGCGCAGCGGCGGGCTGCAAAGCGATATCAGCCAGTAATATATTGAGGTTATATTCAGGTTGTAATGCTGTTATTAAAGCAACAAGCTCAGGCTGAATAGAGAGAAAATCCTATTAAAATAATTATAGAGGGCTGGTATATCAGTGTGTGTGTCTGCGTGCGTGCGTGTGTGCGTGCGTGTGTGTTAAGAAAAGTAGAGAGAGACAGAGTAGCCTACCTGCACTGCATTTGTTTGCATACAATATAAATCTGCGTGTGTGTGTGTGTGTGTGTCCGTCCGTGTGTGTCCTTGGCTTACTAATGTGTAGTAATTGACTCTGCTAATAGTGATTGCCAGCTAATTCTATTGCTGCTTTTCGTCAGCCTCCGGCTTAATGAGAATGTATTGCTGCTACATTTGCTGCTATTTTAAGAAATAATTATCCCCACATGTAATTATGCAGTTACATTGTTACAAAAATAATGATCCCACCGAGGACAACTTCAAACGAAAATGATTAAACTCACACCTTTCTTTTTTGTAAAGAAATATTTTTATTTCATCATTGAAAGTAATGTCTTCAAATCCTAGAAACTAGTGTCAATCCTTGTGCCAAGTTCATTCAGTTAATAAGTAGAGTCAATAAGTCATAACACTGTGATTTTTACAGAATGGGTATTTTAATGTTTACTCATTTAATCTGATAACATTATTAATGTTTGTTTATTCACTGGCCCCTGGCCTCCTGTTATTTTGCACTGCATTGTATATTTAATTTTTAGTGTTCACTGTCCATCTCTCCATACTTTCCGCCTCATACCCTTTCTGTATGGGGTCAGATCAGTCTCAATAATCGCAAATGCACACAGAGACTCACAAATATATTCCAATGCACACATGAATAAATTCCGATTTATATAAATGTAAAAAAAAATCACAAATATATTTCTGCATTTGTAAGTATTTCTGTGTGGATTTTTTCTATTTGTTTGTGGATTTGTATGTATTTGCTTGTGGATCCCACTACATTTCTTTGTGGATCGCTACACATTTATTTGTGGCTTTTTGAGACTCCCCTGACTTCGCTGGATTCGCAAATGCGTTTTTTCAACGTTCTCTTTTTCAACCAATCACATGAGCGCAGCTCCCCCCTCCCCACGAGGCTGCTAGCGTTAGAGTTGCGCAGTTTGCGGAGGTGACAGGGCAAGCCTTTATTTAGCCTTTATTTGTCGTTATTTGACATTATGTGACAATACATTAAGGTCCTTGAAGGTATGACTGTTGGTAGTTGTAATTGGTTTCGTAAAAAAAGGCCGAATTGTAATAGTATGGCTACTCGTTTTCATTAGCAAGCTAATGTAGGCTAACATCAGTTGGTACTTGTTGCCATGGCAACGATACACACTTTCATGCAGACTGAAGGAATGCAAATTGTAAACATGGATAATGTCCATTGTACTGTTTAGAATGACAGCAACCCATATAACCTATTGATTTGGATATATACAGAGAACGTTGAAAATACACACATATGTATGTATATATAGGTATGTATCTATATAAATATATTTATATGTATGTATATATTTACACAATTTGTATACAACTTTTTTTCTCTGTCCTGTCTGTCTCAACAGGACAGTAGTTTGGGGAAGGCAGTAGGCTAAGAAGAACCTGATCACATGTTTTTTTTACGAAACTAATTTTACTAAACTAATTACAACTACCAACAGTCAAGGACCTTAATGTATTGTCACATAATGTCAAATAACGACAAATAAAGACTAAACTATCGCGGAATCCGCACCAAAACGGTGGCAGCTTGCAACAGGAAGTGCCTTTGAGCTTGCCCTGTCGCCTTCGCAAATTGCGCAACTCTAACGCTAGCAGCCTCGTGGGGAGGGGAGGGGGGAGCTGCGCTCATGTGATTGGTTGAAAAAGACAACGTTGAAAAAACGCATTTGCGAATCCAGCGAAGTCAGGGGAGTCTCAAAAAGCCACGAATAAATGCGTAGCGATCCACAAAGAAATGCAGTGGGAGCCACAAGCAAATACATACAAATCCACAAACAAATCCACACAGAAATACTTACAAATGCAGAAATATATTTGTAATTTATTTTTCTACTGAATTGTTCTGTGTACATTTGTGAATCTTTCTGTGTGCATTTGTGATTATTGAGACTGATCTGACCCCATATTTCTGTCGCTCTCACCTTTACTCATTAGTTCCTGCTGAAGACACTACATTAACTCTTCAGCTTACAAATATGTCGTTTCATTTTTTTACATATTCAGTAATATAGTATGTTTGACATGTCAATTTAATTCAATTACTGCAGTGTAATTCAATTGAATTAATGCAGATTAATTACATGTAATTAATGTAGTGCGACCTCTTGAAAAAAGCACTGCCTACTGTGTCCGACCGGCTATTGCTACAACTGAGCATCTTTAAAGCTGTGTAATGATCGATATTTACTTTTTATAAATTCATATTTAAGAATTTTGAGTTTGTTATTTCCCCCTGTTGAATGAAGTCCAACAGTCACTCTTTTAGCTCTGTTTTGTGGTCTCCACCAACTCCTGAGGGAAATATCTCTTTAGGTGCTAAATGCTCCGCTATGTTCATTAGCTCGTCTCTTGCTGTGTCTGTCCAGCCCCTAGCATCCTTTACTGTCTGTATGAGACACAGGGCTTTCAAGTAACAACAGTGGCATCATTATAAGACGCTCAGAGAAAATGTTCTGAGAGTGTGATGACGTACGACTGTGGCTCAGAGCAGGGTTGTCTTTTAATCAGTCCATGTTGAGCCATGTTGGGCAAAACACTTCACCCCAAATTGCTCCCACATGCTGTTCCTGCGGTGTATGAAAGGGTACAAATGATTGCACAGTCCTGATGGGAAGGCACATGGTAGCCTCTGCCATCAGTGTATGACTGGGTGGGAATGGGTTAATGATGACATGTACTGTTAAAGCGCTTTGAGTGGTCGGAAGACTAGAAAAGAGCTATACAAGTAGAGTCCATTTACCATTTTACCATTTCATCATTGTCATCATCATCAGAGCGTTGATGTTTGTAAATGATGATGGACATTTTTGTATGACAACTGAAAACGTATAATAATATTGGATTATAATGAATGCCATTCTTATTGTTCTTAATGGTCTTTGTTTTGTTTTTTCACTGAACGTCTTTTTATTGTTTCATTTCATTATCAATTTGTCCTTGTTTAATAAATGTGCTGCATTTTTATTTATTTATCGTAAAGCACTTTGAGCTTCATCTTTTTGCTTAAGTGCCCCTGCAACAATACACTGAAACCTTTTATCAAATAAACATCTCAGTATATATATATATCTGTATATATGATTGATATTTTTGGGGCTATTGCAGTTTATGGCCCCATATGAGCCTTTACCTAATATTAGAATATTCCTCTGCTCGTATGTGACGGTCTTGTAGTTGTGTTCAGTCAGCTCTGCTGTAATGAAAAGATTTCTGGGGTGTTTTCTTTTCTTCGCTTTAGCCAAGCATTCTGAGACTTTCTGAGAAAATTGTTCTGTTCAATTTTCCCTGCCTGTTGGGTGTGTGTGTGTGTGTGTGTGTGTGTGTGTGTGAGTGTGTGTGTTTGGTTTCAGTGTGCAGATGAAGTAGCAAAGAGGAGACAAATGTGTATATTTTAGCAGCTGAAATTCTGTGTGTCAAGTGTGTGTGCGTTTGTGTGTGCACGCTGATAGACATCAGGAAGCTAGATAGCTGAAGGCATTAAGGGAGGAGAGGAGAGGAGGACATTAATCTGAAGAAAATTAAAATCTGAAGCGGTGCGTTTAGGATGGAAAGCGACCGCCACTTCTGATAAGAAGTGGTTAAGGAGAGCACAGATTTAGATAAATGGGCAGGAGAGACAGAGGAGAGGAGGAAAGACAGAAGGGAAGGAGAAGAGGAGGTACGAGTGGTGAAGAAAAGTAGATTGTGAGAATAGTTCAGGGGAGAATGAGAGAGGGAAGAATGAAAGGAAGAAGAGGAGGAGGAACGTTTGTGGAAACATAAGGAAAGAAGGGATCGAAATGGAAAAACAATGGATAAAAGGGAAGAATGAAGGAAGGACTGAGAGGAGAAGAGAGAAGAGAGGAGGCTGTCCAACAAAATGTCCCAGACCTGAGTGGGCTGCTAATATGGCCTCAGTGTGTGTGTGTGTGTGTGTGTGTGTGTGTGTGTGCGTGTGTGCGCGTGTGCGTGTGTCTGTGCTATGCAGCACATGTAGATAGCAGTGGCTCTGTGGTCTTGAGCATCAATAACATCGGGTTATCTGAAGTATGGTCTGGTCACACACACACACACACAGTGAGTGATAGCGGTGCCACAGAGGTGGCTGTCTGAGGTTAGCAAAGCTGTGCTTAACAGAATGTTGTAGATTTAAGACTGTGGCCAGTAGACAAGATGTGGAGCAGATTTAGCTGCGCCTGCAGCGTCCGCTGCCCACAGACTCACTACACAACCTTTTACATCGAGGAAACCTGACTTTGTTTCTACTATGTACATTTTTAAGTATCATTTATTGTTTAATTTTATCATTTTGGACACACATTTTTAACATGACCAGTAGCTTGTGGTGGCTAATGTTAGCTAATTTTTGCAAGCTTTAAACCGATACTTGTGACCCTGTTATTACATTTTACATTCATCATTAACCCATAATCGTAACTTATGCCTACAGTGGGTTCGGGAAAAGTTACATGGTCTCGCTTTAACAGTAATAACCTGAAGAGAAAAAAATGACACCATGAATTAAATGTAATTAATATACTTCAGCTATGGTTGCACTCAAAACATCATGCCAGGCCCTACATTAATCCACATAGTTTCTGTCAAAGACCAACCCGAGCCCAAACCACAGCATCAGTTTTGCACATGGGCATGAACCTGGAATTACACTGTAAAAAAAGTTATTATTACAAGCTAATGTTAATGTTGGGATCTATCAGGAGCGTGTTTGGTTGTGATTGTTTATGAAGTGATAGTTACAGTTCTCAATCCTACGATTTAAAGAAGAGAATGAAATACGCCATGAAATACGGAAATTGCTTTCCTATCACCAGTGGTGTATAAAGTACTCAAAAGCCATACTTGAGTAAAAGTAAAGATACCTTACTGGAAAACTACTCAAATAAAAGTAAAAAGTCACCTATTAGAATACTACTTGAGTAAAAGTCTTAAAGTATCTGATAAGTACTTTTGTACTTAAGTACAATAAATATCAATTTATCAATACAATAAGTATCAAAAGTAATTTTCTGATATTAAATGTACATCATAACCTGTTCATTGAAAGTAAAAGTACAAGTAAATGCTGTTAATAAAAAAACAAAGGGTCAGAATTTTGAGAATTATGAAGTTTATTCTTTTAAGTGCTGTGGCACCATGACCAAGGACATGGAGCTGTGTTGACAATAATTGGGTTGGCTGTGATCCATTCAGGAGCAACAATGTTCAACATAACATATTGTACATAAGTTTACTTTTGCATCTACTATGAACTTATCATCATAATTCTCCGAAAAGCACATATGACACTATAAAGGAGTTGTAACAGTGCGTTTATAAGTATGCTCATTCCGACTAGAGCAGCGGTTCCCAAACTTTTTAGGCCACGCACCCCCTTCTACATCCAGACCGGGTTCACGCACCCCCAATCCCCCCCCCCCCCCACACACACACCTTTAAAAAAAAAAAAGCAACAGAGCCGCATAAAAATCGGACTAATGAGAGAACAGTTTGCTCGCGCGTGGCGTTTGTTTACAAGAGAAAAAACACAAAAAACTCTTCCTGCACCATGCCTTCGAAAAGGTAACGGACGTACACCAGACGATTGGCCAGATTGGCCACATCTGTAGACTCGTCTACTTGCAGAGAGTAAAACTGACTCTTCTTCACGCGACCGATTAATGTAGCCAGGATGTCTTCGGACAAAGCATCGATGCGCGCGACACAGTGTTGTTGGACGCGGGATCACGTCCAACTTGTTCGCTTCTCTCTCTCCAATCATATATTCCACCATCTCTTTCACATTTTTTTCCCTCTCCACCACCGCCTCTCCTTCTCCCTATTACGCAGTCAGAATACTACCACAACACGCCGCCTGTCTCCGGCAGAAATGCGCTCATACACACACGCACCTCCCCAGCAACGAGGCACATCACCCGGTCACAATACCTCCAGAATGTCCCCGGGTGAAATCCGGGACTTGGTTTTATGGTTCCGAGTGGCGGCGCTCACCCGTTGACACCGGGACGCGAGGTCTCCAGCCGCCCCCGCCACGAGGCACCCGATCGTCAGGTCTGTCAGCCCTCGGAACAGGCCGCGGGGCAACAACTCGTGGGTGGCGGGGCAGAGGCGAGGCAGATCACAGAAAAATAATAAAGACGAGAGTACAGCAAAGATATGTTGATGAGAAACGTATTTGTAATATGTCAAACACAAACGTAATCAGGGAGAAAATACGTTTGTGGTCAAACGTAATTGAGAATGCATTTTAGTTTTGGGGGAACGTAATTTTTAGGAGACGGGACTGCACCGCCATTACATTTTTCCTCTCGGGCACCCCCTAGAGGCAGCTTGCGCACCCCCAGGGGTGCGCGCACCCCACTTTGGGAATCCCTGGACTAGAGGATGTAGAGGGCAAATGCATAATATTATGTTCAGCAAAACATATCCACTTGATGCATCAGGTCAGTGTTTAGAGAAAGGAGTTGGTTTTCAAAATTGCGAGAATTCCGTCTCGCTCTTCTTGGGCTGAAGACTAGTCCTGCGATGCTAAATAGCCTTTCACAGGCCGCTGAGGCAGGTAGAGGTGTGTTCAGCGTCACAGACAGCTTGCGCACAGCTGCGAAGGATTTCCCTAATGCTAATGCTAATGCTAACGCTAATGCTGCGCTCTCTCGATCAATCCTATGGTGTGGTGGCTAGCTACAGCTAACGTTATCCAACTAGTGCTGCACAACTGTCAACACTTCCTCAGCTCACTAACTCGCTAGCGATCCACGGGTGTTGGTCTTCGTCACCACCGTCGTTTGTTGCGGGAGTAGCAGGTGCTTCCATTTCTGCTTCCATCATGAAATCAGTCATCGTAGAGTGGAATTATACTCATAGTCGCCCGCTAGCTTATAGCATGTAGCATCCTGGGCATCACTGGGAATCACAACACCGCGGCTTTGAGAGCACTTGTTTGCAATTGTGCATTAACGTGACTAACCAATGATTTAACTTGCAAGGTAGGACCACTGATTCATCAAACCTGCTTGCTTGCAGTCTGTGTTCCACCACAGTCCCCGACGCTGCTCTCAGGATTCATTTTTTTTCTAAAGATAGATTTGATTTTGTAGCGAGTAACGAAGGTTTCAGAGGAAATGTATCGGAGTAAAAGTATCAGTTTTCTTTGCAAAATGTAGTGAAGTAAAAGTAAAAGTAAACAGAAATATAAGTAGTAAAGTAAAGTACAGATACCCAAAAAAACTACTTAAGTACAGTAACGAAGTATTTCTACTTCGTTACTATACACCACTGCCTATCACCCAGCCGGTGAACCGAGGTTCGACCCGCCGTGGTTCTGGTCTTTTAAAGTGATAAGATCAAAATTTCCAACTCCACTGGTCTAGTGCAACATGGTTACAGCAGTAGAAAATGCACAGTATAACTGGACTCAGCGATCCGCGATGCCAACACAACAACACGTTATAACACAGTAACAAACAAGCTAAGGAATAAAAACACTCTATGACCTCATCATGCCAGACACCAAATGAACTCTTAATATGAGATGATTTCCTTGTAGTCAGTTCAGTCCTGCGAATTATTTGGTTAACTCGCTGCGTGTCTTCAGTGTTGCGCAATAAGCCTCTGTCTCGCAGAGAGGGAGCTCTTCGGCAAAAAAAGGGAATTTTCTTCCTATGGCCGGCAGTGTATACATTGATGATGTGAGAACAGGTCGTAGAAGTTATCCGTTCTCTCCTCCAGGATCCCAAAACAAAAAAAACACTGTCTGTGTTCATCCAGCAAAATTGAGACTTATGACCTCGGATTTCTTAAGAAGCAAATGTTTTCCTAGAGAGAGAGACACCGAGAGACATCAGACGGGAATGGCAGTTTTGAAGCTTACGCTGTGGAATGAATAAACGCGGGTCCTCTGGTCATAAATCCGGCGACCCACCGCGACCGACCATTGAGGTGCCAGCATTAAGTTTCGGCTAACTCTAGGTGTGGCTCATTCCTTGGGCCCTGGGCGTCTTATCAACCCAGATCAGGCTGAAGGGCTGAGGGCCCTTTCTGTGTTCATAGCCACATATTGACATCCCAACATCAACTTATATCTTTTCAGTGTGGTAACAGACATTTGTGACACGATCTCCACCTTCTCCGACCAAATGTTCAGAACATATCACAGACTATTATGTCTGCATGAAAATAGAATAATAAAAACGGGAAATTGCCACAAAACCAACCTGTTTAAAGCACGAGGGAATTTCAAGAAAAGACACCCAATGTCAAGAAACAAGCTCTTATCCGTGCACCAGCTTAAGATGATCAGCCTGTCTAGCATCATTAGAGAGAATAAGTGAGAGTGTTAAGATATTATTTTCTTCATTTTTGCAATACCTAACAGTATTTTTCTGTATGCGATAATATTGTGTCAAAATGTATTTTATTTTATGTTGTGTTAAAGGTTACAAGGTTCATTTATAGTCATTGTAGGACAGGGTTGAGCAAGGAAATGCAGTTTGTTGTCGCATTAAGAAAAACAGAAAGAAGCTGATCTGAAGCCTGGTGCTATGGCAGCTGATACTTCTCTAACCCTTGCCAGAAGACAGCAGGGTGCCCAGGCTGTGGCTGGGGTGGGTATCTTTGCTGGCACCTCTCTCAATATTACTGATGCTCGGTAGTATTTCATCTTTTTCACAGCTGTATTAAAATTCCAGTCTTGTGTTGCCTTTGTGCTTACAGAGTGCTGGTACATGAATGGCCACCAACAATAGACCTGAGCATCGACTCTTCAGCTGTCCGACACCTATTTAATGTTCAATGTTCTGACCACTTTATTCAGTACGAAAAGCCCCCATAATGGATTGTGGGATCAGTCAGGTACTCTTAATATGTGTTTGTCAGGTGGACTGACAACTCTAGACCACACACGCACAAACAGACACGCACACACATACGCACACTGTCAGGCAGTCAGTGGCCAGTCAATCACTCAGAACAAAGCTTTGAAGCCCGGAGTCAAGCTTGGTAGACCATGTGAAAGAGTGATCGTTTGTGTGTGTGTGTGTGTGTGTGTGTGGGGGTGTGTGTGTGTGTGGGGTGTGTGTGTTGGGTGTGTGTGTGCGTGTGTGTGTGTGTGTCAGAGTGATGGCTGCAGTTGTAGCAGAATAATGAACAGAGGGCCTGCTCTGAGCCAACCAGCCACTATGGGTTGAAAGTGTTCTATTATGTCTTGTCTTTCTGTCACTCCAGCCAGTTTTGTTGCGTAAGTAAGCCGTAAACCTATGTTGGAAGTATTTTTTTTCTACCGGAAAACAAATACTTTTTTAAATACAAACCTGCCATTTGTCCTTTTATGAAAACGGTATTCACAGGAAACGTACAGTTTCTGCTCGTGCATACAGTCTCTTTTCAAAATACACTCTTCAAAAGTTTCTAGGTTTACTTACAGTATGAAACAAAACTACTTGCTTAGATTAAGGCAACAAAATATTTGTTGAGTTAGGAGTGAGAATGAGCTGTACGAAAACCCCACTAGCAAATAGCCGTGACAATACGTTGCCCCTAAGACTTTATCCCAGGTCACTGAGTAGGTCTGAAAACTGAAGCCTGTTATTAGTCGCCAGCATTTTAACAAATTTCCCCTTGCGGGATGAATAATGTATCTATCTATCCATCCATCCATCCATCCATCATGAGTGAATCAACAGGAAGTTAAATGTAGAGATGCTCCAGGACGGGCTGACAGCTGTATGCCGATGCAGGTCATATGGGATGTGAATTACAGTGTGTGGAGGTGTGTATGACTAGGTGTGTTTAGTGGCTATTTTGTGGTGTGCAGGTGATTTTCACTGATAGGGTTAAGGTTGGCTAGCTTTCCATTAGCCTGGACAGCATTCAGTCACCTTCACTTTCACCCTTCCTCAGGCCATACATTAACATTCCTCCATCTCTGCCGTGTGTGTGTGTGTGTTTATTGGTGTTTGTCTTTCTGTTATTTTGCCTGTCTGTGTACGTGCCAGACTGTGTGTGAGAATGAGTATGAGTGAGTGTTAATCTCTTCAATATTGCCTCCATGAAATTGACATTTGACAGTAATTGTGTAGCGACAGTGATCCAGTCCATCCCGTTCTCTGATTGGATGAGGATATTACACACACACACACACTATGACCGGTCACACTTCCTTAAGTTAACGGCACAAATATAACGTCGAAACAAATCCCCACAGTTGTACCCTGAATGGGAGGGATGGCTAGAGAGAGAGTGGATGGAGTTGGATGATCTGAACACCATAAAACTGGAAACAGTTTGGAAAGACACAAAGAAGAAATGATGGACGGAAGACGGGACAGTGAAAGGAGGGAACGAGAGGAAAGAAGAGCAGAATTGAAACAGGCTCATGACAGAGACGTCTAATTTCTGCTTTTTTGTAATTATATCTTATCATTTTCTAGTAAGAATATATTTTCTCACTCACTTGACTGGAAGGTAGGTAAAAGCTAAAACAGCTAGTCTGGCCCTATCCATAGGTACATGATTCCATCACATCTAAATCACACAAAGAGCATCGGACAGAAAAAGATCTGTACAAAAATGCTCATTTTTGAGGCTGGAGTCATTGCCTTGGTCACTAAAATACTGTTCGCTGTTTGTGAACAGTATTTTTGTCTTGTTTAAATTCACAACGTTAAACACCTGTTTAAAACTGCGGCTAAAAACCGGCTGTAAAACTTGAAACATAATTGAGAGTACAGTTTAGTTGTATGGGAAAGTCATTTTGTGGAAGACAGGGTTGCCTGATAATATCACGGTCAAAGAACATATGTGTAGCCTGAACATTGAACTGCTCACCGTAAACCTATGTCCATGTTATCTGTTATGTTATTTCCCCATGCCTTGTATAGACGTTCCTGCCTCGGCTCGTGACCTACGTCATACACTCAGTTATTGTGAGACTACAGACGCAGCACCAGGCACCTTCATTGAGATATCTAGAGACTTCAACCCATCACTCTGTCTGAAACTCTGCCCACCTGTTCTCTCACCCCAAGCACACTATCCTCGTATGCACCTTAGCATGAACTCGTTTATTTTTTTGTCATTTTTAGGATTTGCATCTTATTGTTAGATTTTATATTTGCACAAAACACTTTGTATTTGTGGACAACAGATGATAATGTTTTACTGATCAGAATACAATATATAACTCTGCAACTGAATGCAGGTACTATTTGGCTACATATAATAATCTGCTCGTAGGCTTTTTGGAATGTTTTGTCATTGTCTTCATTTTTGTTAGTCGTCAAATAATATTTTTCATCATAGTTTTGTTTCATGAAATTAACACTGCACTGTCCTTGCTGGTCATTATTTGAGACTCTGCCATTATATTCGTTTTTATGAAGATTTACAGTGTGTGCTTGAATAAAACATCAAGGTTTAAATTGTATTATAAAAGGCCACGTCCAGCAAACCACCAAACTGGACTCAAGAGGTTTTCACCTGACAATTAGTGTGTCTGTTCTCTCTCCCTGTCTCGCGCTCGCCGTGTTTCCTTCCACCTCTAAGCACCTTGGACAGGACCTACAGCCATTCCATCGCTGATTAAACCTAATAATTAGCTCTGTGTGTGTGTGTGTGTGATTTTTATCATAGTTTTGAGGACATCCTATTCTTCTCCAATCATCAGCCAGCTCCCTGTGGGCAGACACTAATTAAAATCAATAGTCTCCTCAGACTGACACTGAAGGTTCAGCTACAATGAAGCAATGCGACCAACAATGTACATCTTCAAATGTGACTGCTTTCACTGTGAAGGTCTCTTTGGTGAGAAAATGGGAAACACACAGTCAAGTGCATCCAGCATTGATACATAAAAGCAGCCATTTGCCATTTAAACCCAAAACCTGCTAGTTTCAGTGGTCATAAAGCCTGGTGTTGACAGTGAAGTCTCTGTTAGTGTGGGGTGAGGGGATGAGAGAGGAGGACCAGGGAAGAGGTAGAAGGTCACAGAGACTTTGTTTACCGAGAGATGTGCTCCAAGATAAACACAACAGGCAACAGTACTGAGCTACACCTCTCTACAGTGCTGCTAATAATACAGAGAATCTATAGAGAATGTACCTGCGGTGGACATTTTGAAAGACTCAATTATTAGGCAAGACCAGATGCTAACATTTCTAAATATGTATTCATAAATAGTCCTCCCACATCAGAGATGAATAACAAAAGATTAAACATAAAGGTGGTTAATCACTCTACATCAAATGTTGCCAACCTTTTGGAGACTGAGAGCTGAAGAGTAGATATATGGAGGCTACTCGTTTGATATAATCTTCCCAAATAATATACATTTGCTTGGTTTACCTTTAAAGGTGGATAAAACAAGATAGGGAGCATTTCAATTGCCTCCCAACGGCAGCTGGCCCAGGCGTCGCCATGTTGAGACATGGTGACGCCTGGGCTTGCTGCTCTTAGCTAACAGTGCTAACAGGTTAGCTAATGCTGAATTTCATTTGAACTGGGAAGTAGAAATTTCCGTGTTCCCAGTCGTTAATCTCAACTGGAAAGTACCTGAAGTCGGATTTCTGACTCTAAAGTCGGACAAACCCCACCAGCCCCAACGTTAAGATCCAGGATTGCTGTTTGCGTCAACAGTACAAGAGGTGTAGTAATATTCTGTTTCTTAGAACTTCTATCTTACTTGTGTCTCAATCATACACAGTACTGTCCAACTCACATCTATGAACATGTTGCTATGGTGTTTGTATACCACTGTGATGTGTTGTTGTCAAAATTTAAAAAAAATATGCTACATTCAGGGAAAACAGTTTTGACGGAATTCTACCGGTGACTCGTGCTTTTTTTAGAACATGCAAGCTTGGAATTTGGGCGTACAGGGCTTCCTCTAGTGGCCATTCACATTGTGACGGGAGTAAAGGACTCAGGTGACGAAAGAAGAAAGTCTGCATAGGGAGGAGATCAGGGTGAATGGATGTGTCAAACAAACTGCTTGTGTCCTGAGTGAAACCAAAAGTCTGTGTTGAATAACTTTATATTAAGCAACATATTTACAGAACATACTCAACTTCACGTATGTAACATAGTTGCGTCACATACAAGTTATGTAACAAATGTACCTGAATCAGGTTTTTAATTGCCATTTCTCTTTGATAAGAATGCAGGGATACAAATTTTCTTCAGCACCTCAATCAAGGATCCACTAAATGTAGTGGAGTTAGTTGGCACCTGTGGAATTATGTCAGAAGAGCTTCATGTCGGAACCGTCCTGTGATGGTGAACGTACTGCAAAGCCTATTTTTGCATCAACTCAATATGATAACACAAAGTAGTTATCTTAGAGTAGATACATGCTGCTCTCTCTGTTCAGCACTCCATGACTGTTTATCAGAAATTACGATTACGCATATTAGATATCCAAACCTTGCACACATATAAAGTCACGATACTACCCATTTTTTTCCCAATATGGAAGGGCATTCACCATGCGCCATGGTACATAGCGCATCATTTCAATCTTTTGGTCTTAAGGGACTTTACATAATTGTGTTTTTCCCCTCTAGTCAGAGATGCAGCTTTTCACCCGGCAGGAGAAGCTTCTCCAGGACTCCAGGAGGTTCATGCTATACCTCCGTAATTGCCCCTTTATAGGAGCCCCCAATACCCCCAACTCAATACCGAGAGCTGTAATTCTCCCACGAATAATACCATACAGGTAAACAATACAGGCACTGTCAATCTAAAAATACGGATATCAAAAGTCTAAAAAACAATTCAACGAAAAAAGAATAGCAGCAATAATATTGTCTCTGAAGCATAAACAGACAGTGTGGTGGCCTCTTGCACTGTGTATGTAAAGCTGATGTGTTAATAGTGGGATGGGTGTAGGTGATAGCAGTGTAGCAGTGTTTAGTCTCATCCCACATATTAGCAGCTGCTTTCTAGCCATCCATCACACACAGCCAGTGTGCCTGAAACACACCAGCAAATAGACACATTCATCAAAGCCTCTGAAGATGGCAACACACACACACACAAACTGCGGTCAAACCTACAGTAAGTGCTTCTGTGGGATGGCTGTCAGTGCAACACACACACACACACACACACAAATGTCGTCCCCCCACCCTCTAATAGTGTTGTGGTTGACAGAGTTGTATGTGATGAATTGTGTGCCTCTTCCAGACTTCTCAAAGTTAATTTTCTAAAGACTGCTGCCCATTGGAGAGGAGAGGAGATGATAGGAGACTGGTCAGTGTGTGTGTGTGTGTGTGTGTGTGTGGGTGTGTGGGTGGGTAGGGGGATGAGATGTCGGTATCACTCAGCTGCTTTTCTTTCTGAAGGCCTTAACCAGTGCTGGCGGCTGTTTAGACTTAGGCTTTACTACCATTTTGTGTCACCGAGTGAATTACAGTAAAGTGCATTATTTTACTGAAGGTATGGCAGCTGTGGAATCGCGCTCGAAAGGCTTTTTGTGAGAACACTGGTGTGGTGTACAGGAAGTGATGTGTTTTACACAAAAAAACAGCATGTATTTGGTGGTCACTTGAACACCGAGAACAAAACCACAGCAGCACAAGACTGTCTTGTTTAGTTATTGAATCAAACGCTTGACCGTTTACCCCCTGGTGGTGGTTTGTTTGTGCAGTTGTAACACAGCAATCACACTCTGGCATGGACCAAAACAACCAGACCAAGACCACCTCTTCAACAAGGTCTCCAAACAATTGTATCTAGCATCTAGACCAGGGGTCTCAAACTCCTGGCCCGCGGGCCGGATTCGGCCCGCCACGTCATTTTATGTGGCCCGAGAATCCGCCAGCAAAAAAAAAAAAAAAGTCATTTTTTCTTTTTTTTTTAAATTAGACTTGACAATAAAAATATCCCCATAGTCGAAATTATGAGATAGAAAGTCGAAGTTATGAGATAGAAAGTCATCATTTTGATAGAAAGTCATAATTCTAAGAGAGAAAGTCAAAATTATGAGCTTGAAAGTCAAAATTATGAGCTTGAAAGTCAAAATTATGAGATACTTAAACACAGTCATAGAAGCAGCTCTTTGGCTGGTTACTGTACATGTAACATGGAAATGTATTGTGAGTACATTGAAGACTACTTTAAACTGTGAATGCAGAGAGTTATTTAACAATATGTTACGAGTAGTTACATTGTGGGCGACCATGATGCTGATGTGGCCCAGAGTGAAAATGAGTTTGACACCCCTGCTCTCGACAAACAATGACCAGATCAAACCGCCTGTTTGTTCCTCCATTGAGAAATTGTGAAGTGCTATGGTTCATTAATTTCTGGTAAAGAAAAGGTGTTTGCTTTTCTTTTACTCTTTGTTTACCCAATCCAATGTACCCGGATGGACAAACAAGTTGTATCTCCAACAACAGACATAGCAGAGCACTTCAATGGATACATTGGAGGACAAAGAGGATTGTGAGTGTTGATTTCATTATTATTACTACTATACTATGAGTTGATGAATGGAAAAAAGAGAAGAGGGGAAAGAGAGAGGGAAAGGATAAGATGAAAGATAGAAAATAGAGAAGGAACACAGGAAACAAGGAAAGATGTTAGGAAGGCAACTCCTCGTCACTTTTTCCAGTTAGACAGGATAGCCTGTTTAGCATTAGCTGTATTAGCTGTGTTAGCTGTCATCATCTTCCATGTCGCTCTAACTTTCTCACACACACACACACACACACACACACACACACACACACACACACACACACACACACACACACACACACACACACACTCACACACAATTAGCTAGCCAGCTTGCAGTATTTGTGTGTGACAAAGTGATGCCATTATCCCCCTCTGACAAAAACCTCTCGGAGGGCAAATTCTAGAAATTATTTCAACAATGGAGCACGCCAAATGTCAGCATTCAGTAATTATGCTTATGCTAATTGTTAATTAGTGTCCTAATGGGATGATCTTAATTAACAAAAGGTTTGCGGCTGGTGCTGGCAACAGGGCTGCCATAAAGGAGATGTAATTGCTGCACAGCGCTTGATGAACATGGATTTATTGGGCATTTTAACTACAGTGCTTGTCGTTTAATTCTATGATGGATAGAATGGACAAATAGAGCCGATAGAAGAGAGGCGTGTGTGTGTGTGTGTGTGTGTGTGTGTGTGTGTGTGTGTGTGTGTATTAGGAAGCGCAGCAGACAGAGCTCGCATCAAAAAGCTAAAACTATACTGTGGAGGGTTAGGGGAGTGAATGACCTCATGGGGGGGGGGGGGGAATTGGTAGGTTTAGTCTGGTTATGTTTTATTGACCTCTTTTAGTTCTATAACTCTGTTCATTTAGGCATTGGTAGTTTTTTCTTTTCTTCACCAGGTGCATGCACGTGATACGAGTGCACAGAACACTCAGCTAGCAGAAAAGCATCCATGTCAGAGAGCATTTCGCTCTGGGTGCACAAATGTGGTCCCGTGGCTGTGACCTTTGAGGCGAGGATGGAAAAGACAGTGGCTGATGTCTTTGCTCCTTTGAAAAGGCTACTCTCTACTCCACAAGTACTACGATGCGAGTTCAACATACCCAGTCGGTTATCTGGTTTAACTAATCCAAACATCTGCCGTCCCGCTAAACGGTCCGAAGGTTTTCCAGTCTGGCTGCAAGCATGTTAATATAAAAGGGGCAGTGGTTATAGCATATCTAATGGCAAACATGGACAAGTCTGCTGAAAGCAGAGCGGTGCAATTTAAAGTCAGAGAGGAAACTATGATTTAGACAAATACGAAAAAGTTAAACACATAATTCAGGCTGAAGGTGACAACAGTTTAAGCTGCCAAATGCAGGAAGGACAGCTGGCAATGACTGTGAATGCGGAAATTAATAGATTTATAATACCACTGCTTAATTTAGAGCACGATAGATCCGACTACAATTACATTTGTGTATTATTTTAAAAATGAATGTGTTCCAGAAGTATTCTGATGGCGTGAATTAACGATTTTAGCCTTATTCTTTTAGCTGCAACCCCGGTCGTGTGAAACGGACTAAAAAATGAAATATACAAACATAATTTGAGGTAAGAAGTTTCCTTCCATAATGTATAACCTGCAGTAACGCAAGGCAATATTTCCAGTCTGTGGGACTGTAAGACATGTGGTAGACACATGGCTCAAGTAACTGACACACATGAGTGAATATCTGATAAGAGGATATATACTGATTTTCTTTCTATTTGCTCTGTCTGTTTCAGACCGGGTTGCACATTTACACATTCACACAGTCAGTCATGTTTTGCCAGACGTCCTTACTGCATTTAGCAATTTAAACTGTGTTGCTTTTAGTCTGACTTTAACTTCTTTGTATTTGTATAATGTAATCTAACCATCCCGATCTTTCAGACGGTGCTTTAATAAGAGTTGATTTCTTATCGCAAACATAATCTGCTCCGGAGCAGGTTAGACGTTAAGCATAAGTTACTATGGTGATATTGAAGTGAACCTCCGTAGTAGGACTGAAAACCCAAAGTTAACCTTATAAATCAGTGGCGGACCGTCAGGGCCAGCTAAGCCTTCTCTGCTGGCCGAAACAGAATCACAAAGTTATAGCTATTTTATCATTTAATCATTTTTCACAAATACACTACATGTATTATAATTGTTGTCCCATTATCTTATTTTCTTTTCTTTATGTTCTCATTGCACAGCTCCTGTCTTCCTCAGTTGCTCTGCTTCCAGCACAGCTTGTTTTAAGTAGAGCTTTTATCCAATCAGATTCAGCCCCTATGTCTCTATGTAAAGAGAGAGGCCCGATGCTCGCTAGAGAGCCTTTGCAGTTTAAGTAAATGGAGACGATATTGTTGATTGTCATAGTGTTCAACCAATCAGATCTTTAGTTTGACATGTTGGGCGTATTCTTTGACGTGCCAGTGGCACAGAGGTAGCCTCCTAAGTATGTCTGCATTAACGTGTGCCGTGATTGGTCAGTGAGCCAGCGTGACTTTTGTCAAACAGAAAGTTAGCTAGCAGATCTTAGTGTTCAGTAAGAGTTCAGGTTGAAACATATGTAAGAGAAGTTATGACACTTTTAGCGTTTTGCTTGGTAGATTCTTTTTTTTTTTTACCTCGCTTTGTTTTTTTAACACTCAATGACTGAAGGAGGAGAAATGGATTTGGGAGTTACGGACTTTGTTAACAAAGAAAGGAGGATGGACTTTGTCTTTAAGTGAACAGCAGCTTTGGTAAGTGAAGTGCTTTTGTTTTTTTACATCTGCAGTAGCGTTACTACTGTGTTCATTTGTCTTTCGTGTCGTTTTTTGTGACTAATATGGTAGCACTTTATAATAACTACACACCATGAAGCATTAGTTAAGTATGAGTAAACACTCAATTCATCATTTATAAAGCATTGTTCCTACATTAATCATTCATTAGTATGCAGTTCATAACAACAGTTATAAATGTTTTTTTCTTCATTAATAAGCTTGTCTATTATGTGTTTCATGATTGTGTTTTCATACTTTATAAATGGATTCCCCATTTGTAAATTAAGTATTATACAAACCAATTACTAAGGAGTTGTAGATCATAAATAAGATCATTTATAAAGTGTTAGTAAATGATTAATAAATTATTTAGATGTACATTATTCATGCATTTATATACATAATGATTTTGATGTGCACTAATGGTTAGGGGCTATGTTAATATGTGCTTTATAAACGTGTATTAATACTGCAATTCATGATTAATTCATGATTTATTAAGGTAGTTACTACTCGTTAGTAAAGTGTTTTGTGTGAGCTCATCTGGTGAGGACTATTTATGCCTTATATGTGACTGGTTCTTGTCATTGTGTTAGTTACATTGATTCTGACTTGTCCGTTAATGACGAAGCATCCCGTCATCGCGAGGTTATTTCGGACATTTGATTCTGTTTTAATCAGTAGGGAACAGCTAACTGCTGTTGTTTCCCCGCTAAGCTAGTTAGCTTAGCCTCCCTGAACACACTCGGGGCCTCAGCTGTTTTTTGTTATTGTTCCAGGTTCAAAAGGTCACAGCCTGTTGTCTGTTACGTGAGCGCAGTCCGCCGAAAACATTATATTTCCCACAATTTAAGCTTCTGCATTTTCCAAATGCACGAGTATTATCCAAACGTATTTTTCGGTTCGTAAGCCTCGTACCGAACGGTTTAATACGAATACGTGATGTTACAGCCCTAGAAACAAATAACCGGAGCTCAGTAGGACAGCACAGAAGGCCCAGGTATAACATGCAAGGCCCACCACTACTTATAAGTCTTGTTTAAGTAATAGGTGGGTGATGGCAGAAGTACTATTTGTTGAGATACAAAGAAGTTCCCACTTTACTAAATCTATAAAATAATTTTTTTCCTGGTATAGGCTCGCGAACTAGCTGGCTTTACTGTTGCTAAGGTCACTGCAGCACTTTACTGTATCACTGACAGCTAAGACCAGTGGCGGCCGGCCAATAGAGGGCCACGGGGCCTGGCCCCACCCACCTTGAGCCACACAAAAAAAAAAAAAAAATTATAATATTATTAATTTTGTTTTTTAAATAATATTAATAAATTATACTACTTGTCAATATTTGTGTTTTTGAACTATGGAATATACCCAGTAATGTCTGTAAAATATGATATCTGCACAAAATATATGCTTTTCCTGCTCGTGCTCTCCGCCTGTCTGCTCTCTGCTCGTCCTCTCTGCCTGTGCGCACGACACGTCTGAGAACGCGCAGCTTGGGGGGCCTGATAGTTTTGGCCCAAAAGAGATGGGTCTATGACGCAGTTTAGCCAATTTCTGATTAAAAATATAAACATGCGAAGTACATGCGAAGCTTCTGTACTAGCTGTACACTAGACAGGTTTGGCGAGCTGGATGACGGCATGCTAATCATTTATTTAGCTTTTTGAAACAACGGGGACGGATCCAGCACGGACAGCTACAGGAGTGAGGGATGAGGAGGTAAGGAAACATGAGAACACCAGGGTAGGGAGTGAGGGATGAGGAGGTAAGGAAACATGAGAACACCAGGGTAGGGAGTGAGGGATGAGGAGGTAAGGAAACATGAGAACACCAGGGTAGGGAGTGAGGGATGAGGAGGTAAGGAAACATGAGAACACCAGGGTAGGGAGTGAGGGATGAGGAGGTAAGGAAACATGAGAACACCAGGGTAGGGAGTGAGGGATGAGGAGGTAAGGAAACATGAGAACACCAGGGTAGGGAGTGAGGGATGAGGAGGTAAGGAAACATGAGAACACCAGGGTAGGGAGTGAGGGATGAGGAGGTAAGGAAACATGAGAACACCAGGGTAGGGAGTGAGGGATGAGGAGGTAAGGAAACATGAGAACACCGGGGTAGGGAGTGAGGGATGAGGAGGTAAGGAAACATGAGAACACCAGGGTAGGGAGTGAGGGATGAGGAGGTAAGGAAACATGAGAACACCAGGGTAGGGAGTGAGGGATGAGGAGGTAAGGAAACATGAGAACACCGGGGTAGGGAGTGAGGGATGAGGAGGTAAGGAAACATGAGAACACCAGGGTAGGGAGTGAGGGATGAGGAGGTAAGGAAACATGAGAACACCAGGACACACATGAGAACTCTGTCAAGCTACATGTTAGACAAAGTGAACATCTTTTCTTCTACATAGTTGTCCTCAGTCTCATCTGCTTAACTTGGTCATGGAGGCATCAACATGTAATAGAGATGTTAAATTAACAGTGAAAACTCATCATAGCTTAATTTAACATCAGTATTCATAATTACACTTCATGTTTTACTTCTCCTGATCTTTACCTCCTATAACAAGGTCCATAGGGGCATCTCAATAAATAAACATGTTATATTATATTATATAAGTGTTATTTACTGATTGTTTTCGTGTTGGAATACATGTTAAATATTTAACTGCAAAGTAGTAATGCGTGTTTGATCCTTAATTTTTTTTGCATTAAGTCATACTGGGATGTTTGCTGAAATTGATAGGATGGCCCTACCTAGAACATTTTCCACCAGCCGCCACTGGCTGAGACCATGAGGTCAACATCACCGACAGCAAAGGCTATCCAAAGCCTCAGTCTGTTAGAATGGCAATCTATAATAGTCAAATAAACAAAAATAGAAAACATTTTTGTCATGTTTTTGTATAGTTTGATTCTACTGACAGATATGCTATGTTGACCAATCAGTTAGTAATGAATACATTATTGACTATTCACGCAATTTAAGGAGCATACTTAATAATGTCCAGAAGTAATTAAAAAGCATATTGCTCTCTTTTTTTATCAAAGTGTTTAAAACAATGCCATTATCTTGGTTAAGAGTTTCTCTGAGGGACATATTTTACAGTTTCTGCAAGTTTATTAGCAACACAAGGATGTAACATATATATATATATAATATATATATACGTATATTTTATATAATGTTGGGTCAGTCATCAGTTTTTGACTACAGTCTCACTTGCATGTCACATGTGCAGTGGCATTGCCCCAATCTAATGTAAAAAAAAATAAAAAAGATGAACCTGATTAGCGACAAATCAAACCATATGCTGATTATTTTTCATGCTGTTAAGTATAATATCATATATCAGTATTTATTTGAATAATTATTTTTTGTAAGTATTTCGGTAAAGACTGAATTATAATGTCTGACTTTGGCGGCTCTTAGTGGTAGAATAATAGAAACACTGTCACATCAGCTCAGGACCATGAACATGAAAGGCAATTCTTATATTGCCTTTTTTGAGTGTGTTCATATTTGTGTGTGTGTTTAAATTGTGGTCAGTGTGTCTACAGTGTGTGCTCCAAGACGCATGGCTTGTGTTTTACTATGAGTGTGTGGTGGTGGGGTCATAAACCGCAGAGTGGATACATTGTGTTGTGGAGATAAAAGATTCCAGTGGACAGATCAATAGGCTATATCAGCCTGCTGTTAAATTACTGATAACATTATTTGCTTTATTTGCTTTTTTTTCTGCTGCTGCACACATGCCACATTTCTCTGCCTAAGGCTCTGATGTTACACTTGACAGCTGTGCATGTGTGTATGTGCACCTATATGTTCTCACAGTGATAATAAAGGAAAAAGCCTGCAAAATTTTGCAGATTCTGAAGTGTAAACATCAGAGCTTCAATTGCATTTGTTTGTTATTGCGTAATGCTAATTCTTTTCATCATTTAATTTTCTTACTTTTCTTTCCATGGCATTTTTGCAGGACTGTGATTTTTAGGCTGGGTAAATTGCTCACCCTGCATAGTGCTCTCTGATATCATCAGAAGTGCAAATGAAAGATCATATTTGTAGCATCAAATGATATGTAAGATGATAATAGATGTAGCATTCAATTTATTGCAGCTGAATAATGATGCAGAATGTAGGTTTGGGGGGGGGGGGGGGTTGTGTGCATCCTGGGAGTTATTTGGTTTCTTGTTCAGTCTATAACAATAGCGATGGCTATCAGTTTAATTCAATGGCTTAAGAGAAAGTGATATGTCTGGCTTGCGTCTGTTCTTAAACAGAATTATCTGTGTTTTATTTGGTTTTAGCAGGTTTACACTCACATTCACCTCAAGTGGTGGCCAGCAGCAAAACTAAATCTTTCATCTTGGTACAAACATTACCCTTCTCAAACTCCCATTCCTCAGAGTTATCTAACCCTAAACAATTGAGAAAACTGCTTCATTTTCTTATTACACGTTCTTTGAGACAGAAAAGTAATGTCAGACCGATTTTTCCGAGTGTGGTCCTGATCATCGTCCGTAATATACAGTTGAAATCAAAATGATTCAACCCTTTTAAATTGCAAGACATTCTAGTGATATGAATACAATTGAATGAAAACTACAGCCTTGGTCAACAGTCAAATGTTCAAGAATACATATTTTAGGGATTTGTGGAACATAATCTTGAGCTTACTAACAGTACTAACTGAATAAAATGTTCCCCAAAAAAGCCCATTAACAACATTATTCAACCCAAAAGTCAATATTTTGTTGAGCATCCTTTGACCTTTTGACCTCCTTTCTCTCATATTTCTGGGATGTCACTGCTTTTGTTAAATCCTTGCAAAGAGTTTCAAAAGGGATTTGAATCCAGGGACTGAGACAGCTATTCAAAAAGGTTCCAGGAAGAATTCTTGAACCAAGCTTTGGTTGATTTGGATGTGTGCTTGGGATCACTGTCCTGCTGGAAAGTCCAATGATTACCAAGCTTCAATTTACTCACTGAGTGAACCACATTTCTCATCAAAATGGCCTGACAGCAAAGAGTCCATGGTGCCATTTATGGTCAAGTTTACCACTTTCCGCTGCAGCAAAAAGCCTGCGAACAGGACGGACCCACCTCCATGCTTAGATGTCTTTGACAGAAGTGTTGTGCAATAATTTGGTAACCTTAATTCTAGTGATTAATAAACTCACCCATTCTCAATCCCACCTCGTCAGATGGACCATTGGAAGTTGTAGCGCTTCTTCTGTCTCCTTAGTGGGCCTTTCCGCCTTTGCAAAGAAGCTCTCCGAAGGTTTTGTACTCATTTTCGCTAGCTTGTGGGCTTCATTTTTGAGGTAACGTATCACGTGACCGAGACAAGTGTCTTGACATGTGTCAAGAGGCACAGGCGGATGAAATTGGGAGAGAATCCGGTAATTTTTCAAAATAAAACTTCTTTCAGACTCTGATAATCAATAAAACGGAAACAATGAAATATTTATTCTTTCTGTGCGGCCCGGTACCAATTACCAAATGACCCACGGACCGGTACCGGTCCACGGCCCGGTAGTTGGGGACAACTGTATTAGACCACAGTATATCTGAGGTCAGCACCATGGACAGCACCCTCTCCAGTGTGGCAGTGCTGAAACCTTTCTGCCCTGTATGCTGATTACTGTATTACTGTTCTAAGTAGAATTATGACGATATAAGTATCATTGATGATTTTTTACTGTAGGTCATGTGTCTTACCTTGTACACACCAGACCCACATGGTATTTTCAGCTTCTCATATCGATGGCCAAAGCACAAAACCTCCTATCTGCCAAATGATCCAGGCATTTTTCAGATCAGAGGTTTTGCTCTTCGGCCATTGATATGAGGTTTGAGTAGAGGAATTCAACTTAAACACTGTATGCACTGCAAAAACATCTTTTCAACTGTTTATATGAGTGAATTTATTCTTGTTATCAGTCCTTTTAACAAAGTAATATTTATATTTGAAATAATATATATTCAACGATTAAACCAACACAGATGAGAGTTCCTTAAAGTGCTCAGCTTAATGAAATGTTGAAACATTACCAGTTCCATAAAAAGTAAGCAAACTCTATCAGCTGATGAGGAATGTGCGATAGCGTCAATAGCTTCAACAAATTGTGTAAGTGGACCTTGAGTGGAAAGTGTTTTGTCATTTCCTAATGATGTTGTCCCAAACCCTGTAGGCTTAGGTTGAATAAAGTAATTCATGGCATCACACGCAAGGTAACAAATAAAAGCATTCAAGGTTTTTATCGCTTGTTCAGTACATTTCACTGTAATTTTAACAGCTATAGAGAGCTGAGGACTACTTTCATTCTTACAAACTCCATACAAATTTCAATTTCCTACTTCAATCCCATGATTTGTATTGTATTATAACAAAATAATTATTTTGTAAACCGAGGAAACGACAGCACTTTTCTAACTGTATGGAGCTGGCGTAGCTTGGTTTTATAATTATTAATTATCCAAGCTTGAGCTCTTCATATTGGAACATCTTGTCCTAATTATGAGGAGTGGAAGTCTGTATTCCACTGTCATTGGATGTGACAGGAACAAGACAGTGATGACAATAGGGACATGAAATGGGCAGACAAGAAATGGAAGTTAGTGATGTTTCCTGTGAAGACTAGATTTTGTCATAAATACAAATTACCATATTACTTAAAGAACATGTAACCAATATGCTGCATTCTCTTCAACAATGCCTAATTCAGATGAGACAACATTTAAAAGTGCAATGTGTAACATGTAGCCACATGCTCCCAACACATAGGGACAGGGAGCAACACGCATTTCATCTCTGCTACTGGGTCAAAGCCACTTCTCTTCCACCTTGGATTTAATCCAATAAAAAAAACTATCAAAACGCACACAATAATAATACTGTTGACAAGGCCTCTGCACAGCTCTATGTCTTCATCCTCCCATGTTGGACTAAGGACAGACTGGATGCTATAGTGACTCACTGTAACCTCTTGAGGTACAAGTGGTATTACAAGACAGGACGGGCCGGAGCTAGCTGGTTGGCATTCTCATTTCAGTAGACATTAGACAGTAGACAACGTTGTAACATCTTCACATTCTCTTGACAAGGTTAGTTTATTTTTCAATGTTTTAAGGTTAGAAACCTGGCTAGAACTTTTTAGAAGCACTTTTAAAGGCTGAAAACATTTTTGTGTTTTAATTTGCTACAAACCGTGGTCGTGATTTTTATAAACCCACAAGTTTTTTACCTGTTTTTGAAAGTCCAGTAAAACGGTCAGTTGAATCCGGTTTTGATTTCTATCTTTTGCCGTCTCCGATGTTCATCGGCTTGGATTCACATTTGTTTCTAAACCCTTTCTTTAGCAAAAGTTAAGCCTGAAATAGCGAACATTGATGAAACCATAGTTCTATGAGCACTTATGGAAGCTGAGCTATCCCTTAAGAACTGAAAACGTCCAAGTACTGATCATATTGATTCTATCCCCTCCCAAAGTTATGATAATACATTGGCAACATATGACATGGTTCCAAGATTAGAGTTCTCCACCCGTGCTAACCTTCTCCTTGGGGGTCAGGGAAGACAGCAACCACTGTTCCAACACAATAAATAAAGGATAATAAACAGCTCTATAAAATCAGCACCAGCACCCTTCAACGTTGTCGAAACACAAAAAGCCTGGGGTTTTATGGCGCTTTCACAAAACAACCTTTAGTGCGTTTTAATTTAACTCTTAGCCTGCTCACTTTGCCTATTTGTTGCTCAATCGTTTGTTCCAGAAGAAATAATACAAAAAGTCACTTTGGAATAATTGGGATTGCGCTCAGAAAAATGTAATAATTGTTTCACAGACATTTATTTTGGAATGTATGAGGTTATGAGGTGAATTCAATCTTAAATTGAAGTCAAAAGAACCAGAAATCCTCTGAGATTAAAGTCATACCAACTTTTTTTGTCAAGAAGCTACATTGCTCAAGGTTGGATCAACCTCATCACACCACAGACACCATCACTTGCCGTGTATTATGGCCGTGTGGATGGCCTAATCATACAGCGATCTGATTTAGCAATAAGGTAAAAGTTGTTTTTTAGAACGAGCTTCATTAGCTTCCGGAAATTGAAGAGACATCGCCATTAATTGGGTTTGTTCAGAAGAAAGCAACATACTGGACAAGAGTTCGCAGTTTCATTAGTTGAAGGAATGTGAGTGGACTCTGGTGGAGAGGTTTCCCTCTCTGTGTCCTTATAAATGTTGTCTAGTAGCCAGCTATGACCTGATAGCTCACTAAGGTTTGTTTGTGTGTGTGTGTGTGTGTGTGTGTGTGTGTGTGTGTGTGTGTGTGTGTGTGTGTGTGTGTGTGTGTGTGTGTGTGTGTGTGTGTGTGTGTGTGTGTGTGTGTAGGTGCGTGTCTCCTCCCAGCAGTAAAGCGTATTTTATTGGAGTTAACGCTAAGGTCAAATAAAGCAGATTTATTTCTACGGATTACTAGCACTCTGCTAGCCAGTCCATAAAATAGAAACCAATCACTGACACACACACATTCACACTGAAGGACTGTGCAGCGGAGATATCATTGCTATTGTATGTAAGAGCCACTCTGAGAGTAAGGTGTTATGTTTCACAACTTTAGCCCTGAAGATCCACAAAAAATCTTAAAGTGATTTTACGTTTTAAAAGCTGGACACTCGCTCTCATCACCCCACTCTGTCTCATCTGAAGAGGGTCTGTTGTACCGGTGCATGTGTATTAAAGCTTTTGCCAAAATCCATTTGCCATTCGTTTTCATGTCCATTTTATGGTGTATTTTATTGCAATACTATCGTGTGTAGAGTTGAGTTTACTGTTACTCTGATACTCGGTGCAGATGCAGACATCTAATAAACACATTGTTACCAAATGTCCCAATTTATTACTAAACACACCATTGTTTCCAATTGTCTGAGGGATATGAACACAAATTACTTTAAATCACATGAAAACAAATGCAACATTTATTTGGGTGGAACATTTTCAACATTTTGCTTGTTGCCTCCAGCGGGTGGATCCTTGGCAGCTTCCCCTGGAAGATACTGACTGTTACACTTGGGACTGAAATTAAATGCACAGAAAGTTACACATCAACTCTATTCATCCAAGCAGGTTATAATCAAACAAGAACAGCCAATAATAATGATAAATGAATGTGCAAAATCATGACGTAATTAACACATGAATAACCAACGTATCAAATCAGTATGCCAGCCCTGAAACAACATTATTTATGCTGATAAATGATTGGATTGATACTGATAAGATGCTACAATATACCCTGATATATGATTGGTATCATTCAATTGCTTGAAGTTGTTTCCTGCTGCTCTGGAGATTTTATTTGTATTTTATTGTGAAGGGGACACAATATTAAAAGCAACATAATGCAGCTTAATAAAAATGGCCATGTATGGTGTAAAACAAACTGAATTAAAAAAATACAATGCTAGGTTTTATTCAATAATTTTTTCAATTAAATTCAATGTAAAGCCCAAAATCACAAATTCTCCTCAGAGGGCTTTACAATCTGTACACATACGACATCCTCTCTCCCAGGACCCTCACATCGGGACAGGAAGAACTCCCCCAAAAAAACTTTTAACTGGAAGAAAAGATGAAGAGACCTTAGAGAGAGGAGGATGGAGATGTGTACAGAATGTCACGTGTACAGAACGTCACGTGTACAGAACGAACAACATAACAGAGTTACAACACATTCAATGCATATGACAGAACCATGGCAAGAGGCAAGAGGCAAGACCATGGTCCAGGTATAACCGATCCACGGAAACCTGTGAGGAGAGAAAGCACAGAGACTCCACGGAAGAAGGAGCCATCTCTAGATGGCACAATGCCATCTAGAGAAACGATATCATTAGATAACTGATGTTGGAGGTGTTCTGGGCCTCATAGAATAACTTCAGTTTTGTCTGAGTTTAACATCAGGAAGTTGCAGGTCATCCAAGTTTGTATGTCCTTTAGAGATGTTTGATGTTTGAGTTGATGTTGCGTGAGCTGGTTGGTTTATGAGTGTTTTCTGATAATATTGCTGAAAGGAAGCATGAGGTGAATAGAATTGTTCCAAGCTTTGTGTATGTAAATGATGAATCCTTCATGCACACCAAAGTTAGTCACAGAGTTCCACAAACTGAGATCGATCCGATAAATAGGACTTAAACCACCTTAGTGCGGTTCCTTTGATGCCAATATAATGTTGTAGTCTCTGTAATAGGATGTAATGGTTAATGGTGTTGAACGCAGCACTAAGGTCTCACAAGACCAGAACAGAGACAAGTCCTTTGTCTGATGCAATTAGGGGGTCATTCGCTATTGTTACCAGAGAAGTCTCTGTGCTATTAAAGCGTATTTTAATAGCACAGATTTCTGAATCCTGACTGAAAATCCTCTAATATACTACCGTGATGTAGAAAGTACATCGACCCAAACGACCCTTGTGATAAGTAGCCCACAGACTTCAGCCACCTCGCTTGGACCAGGGAAACCGGAAAGTTGGGTGCAATGCAGACCAGGCGGCGGGTCAGGCGGGAGGCCTGGGCGAGCCGATCGCCGGCAGCATAGACTAGCTCTAGGGACGTGGAACGTCACCTCGCTAGCGGGGAAAGAGCCAGAGCTGGTGCAGGAGGTGGAGCGATACCAGCTAGATATAGTTGGACTCACCTCCACACACAGCGTTGGCTCTGCAACCAAGCTCCTGGAGAGGGGTTGGACTTTGTCCTTTTCCGGAGTTGCCCAGGGTGAGAGGCGCCGGGCGGGAGTGGGGATACTCACGAGCCCCTGGCTGAGCACCGCTGTGTTGGAGTTCTCACCGGAGAACGAGAGGGTCGCCTCCATGCGCCTACGGGTTGCGGGGAGCAAGGCTCTGACTGTGGTTTGTGCTGATGCACCAAACAGCAGTTCAGAGTATCCAGCCTTCTTGGAGTCGGTGGGAGGGGTCCGGGAAAGGGCGCCGCCTACCGACTCCATAGTTCTCCTGGGGGACTTCAACGATCACGTGGGCAATGATGGAGAAACCTGGCAGGGGGTGATTGGGAGGAACGGCTTGTCCGATCTGAACCCGAATGGTGTTTCTTTATTGGACTTCTGTGCTTGCCACAGTTTGGCCATAACGAACACCATGTTCGAACATAAGGTGGCTCATAAGTGTACCTGGTACCAGAACACCTTAGTAACACTTTGTAATCGTATCATTTGATCACCGATGACCTTCCGGCCACAGGAGCTTTCCAACCGGGTCCCCCGCCATCCAACTCACCACCAGGTGGTGATCAGTTGACAGCTCTGCTCCTCTCTTCACCCGAGTGTCCGGTGAAGCGGCGGGGATGAGAGTTAGCACCTCCAAATCTGAGGCCATGAGGCCACCGGAAGCCGGTGGATTGCTCCCTTCAGGTGGGGATGGAGTGCCTACCTCAAGCGAAGGAGTTCAAGTATCTCGGGTCTTGTACACGAGTGAGGGTAAGATGGAGCGGGAGATCGACAGGCGGATCGGTGTGGCTGCAGCAGTAAAGCAGGCGCTGCACCGGACCGTCTTGGTGAAGAGGGAGCTGAGCCGGAAGGCAAAGCTCTCAATTTACCACTCGGTCTACGTTCCTACCCTCACCTATGGTCACAAACTCTGGGTCGTGACCGAAAGGACAAGGTCGCGGCTACAAGCGGCCGAAATGAGTTTCCTCCGTAGGGCTCAGCCTTAGAGATAGGGTAAGGAGCTCGGTCATCCTTCGCGTCGAAAGGAGTCAGCTGAGTTGGTTCGGGCATCTAATCAGGATGCCTCCTGGACGCCTCCCACTGGAGGTTCTCCAGGCACATTCAACTGGGAAAAGACCCCGGGGAAGACCCAGAACACGCTGGAGGGATTACATCTCCCAGCTGGCCTGGGAACGCCTCGGGATCCCCCAGAATGAGCTGGAACATGTTGCCGGTGAGAGGGAAGTCTGGGTCAGCCTACTTGGCCTGCTGCCACCGCGACCTGACCCCGGATAACCGGAGGAAAATGGATGGATGGAGAAAGTCACAAAACTGATTTGCGACTGCTTTCTCAAGGATCTTAGAGAGGAAGGGAAGGTTAGAGATCGGTCTGTAGTTGGCCAACACCTCTGGATCAAGAGTGGGCTTCTTAAGAAGAGGTTTGATTACAGCTACTCTGAAGGACTGTGTGACATGGCCTGTTAGTGAAGACAGGTTGATCATATCTAGTAAAGACATGCTAACTAACGGTAGCACTTCTTTAAGAAGTCTAGTCGGTATAGGGTCTAAGAGACAGGTGGAAGGTTTAGACGTAGAAATTGTTGAAGTCAGTTTGTCAAGGTCGATGGGAGTAAAGCCATCTAAACATATGTCAGGGTTTACAACTGTTTCTAAGGTAACTCTATTTGAGGATAGATTGTACTGGTTGAGGGCAGTAGATTATTAATGTTCTCTCTAATAGTTATAATCTTATCATTGAAGAAGTTCATGAAGTCATTACTACTGAGGTCTATAGGAATACACGGTTCAACCGAGATGTGACTCTCTGTCAGCCTGGCTACCGTGCTGAAGAGAAACATGGGGTTGTTATTATTTTTTCTCTATTAATGATGAGTGTAGCGTCTAGATCTTTAGCAGTAAGTAAACCTTTAGTTGTTTCTTGTCCTTAGCACATAGCTCACACCGACGCTCGTAGATGAAAGCGATACGTGTTTCATTGATCCAATTTCCTTCGTACAAGTCAGTCAATCAACTTCCTTTCTTCCTAAAAGTACGCTGAGTACTTCGACATATTATAAGTATCCACAGGTTATCCACAACTTAATCCACGTAGATCGTTCCATATAACACGTTTCATAACATGTTCAAAACACGCTTCAAAACACGGTCGGAAAACTGTGCGGCTCCATACTGCTTCAAATATTACTCACAACTGTCAGTAACTGTCGCAGTGTCCTTAAAGTGACAGTTGTCTGTCACTTACATGTATTTCTTGCTATAACAAATTATAACGACATCCTTGTAACATTCAAAGTACAAACAGAAGTGATTACAGTTACCCATGTAAATACAAGTGAATATTTAACATCACATTGAATTTGGCTCCTACAATGAATAATAGGCTGCTCTGGCATTACGGAGGGCCTTCTTATATGTTTTAAGACAAACTGAGATTCTTTCAAATTGGTGGAACGCCATGTTCTTTCAAGTTTTCGCGATGTTTGCTTTAATTTGTGGGTTTTAGGGTTATATGGAGGTTTAACCTCCATGGTATAACCCAATAACAACCTTATTGCGTGTTATTATATGGTAACTAGATATCAACCTGAGACAAATATACCTTTGTCACAAATTGCATGCATTTCTACACGGACTAAGATGACAAACCATCCTCCAATCTTGGCAGGCTTCCAGTCCACACATGCCCAGATTAACCTGCTCTTTGACCCAACGGTAAAATCTATGCCCCCCCCCCCGTTTCAATGCGTGACCAGGACGTATTTAAGATAAGATAGGGTGCTAATTTGGTCATGGTTATACCGTTCATAACCAGTATGACAGTGGTGCATTTCCACACAAATTTACAGTTAATCTAATTGCAACTGACACAAATTGAATAGGAGGCCTTCAGGGCCCCGGAAGTCTGGGAGCCTGGGACAGTTTCTACAGAGTCTACATGTCTTTTTATCTACAGTGGACTATAGAATGTAGAATCTGGTATCAATAGGCTAAAGCTCCTCAGGCTTTGACTTTTATTCTATAACTATGACTATTTCAAAAAGGGATGCAGCTTTTCCGTCTTGACATCAATTTAATGGAGTTCCATTAAATTGGTAAACCACTCACCAACATTCTACTCGAAAAGCCAAACAGCAACTTCAGTTTCATGCCACCGATGTTTTGCTTTATGTAGACAGAATTATGCCAGTATTATTTAGTATATAGCAACACTGGAGAAGCTGATGAATTATCAATTGATTAAGCAATTAGAAGACAATATGAAAGCATTTCTGAGCTTTAGACTGTGCTGATTGGCTGACATACTTTCTTGCTTTGTCAGGACCATGATAGCTCATAAATATTGATCTGCTGGTCATCTGTGTGTGTGTGGGTGTGTGTGTGTGCGTGTGCATGTGCGTGTGTTATATACAAGCACAGTGCCTGGTCAGCAGTTTGAGTGTCATTGTTTGTTAGATCAACCAGAACCACACTGAGGACTTGTTTTGAAATATTAAAAACAATAATGGGGATTTGACCACGAGCTAAATTTTTATCACAATATGCAAATCAGCCAGGCAGAGGTATCCATTCACCCATCCATCAATCCATTTATCCATTCATTCATCTCTTCCTCTCCTCTCCGAATTCAACTTAATGAGTCAACTAAGCAAAACGTAGTAAAATAAAACTGATAAAAAGTGAGAACAGTCTAGTCATACAGGATAGTTCTTTGGGTTGGTAATTCTTTAAATTTCATTTAATTTGATATCTCCATTGATTTGGACTTCATCCCTGCTTAAGTCACTTGGCACATTAACATTTTTTGAATAATGCAACGTGTCACATTTAGCTCAGGACCAACAACACATCAAGTGTGTAATTCTCCATCTGTAATTATTCACTTATAAGGCCTTTGATTGAATAGCCCAGTCAGAGGAGTCAAAGCTCTCACTGGGAATAAAGCAAACACCCACATGCCTGCCCATAAGGGCTCTGACTGAACACATAGATCACTAGAGCACCAGCAGTGGGGGAGGGGGCATTTTGAAAAGGGAAATAATGTGTCTCTCTGAGTTGATCCCTGGCGGTTTAAAACTAGTTTTTAACTATACAATATGGAGAGAGAGCCAAATTAAGAGTAAAATGTTATGGGTCATGTATTTTATCTCAATATCACTAATGTGTAATATTTTTGGTTAAAACCAAACCAGAACTGAATGTCTCCTATCAGGTATTTTGTGTGTATCCAAAGCATGCTATATCTTATTTATCTGTGTTAAAGATCTCCATTGTTGTCCAAAAACTATGAAACATAATTAGCACTGGGTCACTGGATCTTCGGTTGAAACCAATGAGCCACAGACTGGGAAGAGAAGTAAAAAGGGCATTGAGAGACAAACTGCACATACTGTAGTTGGTTTTGGTCTTTTTATTGTATTTGTTTATTTTGATTTTGATTCTTAATTATTTTGTTGAAAATATAGAATAATGCCTGCCTCATGTTTTTTAAAAGGCTCAGTAAATCCCTGAAACAGCAGGTTACTGTACACCAGCCAGGCTCATTGATGTGTTTTTAATAGTTTGTGAGGAGGAAGAAGATATCCTTATCCTCATCAGTTGATGTAATATTGCCTGGTTGCAATGCTGCTCCACTAGTTTCACGAGTCCTTTTTTAAATAATTGCTGGAATTGAAATGTAAAAAATGGATGGATAAAAGTAAAAAAAGACAGAGACACACACAGAGAGAGACAGGCAGACAGTAGAGTTTAATGATTCCAGATGAGCTGAGTGGTCTGCCTGACAACTGAAATGAACAGGAATCAATAGTGAGAGCGTCTGTCTGTAGCAGATAAGACACACACACACACAATGTTGACTATTAAAGACGACAGCTTGAGATATTACACTATTAGTTATGCTATTTTTAATCAGCTATCATATTTAATTAATTCTTCAGGTCAGATGTTATCTGAGTGTCTAACTGTGGGTGGGTGTGTGCGTGTGGGTGTGTGTGTGTGTGTGTGTGTGTGTGTGTGTGTGTGTGTGTGTTAGTGGAGGATGGGGGGCTATTACTCCTGTAATGGGGAAGAGGAGGAGGGCTAATCTAAAATATAGAACCTGGAAAAGACACAAAGTAGAAAGTAGAGGGACAGATAAAAACAGGAGGGAGTCAGAGATGGGAAAATAATTTCAACAATATGTTAAACAATAAACTGATGTGGGTTTTGAAAGCCAGTGGTTTTGGACAGATGTCAGTTTTGTAGTTTTGTTGATAGCATACATTTTGTGTCAGCATTCAATATTGTTTACATTTCTTTTTAAATCGTTTTTAAAGTGTTCAGCGTTACCTGTCACTATTTCTTGTCAAGTCCATCCTGCTTTGACAGGACTCACAAACAACATTTAGATTGTGAGACACTTCAGCTGTAACTGTTATATCAAATGTAAGTATACTACAAAGCCTTTCCTGAGGAAGATTAATGTGACTGCTGCACTGATGCTGACTGGCAGGATTCTTCTTCTGCTGCAGTAATGTGCTAAAAATATTGTTATTATCACTGTATAAAACATATTTCCCTTAATGACTGGCAGGATTCTTCTTCTGCTGCAGTAATGTGCTAAAAATATTGTTATTATCACTGTATAAAACATATTTCCCTTAATGATGCTATATACATACACAGACACACACAAAATACTATCATTACCATTAGATATGCAATCTTTCACAAAAACACAAGAAAGTGTATACAATTTTGGATGTATTAAAATATGACCAGCAAATGTATCAAATTAACACCATGGAATACAAATAATAGGGAGAATTCTGCAGGAACAAAATTAATATTAGTATAACAATAATAAGGGAGAACTGTGCCTCAGAATGCATCCAATGAAACATTGATCATTGTGCAATAACAAAAATAACGTAAAGTGCATCAGTGGATACTCAAGACATTTAAATACATGTTTCGTGTGGACAGGACATGGTATGTGTTCAAACCAAGCGGAGACGGAGACAGTGGAGGCGGCAAAGGGATGAGGAGATAAAGGTTGAAGCCTCGGTATCATCACCTCACTCTGACCACCAGCGTGAGATCAGGCAGCTCAAGCTGCTAATTATAGTAATTATGATTCATTACTGTCTGAGATTAATTTAATAAAGAGGAGGCTGAGCTGAGCTCGTTAACCTTCATTAGAATAATTATAGACACAAGACACACACAGGCTCAATCACACACACACACGTACACACGCACACACACACACACGCACACATGCATCCTGACTGGTGAGGGGGAGAGGCTTAGGATTGCTGGCACACACTGTGGGAACCGGGACTGCCACTGTGTGTGTGTGTGTGTGTGTGTGTGTGTGTGTGTGTGTGTGTGTGTGTGTGGTACGGTGCTACTATCATTGTGAGGAGCAAAGGTTCTCATAACGATAATGAAATGAGGCAGAAATGGCTGCAAACATGTTGCAGATTCTCACTTTAAATTAGTTATTAATTATGAGTCAATTACTCCCTCCAGACACAGTCAGACGCACACATATGCGCATACACAATTAAATTACGTCATGTTACTGCAGATTTTGATATACAATACTGTACCTTTACGTTTTTTTTTTAAATATCTGTGGTATTTGTATTATTACTATATCATTTTAAAGTATTTATTTATCATTGTTTTTAGCTTATTAGTAATATTCTTAGTTGTGGTATATTATTATTGTTTTTAGTACGACTATTATTCTTGCTGTAGCTTCTGCATCTCTGAAAAAAATGAATAACAGTGAATATTTTCCCTGAACACTTCTTCTGTTTAATGTTCCTGTTGCAGTGTGTTGGCAGTGCTTTGTAGTTTTCTTCCACCACAGTTAAAATGCATACATTTCCCAAGGTGAATAAGCTGCTGTGATATTTTAAAATCTGGTTAATATATTGACTGTTTTAAAATAAAGCCATAAAGCCTCCAGGCAGAAGCAGGAAGTAGATCAAAGGGCCGAGGTAATGGGGTTAGCTCTCTGATTGGCTAATCATGTCTCATTGTTTCAGTCATTATTTTGCTCAACTTTTAATTTCTTCCTCCTAAGGATCATTGAGCAAGGCAATTACATGGAGCTGACCTTGTGTATTAGGGCCAGGGCGGAGGACAGGAAAGATGTCCCATCATCCCTCTCTTTTTCTAATTTCTTCCACAACAATATAAAAAGTGTGGCGTCAGAGCCTCCATCACTGTCCCCTCTCCTCTGTGGCTGAACATGAGAGTCGACGGAATATTAAGTCCCTAGCATTAGAATAAACACGTCGTGTGTTAAATCAAAATCCAATTCTGTGGTCTATTATTTTCTGGCATAGTAATGACTGCCAAGGATTAGGAATCAATATTTCACTGCAGCAGGGACATTACGGGCTTTATTCAGGCTGTAATTGAGTTTTGAGGAGAGGCCCTGGAATCTGCATTAAAGATAAGGGCTCCTTTCATGTGGATGCACAAGTAAAGCTGAGTGAGGCGACACATTAGACATCAGCGACACATCAATTACGGTGCACGCCAGTTAACCTTGCAACACAGCAGCTACTGTAGCTGTGCGGCATAGTTAACACTGATTCTACCGTCAGAACTAATAAGTGACTGTAGTAACCAGCTGCATACCTGTGCCTGCTCCATACAGGCGTACAAGTTGCTAACTTTTCACTTCTGTACATGTAAACAAATGAACACCGTGTGTTCTGGGATAAACTGAGAGGAAGAGCAAGCGCGCGCTTCCTGCTCTCTGGTTCTGCTCGTGCTCGGATAGCGAACTGGCCCGGACCGCACCGCTCCGCGCGCGCAGCCCCGAGATAATAGACTATTAGTGGAAGTGGGATTCATTTGTAGCCAATTAAAACCCGTATAGTTGAATTGGAATGCATAAATAAGGAAGGAGCTGGACGCGTGGACGCACGCGCGCGCACACGCACGCACACACATACACCGACATATGGGAGTATATGATAGCGGGTCCTCGCGGGGGCAGCTAAAAGCCAAAAAAGGCGTTGAGACCTGCATGAGCTGGAGGAGAGAGTGCGCGCGAGAGCGGGGGAGAGGAGGCTTCGCTTAACTAATAGGGAGAGAGAGGAGGCGCGAGCTAGTTTGAACTATTAGAGAGATAGATCAGCGTCCGTCCCGCCTACAACTCCTGTCAAGCTTCCAGAGCGCGCACCCACCGGTGACCAGACAGAGCGCGCGAGGCTGGAGGTCGGGACACCGATCGCTGTTAATGTGTGTGTGCCAACACGGGATAACGGCACCGTACAAGACGGACAGACATTAGATCACCGGAGACGTTGTGTTGTCGCGGTGATTGCGGAGGATGAAGGGAAAGGATCCGGAGAGAAGAAGTCAGAGAGATGAAATTTAAAGTTTCACGGGATCCAGTTAAAGCCCTTCAGCTGCCCGGACTCTCGCCTGTGGAAAACTTTCACGGGCTGACCGCATCATCTCACATTGGATGTTGATGGGACTCAGGAACTGGCCTGTGGGTGAAGTTGTTGTTTTCACATGAATACCGAGCCTTGTCCCTGAAACGGTTTGGTCTGAATCGTTTTGTCATTTTGAACCACTCCTTCATTTTAAGTCGGATTCTTAATATATGGGACAAGGAGAGTAAAGTGATGAACCGGGACAGAGCGGTACCGGGGCCCGGAGCAGACGGTGTCCAGACCGCGATAAGCCGGGACAGAGCCGTAGCAGGGCCCGTGGCGGACACGGTCCAGCCCGTGATGAGTCGGGACAGAGCGCTACCGGTTCCTGGCGGGGACGGGGTCCAGACCGTGGTGGGCCCGGATAGCGGAGACATACCGGACGGAGGTGCTGCCGGGGAAAAGCGGCTCTTCGCCAACGCGGTGGCGGGAGGCAGAGATGCTCAGGCCGTGGAGAACCAACTGGAACCTCCACCGACTCACCCGGTGTTAGCCCCGCCACAGCAGGTAGATGCATGGGACCAAACTTTATTCTTTTCTATATAATAACAATACATTTGATTTGTAAAGCGCTTTTATTAAAAGCGCAGGGGGAGCAGCAGAACAAAACAAAACCTTTTTAAAATAACCGCCATGAATGAACCGTGACTGAGAAAATAATTTTCAAGAGGAGTGATGTGTAGAATGTTTATTTGTGTGTCTGTTGTTGTTTTTATGAGGATGATGATAATGGTGTTCCGTCTTGTGGGCCTGTGTTGTCATGTTGTGGTTGTCCGGTGGCAGCAGGGCGATGAGGCCTTAATTAAGACATAGCAGTACAATTAGCAGCCAATTTGCTTCGGTAATGTGATGAGAAACAATCACAATAAACGATATATATATACCATCAAATGCGTTTCAATAAAAAGCTCACAGGGAAATGTACTTGTTTCTGTAAACTCTGCTCTGTATTCTATTGCGCTGGAATCTATAAAAACTGAATGAAGACATGCAAATTCTACGATTTCAGAATGATGTGATTTAATCTGAATTACAACATATAAACACAATTATCTTTCCATTTACCTTAAATTGGAATTTCTCAGATAATCGAAAGTTATGAACTATTAGTTTAAATAACGTTTAATTAAAGAAAGTGGTTATTTCTCGAGAAATCCCTCACAGAGAGGCCCATATTATCAGATGTAACTGTCGTTTTGTTCTGAACTCTTGCGTATCTTAAATAGAGGATTGGTCCTCTTAATCGCAAATCTGATCATAATAACAGTGATTACTCTTATTATCAGATGTTAATAGGCTGGGTCCTCCCTCGGATTATTCAAAGAGCGAATTATAATATTATTAATGTGGGATTATTCATGTCGACATGCTCCAGACTGGCCTCATTAATAAATGAGTGATCCTAACCAGGATGTAGTGCAGTGCAAAGCCCCACTGAGTCACCGCACCATCTTTTATCTGCCAAATAGTGGCCACCTTTTTGGCTCAACATAAATCTTAAGGATATAAATTCAGTGTACATATCTATGTCACATAGCTAGTAAACACGATGTGCACATAGGCACATTGGGGATTTTATGGAAATCATAAATTAATGCTTGCATTAAACTCTAAAAAAACATATTTGTTTTACTATTTTCATCCAGAAATAATAAGAATAAAAGTTGACTTCCTTTTTGTCCATACACACGTCGTTCACCTTCTGATACCCTTTTGGCCGCTACATAGTGGAAATCGGAAATATTTGATTGGTGCTCACGTTGTGTGTGTTTGCTTTATAAATGAAGACAAATGTCCGTCTGTTGGCTGATGTGTGCTGTTCTCACTGGTCTTAGTTTTCTTCAATACCTTATCCCTATTTACAGATGTGAGACTCATGTAATTACCTTATTTCACGGATACACAACTTGTATTATTATTATTATTATTGTTATTGTTGTTGTTGTTATTATTTGTGTTTATTCGTATTACAACATTTTTCATGATTGAAATAATTATGGCGAATTATTCACAACAGCCTACATGTTTATAAATGAATACATAACTCGATTGAAAATAGGTGAATTCGATCAGTCCACATTGTCTGAGCCGAGGAAGAAATACAAGAAGCGCAAACAAAATATGGAGCTACGAACTGTAATTTATACTGTGAATGAATAATTCCAATGTGTTATTTGCCAGGGCCCTACCGGGCACCGGACCACCTCTTTCTCCGTACTGGACATTCTGGACCCCAACAAGTTCACGAGCAGCCGAAGACAGCAGCAGCACGCGAGCCAACAGCGGGATCTGAGCGCGTACGGAGCGGAGAACCGGAGAGGAGGAACTCGGGAGCGCGAGCCCAGCCTGGAGCCCAGCAAAGGCTGCTACGGTGCGGAGGAATATCAGAGCAGTAAGTCTGAGTTTACACGGAATGAACCTTTAAAGCCAGGCTCCTCAGTGTCCGCGTTAATGTTGTTTGTTTCCTCTTTTCTCCGTCAAACTGTCTTTAAACGGCCACTTCAGTTTGCTGAATTAACTGCTAGGCAACTTAAAAAAAAACAATTCTCCTTTCTCTAAATCTTGATCTATGTTTTGTGTTTATTTGGACATTCCCGAGTCAGTATTTACTAATTTTAATTGTAGTTCAAAATTGTTCATCAAAGTTCAGGAAATCACGTGCCATTTCTTCTTGTCATTTTTTCTTTTCTATTCGATTTCTTTTGAGGGTGTATTTTTGTGCAGCGTTTGTTCACTAATCTTCCCTTTTTATGTTGCATTCATCCAATTTTCTGCGTGAATACTGGTTTTAAGGAATAATACATTTGGCAACTTTTCAGTGTGTGGGCCCATATGTGTCTTTATTTTCAGGGATGTTTTCCGAACAGTCTAAATCCTGAGTTAATGGGCCAAATGCTCCGACTGCCCCACCAGCGCCAAGTATCCATTCAGCCCAAATGTACAACAAGAAAATAAAATAATAATAATAATAATTAGATTTTGTTCTCGTCCATTCAACCAATCCAAAAATGGCACATCACAATATTTTACCAATATCTGATTTCTTGGGTTGGCCCTATGAAACATGGAGACGCAGCGAGAGAGCAGTGTCACTTTTTTGATCAGCTTTCCATAAACGCTGTTTGTTTGAGCTCCTAAGACGCGAGCGCACGCTTAAATTGTGGCTTGTTTTAAAAGGTTATGTAACGGCTGAACTACGGTGGCAAGTTCAAATGTCAGACGGACTTCATGGAGGACTGACATGCTGATAAATCCGCAGCCTCTGAGAAGGGCGGCGTCAGAGCGCAGTTCCGTTACGCACAGCCGTTCACTGGTTACCGTCAAGGCTGCTACAGTATAACCTCCAGACCTCTACGCACATCAGACTCGCTATTCAGCTTTTTAATAAAGAATCAGGACGCATCTTTTCCAACTTTATTTTTAGCAAATGTAGCGCATCAATATTTTACGCCCCCGGACCTCCCAAGCTTGTTGCTTTTCCCCACTGGCTGGTGACTCCATGTCATTGTGGGAAGCCACTTGATTACTGGACACAGCTTGCCCGTAAAGCAGTCTAGAACCGGGATTACAGTGAAGGCGTTCATAACCCAAATATTTTTAAGAATCAGAAATCGAAAAGAAAAAAGACAAGAACTGTTTCTGTTAGGCCTCTCTGCCAAAGAACAAAGAAAGAAAAGAAAACCACGTCTTCATTGAAGCAGTTAAAAAAGAAAAAGAAAGAAGGCATGAGGTAAAAATCCAAAGATTGTTTTTTTCATATTTGAAGGTCGCCTTCATATTTCTGTTCTACACCGTTGTTCAAAAGGTTCTAGCAGGCCTATCGACTGAGACTGGCCTGGATAATTACATTACAAACAGGACAAGACTTTGTGACCATAGCCCTTTATAAATAACTCCAATCTTGTCAAACACATGTTGAGTTTATATTTTATTTAAATCTAGTTTTCAGTCACATTCCCAAAAGAGTAAATACATATTGATGACTACTTAAAGCTGTATGTAAAGGTCCTTATTGTAAACATACTTAAAATCAAATTAATTGAGATAATTTAAATATGTGTTCTAGATTCATAATTACTCCAATTACCGTAATTACCATTAACTATTAATTAATAACAGCATGTTTGGCCCAATAGTTATAACTCAGTTTTCTGTTGTTCTCCGGAAGAGCTAAATAATCAGAGGCTATTATTAAGAATGGACTAACAAGATTAAAAAATATAATACTTTTTTCTTGGGGCAAATAATTCAAATTTGTGAGCAGCCAAAAAAGGAACTATCGGCCGACTATTAAACTAATGTCGTTACCAAACTTGACTTTTCTTTTCATCTAAAAAATAAATGTGGTGTGAAATTGTGTTTTTATACTTGACGCTTTTTTTCATTTCAGCCAACTAAACCAGACCGTTTGAAACATTACATTATTACATTATTTGTTCATTTCAGTTTTATTTTAGTCCTACAGTATAAAACATGCTCACAATGGATTTTCAGAGGAGAGCAAATGTATTTTTTTTAAGTCACAGATTTAATGAGGAATGCTTCTATTGAACAGTTTTTAATGTTGCACTTGTACCACAACTGCAATATTTTTTTTCAAATGTATTTTTTCAAACACTTCAGCATAACATTTTAGACATGTGAGCAAGTCTGGATGACCGACACGGCACAGCCGGACGCCCTGGCGTCCCCAAACCCTCAGCGGCCCGAAGTTGCTTTGTGGCTTTCGCTTTGCTCTAATTGAATTTCACATTTACAGTGATTGGAATTCGTTTGGTAATACACCAAAACATAATCTAAATTGAAATGAGAAGGGCCTTAATGCTTCTCCTGCATTTGTACTCTACGTTTGTGGGGTATTTTCTTGGATAAATACATCATAATAGTATTCCAGCTGGAGGGGATGTATGAAGACAGGGTGGGCTTCCTGCTATTATGATAGTATTTGACTTTACTGCTGAGTAAAGTCAAATGTTAATTTAGATTCCTCCTCCTAATTGTATGATCCCCAAATGTTTGGCTGATAACAACTCACAGAGAATGACATTTTAACTTAGCACTTTGACTCATTGTGTGATTAGTTCCTCTGGAAGTCTTTTGAAAGTTTGAAGGCCTCAATCATTTTTGTTGTGGCTGATTGTTGATCACATATTACTGTTTTGTATTGTGTGTTGTCTTGTTCTTGTCAAACAGCCACATTTCTTAAATCACAAGCCTTATGTCTAAAGAACATAGTTGTCATATAGTATTGCAGATTACACGTCCAGAAAGGCGGGCAAGACAGAATGACCAACTGGGAACCACTCACACCTGGGGGCCTTGGGGAACCTCAGGCACCCTGAAGGTCCCTGATTTATAATAAATCAGGGTGACACTGATTTATTGCAAATGCATTTGGTAATAAACACCACTAAAGCACGATATGAACTGAAATGATAGAGGCCCTGTCTTGAAGTGGGGCCCTGTTTCAAAGTTTGGATTTAACACCGTCATTATTTCAGTTGGTACTACGCTGACACGGCGCACATCTCTATTGCATATTTGTGTTTAATTAAATGACCACAAACTACGACCACACTGAGTGACACAATACTAACCTGGGGCCTGTGGTCCAGTTTCTGGGGCACAAAACATCTAATGACACACATGCATCCAAAGGGGCCCTAGTGGGTTAATTGAGCTCTTGTTTTGGGAATTTATAAAGCCATCTGAGAATTTCCACTTCAACATGTGTCACAGATGCCATTTGTTCAGCAGTTTTCTGGAGGCTGTCAGATAGTGGCCATTGGAGGAACTGCAGCAACACACACATACACACACACACACACACGCACGCACACACACTGTATATATATACACGCACACATGCAAATCTTATTATTTTTGCTCTATACTGTAAGATTGTGATCATGAAGTGGATGTTAATCTGACATTGTCTTTGTTGTGTGTGTATTTCCAGAGGTAGGCTTTGTCTACAGAAGCCAAGAGGAAGATGACTACCACAGGTCCGGGACCCCAGATTCAGAGGCTCCAGACGGGCCCTACAGCAGTGAGGAGAGCAGTGAGGCCCTGCCCAATAATGGAGACAGAGATCTGGGCCAGCACAGCCACCAGGACCCTGGCAGAGACACCAAGAGCCCCGGAGGAGACCCCACAGGCCAGATCACCGATGTCCAGGCCGACGGGGTCCAGGGCACGCAGGGCAAACCCAAGAGGAAGCGCTCTGGCTCTGACTCCAAGTCAGGGAAGCCCCGTAGAGCCCGGACTGCCTTCACCTACGAGCAGCTGGTGGCGCTGGAGAACAAGTTCAAATCAACGCGCTACTTGTCAGTTTGTGAGCGGCTCAACCTGGCCCTGTCGCTCTCCCTCACCGAGACCCAGGTCAAGATCTGGTTCCAGAACCGTCGGACCAAGTGGAAGAAACAGAACCCCGGAGCAGACACCTCCGCCCCCACTGGTACAGGAGGACCAGGAGGTATGGGAGGAGGGGGAGGCCTGGGAAGCCTTAGCCCTCTCAGCCCGTCCCCTCCGATCAGTGGGCACCTGGCCATGCACGCTGGCTATGCCGGACATCATCACCACCCCACCAGCAGCCTGGTCCAGCTGCCTTTCCTCACCGCCAGCCACGTCCTGTCCCCCTTCATGCTGGGGACACAGAGCTACGCTGCACCCGCCTTCTACAGCACACACCTGTAGACACACACACACACACACAGAAGGGTGCACATCTACAAACACACACACCAGACAGACTCATCCTCAGAAACACACTCTGATGCCCTGGAAACTGAAAGTTTTCAGCAGACAGACTGTCAGTGTTCAGCTCTGCTTTACTACCAACATTTGAATGCTTTAATTTCAACGGATTATTTTGATAGAATGTGAATATCTGCCAGAAACTGTACATAAATCTATGTTCTAGCTCCCTATTCCGAATGCTGTTTTAAACTACGTAATAGACAAATAGTTGATTTCTTTGTTTAAAAAAAAGAAGTCTGTATGAATATTTGAATGTTTATTTATGACTTCAGGAATGGCTTGATCTATTGTCAGTACCGTGTAACTCCAGCTGTGATTGTTTTCATTTCTGTTATTTATTGAATTTGTTCACAGTTTCCATAAAATCCTTGGATGTACTGAATCCTCAGCTCAACATGATATCGTCCTTTGATATTAAAATTATGACAATTAAACTCTGAAAAACTAGCCCATTTCAATTCATTCTAATTGAAGTGGACAGCATGGTGTCCCTGTCTCCACACAGCAGGCAGGTCTTGGGTTCAAACTCGTGTTCTATGTCTGTTGATTTGTTCCCACAGTCTGACAACCTGCCTCTTACTGAATGTGTTTTCCCAGGACGTGCACTCGTCTCCTGCAAACCTAAACAGACCAAATTCCAAGACATGTGATCGAGCAAAGTCAGCGTGTATATGCAGGTACAATCGGAGCTAAATAAGTACCTGTGACTACTGTAGAGTCATTTGTCTTGGGAATGAATGGCGATTTGAACCTTTCCCACTAAGGACAAAAGCCAGATGGGTGTTAGTGTTTTTTTTTTTTTGTACAGAGGTAAAGTGTCTACAGCCATGCTAGTGGCGTTGTGAGTCTGCACTTGAATACAGCAGAGCTTTGAGCTAAATGCTAACGTTAACATGCTAGCACACTTATGATTCAGGCACACTTGATGTCTTTTTGGCTCCAACCAGCCGTTTATTCACTGGACAGCATGTATGTAGACACATCTGGTAACAAATAGAAGCACATTAGGGTCTCACAGCCCACCTCGTTGTCACAAACTCCGGGAACTGCCAGAGCAAAGAAACAAATGCTTTAGCTAGCAGTTTGTTAGCATGTTACTAATGCTAAATAAAGTTAGCAGTATCAAGCATTTGCTCTAGATATTATAAATCGAAACAATTCTACGAACAAAGAAGAACTTATACAGATTTCACAACAGAGCTCGTCACAGATCAACCTACCACGGAGACAGCGGGGCGCACCACCCAAGTCTGCAGGGGCCCAGCAGAGGGCGCTCACAACACACTGGTCTCCGTGGAAAACGAATGATAATAAGTTGTAAATGATATTGACAGAAATAGAGGAGGAAATTATATGAAAATGATATGGATTAGTAATAACTTCAATTCACAGTGAAATGAGCAAATAATGACCAGTGATGGCAAGTGGAATCATTAACTCGTTACATTAGCTTTGAGCTAAATGCTAACGTCAACATGCTAGCACGCTTACAATGACAGTGCTTTAAGATGGTAAATGCTTTGGCTTCATCATCTTCAGTTTGGCATCTTAGCACACTCGCATATTTTTCACAAGCAAAAGAACAATGCGATGACATATAGTTGAAATAGTAGCTTTCAGCAGTGTTAATGTCAACAGTGTGTAATGTCAACACTTAGCTGTCTCAAAAAAGCACTCCAATGATTGATTGCATTCCTAAATATTCAGACTCATGATGAGCAGTTTAAAAGAGGATAAAAATAGATGAGGCAAAAGCAGAGATATCCTCTTTTTAATGCCATACATTCTTCTTTCTACATGGCGCGGTGAGTGCAGACAGTTTAGTCAGAGATTTGTTAAGCTAGTGGCAGCTAATGTAGCCTGCAGCATGAGCAGCGGGACTCCCCAACATCATGGAGCCACTGTGGCTCAGTAGTAGAGCCGGCTCCTCGAGTCCATGCCGATGTTTAAATAAAACATCTATGTTAAAATAGAAGCGCTTCGTTAAAATATAATAATTCTCAATTCTCTATCGGTTTTAGGTCCAGGGTCATACGATAATATGACGTCTGGGGCCGGACTTGGACTGCGGTGTGCCTATTAGTGACCCCTGAAGATTACTTCAACCTATCATGTAATTGAAATGCAGGACTCTGACTGAAACAGAGACTCCTATGTGTCATCTTCAGCAGTTGTAGCAGCTGAAGATGGAGGTCCTTGGGCCCTGGCCCAATGGGCACTGCCCAGTTTCTAAATCGGTATGAGATAAGTCTGTGTGGGCCACAGTCATAACAGAAGCAACTCCCAACTCGTCAAATCAGTGGGCATAACTGGGCAAGCCAGAGTGCAACACAGGAATCCAACACACACATGCATGGTAATCCGTGGTTGTACTACATCCATTGATATGGCCAGAGCTAGTAGCCAGCTGTCATCCCTCAGGTTCACCAGCCTCACACGAAACAAACATTTGAATCAATGATGATTCTTGATTGTTGATGAACGTTCGATCAATGATTTCTCTCACAAACACAATGGTGATTCTGGTAATCCAAATAAAAAAGTGGCCCTCCGACAATTTTACATATGAATTGAAATGTACTGTCAGTGAATAAGTGTACAGGGAGAACACTTAAACAGGCCTCATTTAAATCATTATGTCCTAAATATAGTCAAATTGACTAACAGCCGAATCCAGAGTTATTATCTGAGGCATAATTAACATGCATCAGACCTTCGGGACTGCGCCCTATATGCTCACACATAGACTGTATATAAGAAATGGACGTAGTCTCTGTTATGTCACCCATTGGTTTGTGAACAACAATTTTAGAGCTTTGAGTTCAGCATTTTGGCCGTCGCCTTCTTGTTTTTTTGCAACCAGAAGTGACAGGAGGGAGTGGAGCTAAGTACAACCGAACAAACACTGAATAAGACACCAAAATGTTACTATTAACTTTCATGAATTGTAAAAACACACTGAAAGGGTTAAAGTTATGACACAAAAACAGACAACGCCATGGTAGCGACCCGTCAATCACAGTAGCCCCGCCCTAAAGCATCCCCTGCTTTATGGTCTGTGTGACTCTAAATGGACCATAATGTACTAAATGAACATCAAGCTGTATTGAAGAAGACTTGAAACTAGAGACTGAGACCATAAACTCATGTTTACTGAGGTAATAAATCAAGAGAGAAGTAGAGTCATTTTCTCACAGACTTCTATACAAGCAGAGGAGTCGCCCCCGATGGCTTCAACAAAAAGGGCAAGTTTAAGGCACAGCCACATTGCCTTCACTTTTCAGAACCTGCGGTTGCCACCTGAGCTCTTATGGCAGATCCAGTTCTGCTGGCTTCCAATTAGCTGTAATAATGGATCACTTTTCTTGCCTTATATACATCCATGGCTGGTATGCTGTGTCGTGTGTCAGGGGCTGAGGTCCAGGGTAGTGAGAGGAATCTACATTCTGGCCAGAGGGCTCCACCCACTCCTTCAGTAGCGCATTGGGATCAGTTGTGGGAAGAGACACACCTGGAGCTGATCTCCATTAATAATCCGTCAATAATGTATGTGTTAGCTGTTTGGGAAGAGAGACGTTACCGGTTAGCAGCACTAGTAGTAAGAGATGAACGTAGTTTTAAAACGTTTAGACTTGGTCGTGCGCTTGCTCTATGCAACCCGTAGATGCAGAGGATCCAGGTCATTTCATACCCAGCAGTCCATTTATTTATTTATTTGCTTCACTGAGCAGCTTTCATAGAAATGAACAGGGCCTCGATCCAATGCTGTATCCCCGGATAATGACCCGAATGATGTCATCAGGGTCATCCCAGCTTGGGTTTGGAAACTACACATTTCAAGGAGATAGCCTCATGCACGTAATATAAAGAATGTTGGTGTTGTCCATGCAGGGAGGGCATAATGAAAAGTCATTGGTTGCATAATGGGAAATGTAAGTTGCAGTGTTTTTGGAAATTGATCCAAACAAGACACTAAAAGTCAGAATATCTCAGTCTCTGCTGCTGTGATGTTTTTGTCTGTTTTTTTCTGTGCCTCTTGTGGAACTAACGTTGCTATATGTTGTGAGTGCTGCAGTAATGAGTACCGGTACTAATACCTTGAAATGAGTCGGCATTTTTTGCATTTCTGGTTCCCTCATCTCAAAGTGAAATAAGATGTGTGTTTAACACAAACAGAGAAGTTTAATATATTGTGGTAGACAAAAAATTTGCTTTACCGGTCTTTAAAAAGGCTAATAAGTGGCTAAATGTTATAACACCGAACACGAGTCAGACTGTGGTGTAGTTTGATTCTAGCCTAACGTTTGCTTTTTACTTCTGCCGATTGCATTCACGCCTCAGAAAATCATCAAAGTGGTGTTTATTTGTGAAGATGATCTGGCTGAAAAAACGCGCATCATAAAACGTGTGTGCCACAGAGCTTATTTTCTGTAATAATCCAAAATCCATTGGAAAAATCCTGTTGGCTTTTTGCTGAGGGAACCAGTGTGATGCTAACTTCCTGGTTGGCCGACAATAATCAGCTGACGGCAGCATCCCCGCGGCCCTCTGTTCACCTTACAGTGATCAGATTACACATTGACAGCTAACTCACTCTCTGCAAAGCCTAAATACACATTCTAATGATCCGATCTGAATGAATAGCGATCGAGAACAAAACCTTTCCTTTGAGTTTGAATACATTTAAGTCAGTCAACCTGGTGCTTCAGGTCTGTTTGCTCAATGAACCCGGAATTAAATTCATGAAAGTGGAGGAAAGATTTACAGTTTATTTTTGGTACAAATCATTTTAACCTGCATTATGTTCATTTATGAATTTGTGGCTTTTTATCTTCAAAAAACACAATACAAATATAGACAACAAATTCAACTAGAAAATACTAGAAAACAATTCAGTCGGTTATCAGTAATAAATAATAAACTGTACGGTTGTATGATCGCCTGTCTGTCTTGGTGTATGGCAGTTGTGAATGGGGAACATGTTGCGGTTTATTTTCCTTCGCATATATAAAGTGCTGTATACTCGTCTTATCA
>NC_136638.1:415000-427500 GCF_949748355.1 Melanostigma gelatinosum
TCAACTTCCTATTTTTCCCCTTTTCTTGTAAATTGTTATGGTGACTTTCCTATGCCCTACAGCCACGCGCTTCCTACGATGATATCAACACCTGCTTCTCTTCATCTGTCAGTGAGAAGCTTCACCAGGAGGCTCCAGCAGCAGTGCAATCAGTCACTAGTTTAGCAACACGGACCAGATCCATCACCAACCCCCCCCACCAATGCTGCCCATTGTATTCAATGGGGTCCTCAGCCAAACTGCCAGACTGTCTGCTAGGACTGTTCTTGGTACATGAATGGTTCTTGATGCTGTCAGCTTGATACAAAATGTTGGTCATAATGTGTAGCCATGGTTTTGAAAACATTGCGAATGCAACACGTATTACCCACTTGTAGGCTACAGGCGAGTCGATCTATCCGCCAGGTTCATTCTGGCGCTACCATTGGCTCCAAGTCCCCAACAGATCAGATATTTAGTGTGCTAGATATCTGGAATGCATCTTTAGCTGCCTTGTGTCTTTGAACAGTTCACACATAGCACGGGCGCTGATGTGCGAGCGCCCAGCTGACGCGCTTTGGCCTCTGATCTCGGACTTTATCTCAGGAGCTCCAAAATCAGGGCTAAAGTCTTGTAGTTTTATGAATTGTTCACACTACACCAAGTTTGTTCCTCACTGCCTGTTTAACCTCACTGTACATACATGCGAGTGTTGTTTGTGTGTGAATGTGTGACTGAACAGTGAAGGGATCTGAGGCCACTGGTCCATCAACTTATTCAGGCCACTGTGAGATTGATGTACGTGTGCTTGTCCAGGTGTCCAGGTGTGAGATTGACTCATGGATCGATAGTGTAGTTGGTAACAAAAGATGCTATTTCACAACTCACTGGACGGCATGCGCGCCCCACACACACACACACACACACACACACACACACACACACACACACACACACACACACACACACACACACACACACACACACACACACACACACACACACACACACACACACACACACACACAGCTGGTGGTGGGCATCCTGCAGACTGTTGATTGTCCGATCACACAATAACAAACAAACACTATCAAACAACGATGATGTGTAAAACAGCTGACCTGGTCTGTTTATCATCAGTATTGCTGCACAGAAAGGAAACAATGTGATCAGACTTTCAGGGCTGAATCTACAGCAGTGGATGGATAGTGCAGTTGTAGTTGGCCACTGCATGGGCCACTGCATGTTTGTCCACACAAACATGATTTCTGGGGATCATTGACATATAGGTTAACGACAGTTAAAGCTCTTTGGACCATTTTTTAAAATTCCAGTCCTTTCAACCACATTTCAGTCTTCGTCAGGCTGCTCACAGTGCGAACCGATGTTGATGAAATCTCCAGAAAATGCAAGTAAGTTGACCGTGAAATAATGTTTGAATGACAAAAAAAAGTGAGCAAACTCACGTATTCCTGCCCTGTTAGCAGTAGTTGGCTTTTTATTTATTTATTTTAAACTGATGACTGTAAAATCCTAAAAACTGAAATATTCAACAATTCTGATCTGATCCAATTGCCAATCTCAAGTTAGCTTGTGTGGTTATGAAATATGGATCATTCCATTGTGGCTACATGAGGGTCAGCATATTAAATAATACCGTTCGTAAAAATAACTCATGTGCTGTCAATCAAGGTCCTAAAGTCAATAAATCACCATTGCAGACGAAGCACAATCCAAATGTCCTCACACACAAGGAAGAGCTAGAAGGTTGACCCAGGCAGTGGAGACTGGGACGGTCCAGACTCTTGTTTAACCTACGGGAGGATAACCACCGCAGTGTTTAAAGTCTGTTAGCTATCTGCAGTGTCAGACATACTTGATTCTGTCATTTATTTTTTTCCTTCATAATGCAGGCTGTCATTTAATTAGTTGACATTGTGAAATAGTTTAGCCAAACAACTAAGCACTGCCCATCAATCATTGCAAAGAACCATTAGGTATCTCTGCAGGTATTTACAGCGTTATCACAGCATATTTAATCCAACATGTTTCTTTTTTGCATTTTCTGCACATCCTGACATTAAAATGTTCATTTGAACCAGTGTGTATGCACCTTCTGACTGCGGTATTTGAATTATTCATATTGTTGACAAGCAAAAATAAAATGTCAAGCATGACAAATCAGACAGATCAAATGGTGACCGCAGATCAACTGGTGACCCCAGATCAACTGGTGACCCCAGATCCTCTGGTGACCCCAGATCAAATGGTGACCGCAGATCCTCTGGTGACCCCAGATCCTCTGGTGACCCCAGATCAACTGGTGACCCCAGATCAACTGGTGACCGCAGATCAAATGGTGACCCCAAATCAACTGGTGACCCCAGATCAACTGGTGACCCCAGATCAACTGGTGACCCCAGATCAACTGGTGACCGGAGATCAACTGGTGACCCCAGATCAAATGGTGACCCCAGATCAACTGGTGACCGCAGATCAAATGGTGACCCCAGATCAACTGGTGACCGCAGATCAAATGGTGACCCCAGATCAACTGGTGACCCCAGATCAACTGGTGACCCCAGATCAACTGGTGACCGCAGATCAACTGGTGACCCCAGATCAACTGGTGACCCCAGATCCTCTGGTGACCCCAGATCAACTGGTGACCCCAGATCAACTGGTGACCCCAAATCAACTGGTGACCCCAGATCAACTGGTGACCCCAGATCAACTGGTGACCGGAGATCAACTGGTGACCCCAGATCAAATGGTGACCCCAGATCAACTGGTGACCGCAGATCAAATGGTGACCGCAGATCAAATGGTGACCCCAGATCAACTGGTGACCCCAGATCAACTGGTGACCCCAGATCAACTGGTGACCCCAGATCCTCTGGTGACCCCAGATCAACTGGTGACCCCAGATCAACTGGTGACCGCAGATCAACTGGTGACCCCAGATCAACTGGTGACCCCAGATCAACTGGTGACCCCAGATCCTCTGGTGACCCCAGATCAACTGGTGACCGCAGATCAACTGGTGACCCCAGATCAACTGGTGACCCCAGATCAACTGGTGACCCCAGATCCTCTGGTGACCCCAGATCAAATGGTGACCCCAGATCAACTGGTGACCCCAGATCAACTGGTGACCCCAGATCAACTGGTGACCCCAGATCAAATGGTGACCCCAGATCAACTGGTGACCCCAGATCAACTGGTGACCCCAGATCAAATGGTGACCCCAGATCAACTGGTGACCCCAGATCAAATGGTGACCCCAGATCAACTGGTGACCGGAGATCAAATGGTGACCCCAGATCAACTGGTGACCCCAGATCAACTGGTGACCCCAGATCCTCTGGTGACCCCAGATCAAATGGTGACCCCAGATCAACTGGTGACCCCAGATCAACTGGTGACCCCAGATCAAATGGTGACCCCAGATCAACTGGTGACCCCAGATCAACTGGTGACCCCAGATCAACTGGTGACCCCAGATCAAATGGTGACCCCAGATCAACTGGTGACCCCAGATCAAATGGTGACCCCAGATCAACTGGTGACCCCAGATCAACTGGTGACCGGAGATCAAATGGTGACCCCAGATCAAATGGTGACCCCAGATCAAATGGTGACCCCAGATCCTCTGGTGACCCCAGATCAACTGGTGACCCCAGATCAACTGGTGACCGGAGATCAAATGGTGACCCCAGATCAAATGGTGACCCCAGATCAAATGGTGACCCCAGATCAACTGGTGACCCCAGATCAACTGGTGACCCCAGATCAAATGGTGACCCCAGATCAAATGGTGACCGCAGATCAAATGGTGACCCCAGATCAACCGCACTGCTCGTTCACCATGCAGCAGTCTGAAGTGTACCACAGAGCTCTTTTGAATACAGCTGGTTTCCAAAACAAATCTTTGTAGCGCTGCAAATGAACGAGGCAAATGTTTGTGGTGTTGTCATGAGGTGAAAATACACAATATGGACAATAACGCATCAGAGTAAATGGCAATGCCATAAAATGAAGAATTTAACCAGCCAAGAACACAGAGTGCAAGTTGAGTTCATTTGACTTTAAACCGTAACACCTGCGTTACCGAAACACCGGCCAGCGAAATAAACACAGGCCAGCAAACGCAACACCGGGCTGGATCTCTCCTTAAAACAAGCTGTGCTGGAAGCAGAGGAAGACAGGAGCTGTGCAATGAAAAAATAAGATCAAGGGAAAACAATTCTTAAATGATAAAATAGCTATCACTTTGTGATTCTGTTTCGGCCAGCAGAGAAGGCTTAGCTGGCCCTGACGGCCCGCCACTGGTGTATTATTACACCAATAGAAACAAATAACCGGAGCTCTGTAGGACAGCACAGAAGGCCCACCGCTGAAAGCAGTAGTGTGTTCACGTGAACGGAGCGAACAACATTGGGACCAGGAGACGAGGGGGAGACACCTACATTCAATTCAGAGTAACGTGAACAGTGTAAGATACAGGAGAGAAGAGGTTACAATATCAAGATTAAGAACAGGGCACAGCAATCTACGCAGCACACTACACATGACAGGGAAGCATCCAACCGGTCTCTGTGAGCACGAGGCACCAGGAACTGTACACGTCATCACCTGCTGTATTAGACACAGCTCAGAGAGGAGGGGCATGCTGGGAGAAATGCAGGCTAGGGATGAGAGGAAGAGAGCTGAATAATACAATAGAGTGGGGATCTAGCAATCTGGGAAGAAGGTGCTTTACAAACGTCTTGCGAGCAACGGGTCTGATGGGGACAGTTCAGTAGTTGGGAACATAGGAACTGACTGAAACCGGAAGATGGCAGCAATGCAGCAAAAAGGATGCAAGCTGCTGTTAAACACCACAGAAGAAGAAGAAGAAGTGAACGGGGCGTGTTAAAAGCATTTAACAGTGAAAGTCATGGTGAGCGGAGGAACTTCAGAAGTCCCCGGCGTGGTGGACAAAACCGTTGCGGCATGTCGGCGTTGTTTAAAGAGAAAGACACACGATAACGGCAATACATCGGACATGTCCACACATATGAAGCGCCACCATCCCGTCTGTCAGCGACGGGGACACTCCGCTGTGGAAAACAAAGGATTTCTAAATCTGGTTAAAGTGCTTGAGCCATGCTACGAAATCCACTCACGCACCTTCGTCAGTAAGATCGTTCCTCTATGAAGAGCAAAAGAATGACACACTGCACCTTTAAAAGCTCTGGAAAAGCGAGAAAGTGGACGTTGAGTCATGTTTTGTCAAACCCCTGTGTTTAAGATCCTCAATAAACTTGTAGTGAGTCAATATATTGTTATGATGACTATCGCACATATCATATACCACAATCTGGAAAGCCCTGGGAAAAGGTAGTAAGTGGACCTTGAGGAATATAAATACCAGTATATCTGGTTATCAGTAGTATTACTGAGAGTTAAAGTTCTTACATGGAAACAGTAGTTTGCCAAACAAAATTTAAAAATCAAAAACAGAAAAATTCAAGGTTACCTTAATTGCTATTTCCAGGGCTTTAAAACACATGTCATGGTTTCCCTCTGTTTAACGAATAGAAATAACTTAACTTACGAGCTTCTGTTAAAGAGTTCATTGTGATGGCTGTATGCAGAGTGAGCAATCTCTATCCACCGAGGAAGACGGAAGAAGGTGCGGTTTCAAAGCTAATTGTCTGTAAGACTGTCGATGTAATAAATAAGGAGCTACTTTGATTGAACATTAAGCTGAAACACAAAACACAATTACCATTATGTTGAAGCATCAGTGCGTCCTGCTATAGCACGCTGCTGTACAACCTTTGAAGCACCTCTACACTGTTGTTTTACTTCTCCATTTTAAAAGGACTTTCTGAACTCAGTGTTCCTGGAGCTGTAACCTGCTCGTCTGAATGCAGGTGCCTTTTGTTGGTGTGTGTTTGCACATAGCAGCATATTAATGAGTATGTATAGGTGCAGCTCTTACCGTTTCTTTACTACTAATGCAGGACAGAAGAGCGAATGCAATTCCTCTCTGACTTCAATGGTCTGAGGAAGATTGTTGTTACATTTTTTAGACTTCAGGAAGTATGTGAGCGCATGTGTGAGTGTCACTCCTCACCAGGCTGCTCCTCACTCTTCCTCCTCTTCTCCTGCTCCTCCCTCAGTCGGTCCTCCTGCCTGCAGGGTCGTCCCTCCTGGTCTCGGGGAATGATCGGACCATGGAAAGGACACTGACGGACAAAGAGTCACAGCTCAAACACCGACACACTGACAGAAAATCACTCTGTGTTCCTCCTGGTACCTTGAGGCGGTCCTGTCTCTGGCACAGCTTTCCGTTGCCCAGTGAAGCACTGCAGTAATGGTTGACAGGAGTGAAGCTCCCAGGGAAGGCGATATATCTACTCCTGCTCTCTGCCAGGAGCTCCTTGTTCTCCACCTCCTCATCCACATCAATGGGAACCCAGAACTGATGCTGAGAGGACATCCTGCACAAGGACAAGACATGGGACCATAAGTCATGTTTCAGAAACCCGCATCTCAGATGCTTCCACAAATAACAGAGTTCTGTTTATGGAAGCCCTGAAAGGCAGGTGAGAAAAAACGATTGATATATTCTATATTCTATTTTATAAGTCTGATGGAAACAGTTTTCTCTCCTGTGTTGAGAAAAGATTTTTGCCAGGATAAGCTTTCATGAAATAAAGTGACGTTTTCTTCCTTCTGTGAAACAGGTGGAAGAAAGGTTTGCCAGCATCATTTTTTAGGATTTTATTCGTGACTTTTTTCATCTGTGAAACAGGTGAAAGAGAACGTCTTGTTAGGTCAACATCTTTTGTTCATTTTACAATCATTAAACAGCGAAACATCAAATCAGCTGCAATAGCACGAAAAGTATTCATGGTTCCTTCTTCTGATTTACATCATTTGTTAACAGAATATATGTACCTTGTGTTTAGAGTGCATGGAAATATCAAAACTCTCCTGAACAGGGAGGTAGTGGTGCACTTCAGCCTCTAGTGGCCAAAGATATGAATACAACAACAAACAAATGATCCTGCCAGAAACACAAGAGAGAAACTGTTTAGTTCAGACTCAGAAAATGGATTACTATCTGTGTTCCTCTCACTTGCCATGCAGGGCTTCCGTCTTTTGCTGTATGGAATTAAATGTAAAAAGTACTGTAGTGGAAGTTTTGAGGGACATTGATTTTTCTTCCCCATGTGTGAAACACTGAAAAATATGCACTGACATTTATTCAGATATTGTAACAAAGATATGCCAACCCAGGTTACAATTCGACATAGCATCTGAGAGACAAAACACACAACTCACTAAACTGTACAGTCATGTGTACAGCTGTCTTTATATCTATCAGTGACACACCGTGTGTGTCTGGTGCATTACTTGACGATCTTGCCAGCGTTGGGCTGCTCCTGGCCCCAGTAGTACAGGTCCAAACCAAACGGAACCACAGGAGCATCGACAGCCTTCTGGTCTGAGCTGGGCTGAGATGAACTGGGACCTGAGGAGCTGCTGCTGGAGGAGAGATCAGTGGAGGGAGAGTGAAACCAACTCATTCAACTTCAGAGTTTGTGGTCAACTATCACAATTGACTGAAACCTTGATGTATAGACTGTCAGAGTACGTGGACAGCACTTATGGAATCATATGAAGCTGGTGTGTTTGATGCTTACAAAGGAGTACAACGAGGGGAATTTATTCAAATTAAGTTTTGAATTGCTTGAACTAAAAGTTGACCTCTTTAATTAAAAAGAAAAAGTGACTTCAGGAGTTATTGCATGAGGTATCAAACTGCAGCACATCTGTAGTGCTAGAGCTAATATGGTTCATCTCTAATGATCTCTTAAAGGATGCTGTAGAAATATGTAAAATCAATAACGCCTCACAACATGATTTCTCCATTGAAGGTTAAAGGACATGTGGCATCAAGCTCTGAGGTTGCAGATCGAACTTTCGTGTTATAATGGGTAAGTTCGGACTCCCCAAAGTCACACAAGAACACAAAAAAGCTAAGTGATGGTGGCAGAGTTTACCAGCAACTCACATGTCCTGCGAGGAAAGATGATTGTGTTTGTCACACGAGTCTAGTGGCTTTGAAGAGAGCATAGAGGGATATCAGGGCTTCAGTTCCTGTCAGAAGGGCTGTCTAACGTCACGGTACAGAGGTGGAAACATTCTGAATCCTGACGTACTCCATGCCTGAACTCGGGGCCTTTCGCATTGCATCAATTTATGTTCTTATATCCGTGGTAGAGCAGAAGTGTGATTACTTTGCTTCGTGCCGTCACCTCCGCCCCAAAAGCAGACGTAAGAACACGAAAGGACTCAATGCCCATGCACCTTAGTTCAGTGTGAGAATAAGGTGAGCAGGGTGAACCTGGTCCCACGAACACGAACACTCAGAGGCTTCGGGATTAGGCCATTCAACTGGCAAACTTTTATAGGCTTTAAATTACAATTTACAACCAAAGTAGAACAATAACTTCTCCTCTTGAAACATTTTGTCCTTTTTGTGCATTTTAGTGACACATTACTGTTCGGAAATGTGTTTTAAGTTTCAGTAACAGTTGTAAATCACAAACTGAAGGTAAATGTCTGGTGTGAGAATGCACACTCCCTGAGTCTCTGCAGGAGGTGGACGGAGAAGAGAAGGTCAGAGGAAGTGAAGGGAGATGAGGAAAGGTGAAAGGTAGAGTGATAGGACTTGTCAGTAGGTGCACCTGGATTGTTTGGGCAGAGGGAGGTTCTGTTTGAGGTGGCGCAGTGTGGCAGCTGCACATGTTGGATCCTGATCCTCCTCTGTAAGCCGCTTCAGCCGCCGAGAGGAGGACGACAGAGGTGGAGGTTGTTTTGTGACTGGTGCTGTTGAGGTGGAAGGAGACGGATCCAAACCTGCCAGCAGAGACAAGAGGAATTAAGATCCTATGAACACTGTCCTGTAATGACACACTTTGCTGTTTCTCTTTTACAAAAGCCTGAAGCAAAGTGTAAATCATTACAACCCACACAAAACATATGTCCCATCCAATCCAATCACTTGTACATCATTCATACATTTACTGCAAGGATATGTACACATTGTACTTTTGGCTGTTTATCATAATGTCAGATTGACCTATTTGGAGCTTAACAGAATTGACAGATACAGAATGAAGTTATGAAAGTGCTTCTGTGCATGCGTGTGTGTGTGTGTGTGTGTGTGTGGTCAAACACTGGGACAACCAGGGTCTCTGGGGACTGAGCAGGACTTGGACCCACACACACAGCAGGTGAGATCAGAGGGAAGCAGTAAGCCGACAGCTGCCAACATGCTGATCCCACACATTATTGGGGCTAAGCTGGACGCTTCAGAGACTCGATCGCCGTGTTTTCTACTTGAACAGGATAAAGGACTGTTTGCATGTTCTCCGCTGCTTACAATTTACAAACAAAAACAACAAACTGATTTCTGCCTGAACGTATAAATGTGGAGAAGAACAAAGAGGAAAAGGTTCCGAGTGTTAAATACAATCCTTGTTCTGAACTAAGAACTACTGGCACCAGCTCGACAATCTCACAAAGGATTTCATGCAATTCAAAGCAAACCAAAAGGTGAGTTCCAAGAGGAATCATGTGTTGCTGTTTGTCATGTCATGCCGTGTGTGTCTGAGATGGATGTAGAGCACAAAACAAACACCACACGTTACATGGTAACCACTTGAAGCTGGATCAAACATTCTATGCTGAAAGTCATGAAGAAAAAAAATTGTTTTAGTCAAATCCAGCTGAGCGAAATCCGGTCGGCGTTAACTTAAATAATGGATGATTTCATTGACAGAAACTTCATGAACAAACTTTTCGTTGTTCGTTTCATTTCAATCACAGCTGATAACGACGGTGCTAGCACTGTTATGAGAACGTGGAACTAAATCCATTTCGGGTCAATACAAATGTGAGATTTGTTCCTCTTCTTGTTCTTACATTGTAGTACTATGAATGGTTTGGGTTCATCGGACAAAACAAGACATTTAACATCTGTTTTCTGCCATTTTATAGACCAAATATTACTTCACAACCGAGATCATTCTCTGCAGATTAATCAACCAGTATTTACAGCTCTGGGCTCCTGAACCCTGCTTATGGCCCCGTCCATTACCGTGGACACGTTTTGCACTGTTCAATTTTCAAAGTAAAGTTCAACATAAATAAATAAAACAGAACTAAATAGTCAAGTGATTGCCGGTTACCACAGCCTCGCTCTTTCTTTGTCGGATGGTGAAACACCGACTCAATCTGCTCTTTTCAAACTGCCACATGGCGGAGGGTTGTGTGGATGTTGTGGCTGTTAAGACACACAGATCAATGGCAGGAAAGGTGTATAGTTGTGTGTATGTGTGAGAGTGTGAGGGGGGTTGTTAGAGAAAGAGAGAGAAAAGAGGGGTTGAGGGGGTTTGAGCCAAAGAGAGCGAGGGAGACAGCGAATGAGGAAAGGCAAAAAGAGGTATTGATTTTCTCGGGTTAAGCAGGGCCTGTAATTAAAATGTTAATTTGAGAAAGAGAGAGATAGTGTCCTGACAGCAGAGAGAGGGATAAGAGACTGATAATCAGAATGACAGAACAGGACAGAGGGTAAGAAAGAGAGGAAGAGATAGAGATAGAAGAAGAGAGGAAATAGAACAGCAGGCTTTCTCTGAATGAATGAACACTGGAAGAAATTCAAAGAAAGGAAAGAGGAGAATAAATGTAGAGAAATGATGAACGTGATCCACTGGCTGAGATGAACAGACAGGAAGACAGAGAGCAATAAAGGCTAAGCAGAGAAAGAGAACAGATGACTTGATGAAGGAACAGTACTCAGGGCTACAAACAAATATCAATCACCTTTGAAATCCGAGAGATTCCTTTCATACTGGCATACTTTGTTTTTTAATTCAATCAAATATATATGAATAGACGCTATAGCGTAACAGCTACAACTAGTTTACAGGAAACATTATAAACTGGAGCCAACTGGAGCTGGGCGACACAATTGTTGTCATCAACTCATTCAAATTACAGTACGAAACTTCTACGACTTCTCTGAACTCCCACAGTTCATAGTGAACACGCAAGTTCTCTTCAGCATCAATATAGCAGCATGCGCTAATACAAAGTTGGTCCCAAACGGGGGAATGCCTCTTCAGCAAGCTCAAGCAAAGCACTGGCCGCTGTGAAGCGTGCCTTAGTCTGTGTCAACTAAAGGCAGCAGCACGACTCATTTATTACATCATCTGAAAGACTGGGAGACGCATGTGCCACTGTGGGTTGCACAAGATGGCGGCGGCAATAAAGCTCATGATAAAAAATAATAAAATTGAAATATTTTTTCATAGAAAATTAGAACCTAAAAAAACGTAAACTTTATGATCATCATATACATACAGGTACATGCATGACATTTGACCTCTGCATCTAACCCATCCTGAGGAGCAGCGGGTTCAGTAGGTCGACCCGCTCTTCCCACTGAGCTGCATGTAAGACGCGCCACTGAAAACGCTGGCAGAGCCAGCTGCTGGGTTCCTGTCAGCTACAGCCATCGCTGTGAAAACATCTCTCCGTCACAAGTGTGTGTGTGTGTGTGTGTGGCATTGTGCCACAGGGCATGCACCTTAACATATGTTTAACCGTGTGGTTCTTTCTTCAGGAATACAATACATTTGCATGCTTTATATATCTTTCAAAAAAATTGGTCAAAGTAAATAATTCCTCTGTCGTTTGAAGACCTAGTTTGTTTAAAAAAAAAAAGATTTGATGTGAAAAGATGTGTGATTTTATTTTGACGGCATATTGTCCCCATCATGCTTGGTCACTGACAGCTATTGGATGGTGGAAGTGGCCGCTCAGACGAGAAGGTGACACAGAAAACCATTCGAGTAGGAAGCTCGATAACTATCAACAATGTGTAAATGTACAGACTGAAGAGTACAACCAATCAAACAAACAACCAATGATATGTATGCAGGGTCCTTTCACTTCTGCTCAGTCGCTGGTGTGTGTGTGTGGGGGGGAATCTAGGTGCAGGGCTAATAGGGGCTCATTAAAGAGGTTGCATTGTTAGTTTGGTATGGCCCCTGTAGATCATTACCTAGTCTACTAATCACCCTGACACACACACACACACGCACACGTTTTGCGCATATCAGATACAATCTAATTACTTTAGCGTCTAATTGATTAGTAATGGGGGGAGGTGGGAGTGGAGAGGGCTCACAGGTAGAGGAGAGGCTCAGTGTGAATGTAATGACTCAGGAGGCTGGTGGGAAAAACTCGCCAGGGGTCAAAGGCCACCTCTCAGCCACAACAACATGGCTGACGTAGCAATAACAGCACTGTCTGCAACATGTTCTGTTGCGGTGCCATCAATACACACACACATACAGTAAAGACTGACGTTCACTATGAATCTCTATGAGTGATGGTGAGAAGCTTGAACATGGCTGACAGAGCAGCACTGGGAGAGCTTAATGCTGACTGTT